>NC_057804.1:592893819-593245834 GCF_018294505.1 Triticum aestivum | reverse complement strand
CTAAGTGTTGGTCCGAACCAAGCAACCTGCGGGGCCACCTCGGGGCAACTCGAGGGCTGGTTTTACTCGTAGCTTGACTTATCCGGTGTTGCCCTGAGAACGAGATATGTGCAGCTCCTATCGGGATTGTCGGCGCATCGGGCGGCTTTGCTGGTCTTCTTTTACCATTGTCGAAATGTCTTGTAAACCGGGATTCCGAGTCTGATCGGGTCTTCCTGGGAGAAGGTATATCCTTCGTTGATCGCGAGAGCTTATCATGGGCTAAGTTGGGACACCCCTGCAGGGTATAATCTTTCGAAAGCCGTGCCTACGGTTATAGGAAGATGGGAATTTGTTAATGTCCGGTTGTAGATAACTTGACACCAGATCCTATTTAAAACGCATCAACCGTGTGTCTAGCCATGATGGTCCCTTCTCGGCGGAGTCCGGGAAGTGAACACGGTTTCTGGGTTATGTTTGATGTAAGTAGGAGTTCAGGATCACTTCTTGATCATTACTAGTTGACGACTGTTCCTTTTTCTCTCTTCTCGCTCTTATTTGCGTATGTTAGCCACCATATATGCTTAGTCGCTGCTGCAGCCTCACCACTTTACCCCTTCCTTTACTTTTAAGCTTTGCTAGTCTTGATACCCATGGTAATGGGATTGGTGACTCCTCGTGGCTCACAGATTACTACAACAACAGTTGCAGGTACAGGTTTTGCGATGATCATGACGCGAGAGCGATGTTTGCTTACTTTGGAGTTCGTCTTCTGCTTCTTCTTCGATCAGGGGATAGGTTCCAGGTCGGCAGCCTGGGCTAGCAGGGTGGATGTCGTTTGAGTTTCTTTTTGTGTTTCATCCGTAGTCGGATGTTGATCTTATGTATGATGTGTTGTTGTATTCGTGTGGCATTGTATGCCTCGTGTATGTATCCCCATTTATTATGTAATGTTGATGTAATGATATCCACCTTGCAAAAGCGTTTCAATATGCGGATCTATCCTTGATGGGACCTTCGAGTTTCCTTTTGGATAGGGTCGCATATTGGGCGTGACATAGATCTCCCAAAAAAGTTCAAAACCTTGTCCACAAAGATGGAGCCCGCCGAGAAATCCAAATCCAACGTTGATCCACCAGAAGGACCCATATCAAATGGGTATCAGCGTGTAGATCAGAAGCCACCGAAGGAGATGAGCGGAGGAGATCCACAATTCACCGGTTAGAAGAGTAGATCGCCGGAAAACCTAGGCCGGAGGTGGGAGGGGTGGGTGGGTGGGAGGAGAGCCATTCTAGACCACTAATGAGAGAATTCCTTATTTAACACTGCCTTAAAATTTTCTTCCCTATTTGACACCGTAATACTCTTTCTTCCTTATGTAACACCACATCTAAATTTTATTTCCTTCGTAACACTTTCATCCATTTTGACTACTAACGGTGTTAAATGACACATGAAAAGACAATTTTACCCCTCATGAAACTTGTTTGGAAGAGATTTTTCACTTCTATCTTCTCTGCACTTACCTGCCTACCTAGACACCCCATATTTGTACTCTTGTATTCAGTTTCTTCAGGAGGAACCTTCATTTTTTCATGCAGTCTTTGGCTACCATGTAGAATCCATTCATGTCAGATAAGAATGTCATTCATCTCATACTCATAGAAATATACTAATCTGGTACCTAACATCCATTGAGGCCATGCATGCCAATAATTAACCATGCAACAGCAGCTCGGTACTTCTCATTCCAGAAAAAAACCAGTACATTTCTACTGATCTGAATTTCATTGCATCCTAATGTAGTTCACATGGTCACACCCTCCATAGCCAGACCATCGCTCTGCACCACATCTACATCCCCTCCTTGGCCTCCATCTGCAGCCCCTCCACGGACGCCCTCCGCAGCAATCTTCCCTAGCAGCGTCATCGTCGAGTCTCTCGTGCAGTCCCCTCCCATCATCGCTCTAGGAGGGACAGGGAAGAAAGACAGGGACGAGTTGTGGTTTGGGCCAGCTGACTGTTCGGCCTGGCCTTTTCCCTGTGCATTATAGTTGAGGGTAGTTTTGTCCACTTAAAAAAACTGACAAGCATCTAAATGGTATATGCTATTGTAAGTGACGGAAGTGCCACAAAAGGCATAAATTTTAGAGTTAGTGTTATATAAGGAAGAAACTTTTTGGCAGTGTCAAATAGGGAAACAACATTTCAACTAGTGTTATATAAGGAATTTTCTCACCACTAATTACGGATCATCCTAGTAATTTTTTCTTGCTTGGGTTTACTTTTTCCGAGGAATTATTACTCCGGTTTGGTCCATCATCTGTACACAGGTCTGTCAAATGATGACCACATTAATTATGGCTGCGTGATGGTTTGGTCAGTTTCCCGTCCGCAGTTCGGCGAACGCCTCATCGGGGACTCGGACCGCCCTGTGAATACTGGCTTTGTCACACCAGCACCCTGCACCGACATTGGTTTAGACGCCAGGCCACATCTCTTAAAAAATTATTTTGCATAAATTAATCATGCGAGGTTTTTTTCTATATTTATATTATTATTTTTTGGACTGCACTATTTTACATGTGTAGGTAATCGACTTCGACTGTGTCACGCGGTCACTTCGACAAGCCGACGCTGTCGTCCCAATCGGCGTAAACCGGCTCGTGTGATCACCGTGTTGGTCGAATTGCCATACCGACATGTTCGGTTGCCTCGGAGACTTCGGCATCACTGAGAGAGCTCTACCTCATAGAGTGTTCAGCACACGGGCCATATTTCTTTTAATACTCACTTTGCATAAATTATTTATTATGCTATGATTTTTTAAAAATTTATTATTATTACTATTATCTCTGGCTGGCACTATTTTCTATGCACAGGTAAATGATCCAGGTTGGGCAGCGCTGTCACCTCGGTGTACCGACGTACCATGTCTCCTTGGCTAGAGCGAGGGCTTCGTCATCACTTCACTAACCCACGCCTGGAACTTCAGTGTCATACTGCCGGCCTGCTCCGTCGCCTCAGACGGACTTGAGGTTCCACCTCGCCACATTGGCCGTGCTATGTCGCCACTTCGGAGTGCCGAGCTCTTCGCTCTGCCACCTCGGGACCAAGAAGAGTTAGAATGGCAGTTCCCACTCCTTGAGCGGGAATTTCCCATCTTTTTCAGCTCCGCTCCCGAAAAGAGAAATGAAGCTTTGGATCCATTTCACATCGATAACGCGCCCTCTTCCACCTATAGGTAATTTCAGAGAAGTTTCTTTTGAAGGGCTTGGGGGCTAGGACCTTGTCGAGGAATTGTCACAACAGATGCCCTAGCATGAGGACTTAAGTGTGGAGCCATCGCAACGTAATTATCTTAAAGGGGTTAAACAGGACAAGGGACACAGAGAGTTTTACCCAGGTTCGGCCCCTCGCAACGAGCTATAGGACTACTCCTGCTTTAGGTTGTATTGCTTTGGTTTCGATTACCAGGGAGTGAGTACGCTTGACCTAGTTCTCGACTTGTTGTTTATTGCCCTAACCCGTCACCAGGTCACCCCTTTATATACACAGGATGATGCCCGGCAGCTTACTGAGTCTCGGTCGGCTCATACACAACGTGTCCGGCTCGGTGACAAAACTAAAATTTCCTTAACATACAAGTTAAACATATGGCGGTTTATGCCCGTGGGCCTCAAGTCTACTTCGGGTCTTGGGACTTCAGTAATCTTGCTTCATGAACTGCCATCTTCAACATCTTATTGGGCCTTCTCATTATGAACCGCCAGTGGTATGACCTGGCCCCTCCTGGGCGGGTCATACCCAATAGTTATATCCCCAACATTAGGCCCCAGGTTGATGTGAACTTGTTCATATCAATCTTCAAAACTTGACTTACAAAAAAATCCTTCACCATCAGTCCTTATGAAATCTTATAAACCGCCATGACGCCAGCTCACAGAATTGTGCTAACCCACCATGACGTTTCGCACGAGGCCCAAATCTCAATATACCTTCACTTTTAATGAACCTCCGAAAATCAAGGCATCTGTGTTGTCACAAAATCATTTTTCAGCCTCCTTGATTCCCGCGCATGCCGTCTATCTACTGCTTTATAAATAGGGACAGGGGGCCCTGATTTCATTTTCACCCCCTGCCGCTGCCTCTTCTTCTTCCTTCCTCTCGATGCCAACGCGCCCGAGCTCCGCCACCATCGACCTCGGGCACTGCATCAACCCTGGACGTTCCGTCAACCTGAATGCACCAGAAACACCGCGGCGCGCCTTCGCTGTTCAACAACCTCGGTGAGCTCTCCTCTTTCCTCACCATAGATCTCCATTAGGGTTTGCTCGAGTTCTTAGGAGTTCATCTCCGTTCCTCTGTTTCTCCCTATCTCTTGTAGTTTTTGATCTGAGCATAGTCCGCACTTGTGTGGTATCAATTTAGCAAACATTTTTGATATTTGAACGCCTCCCCTCCATAGGAGATCTCATCTGAGCACGTGAACTATTCTGCTGTCGCCACTTAGTTTTAGAATTTTGTTCATTATCTGAACTACTGTAGATCCAAAATGATAGCACCGATCTGTGAAAACTGTTTGTCCAACACTTAGCAATCCTTCACTCGTAGATCTGAAAAACTTATAACTGTGTGGGCGGCTTAAGGGATAAACCATAACCCGCCAGCTATCATTAGTCCCCTCTTAAGCCGCCAATAGATTGCTTTGCACAACTTCAACGCTATCCTCTGGCTTAACACACTGCATGTTTACAGTCCTTACCTTTGAACCAATGTTCGGCTTAACAACATAATCTTAAACAGGCAAAATTTTCCTTTCAGACCATCATCAACAATGACTAAAACCTTCACTACATGCAACTGGGTAGCATCCCGGGTTACCGAGGAAGATTTTAACAATTTTGTTCAGACTGGCGTCTTAGCTGAGAAAGACGACATCCATTGGAGGGTCCCAGGCACTGAAAATCCTCCTAAGCCCAAGGAAGAAGTAATTGTTTTTACTGATCATATGATCCGGGGTTTTACCCCACCCAGCTCAAAATTCTTCCGAGATGTGCTACATTTTTTCCAACTTCATCCTCAAGATATTGGGCCCAATTCTATCTCCAACATTTGCAACTTCCAAGTCTTTGTGAAGCTTATCTTCAAGAAGAGCCCACTGTCGAACTGTTCAGGGAATTCTATTACTTGAACCAGAAGACAGAATTCACCGATGGGCCCAGCTTGGAGCTAGGCGGCGTTTCAATACAGAAGCGGAAAGAAGCCACCTTCCCCTACGCCAAGCCGCCCACTCATCCTTAGGACTGGAACCAGACTTGGTTTTATTGTTAAGATACATCTCTAGAGGGTGAAAATCCCCTGCCGGGTTACCCTGAACACCAGCTCAACAACACACATCGACTCCCAGAGCAAATCAACATGAATGAACGGGCCAAGTATGCGCCCATTTTTTCAAAAATCAGAGCCTTTATGGCCAACGGCTTAACCGACATCGACCTTGTTTGGTGCTGGGTCGCCTGGAGGATTCTGCCCTTAAGCCGCCGCCCCGGCTTAATGTGCAAGTACACCGGCGATTTGAAAGATCCACAACGCCACTGTGAAATCCAATTATCTGACGCAGAAATCAATGATGCAACCAAGGCTTTATTGAATGAAAGCCTGGCAGAGTGTAGCAAAACCGGACTTAGTCCTTTCTGCACCTTCAACCAGCCGCTAGTTGTAAGTTTTGCACATAATTTTTTAGTTGAATCATGTTTTCATTAATATTTTCCTCTTATAATCATCTGACTTGCACATGCCGATTCTCCTTTTTGGAAGAAGAAGCTACAGGACAAGCCGACCAAGAAGACCTGGACGAAGACCAAGGTTAACAAAAAGCCTGCCAAGAAGAAGACGGACCCCTCCGAGTTACTTGACTTGGACGATGATGGTGATGATGATGAGTCAGAGGTAGAACTTGATTTTCTTGGCTCATTTTTTGTACATCTCATTTACAATGACTATTATCAGAATGAAGCAGAGGCCAACCATGCGGGTAACGAAGAGGTAATTGTTTTTTCCTCCGGCTCAGAATCTCTGCCAAAACAGAAAACTCGACAAGCAAGCTGGAAAGTAAGGTTTTATCATCCTTTGGCTTATTTGGATCCCAACTTTATTTTGAAGAAGCAGCAACATGAAGCTCGCCGCACAACCCGGAATAGCGGAGGCGGGATCCTTTCCTCCGGCTTACCAAATACTCGAGCTCCCCGCAAGCGTCGTCCAGAGGTTTCAACAATTCCCGACTTAACTTATCCCAAGGCGGGTCTTTTCGACAACCTCTTAATCCTTCCGACTCAAATTACCAGGGAACATCTCAATCCTCCTCTAGCAACTCAAGGGGACTCGCGTCCTAGTCTTCAAGACTGTGCCTGGGTAAGAATATTAAATCTCTGCTTTCAATCCTGTACTCAATTGTTGTGTTAACCTCGTCTTGTGTTTCATTCATAGAGCTATGGCAAATCCCAGCAAGAAGATGAAGGTCACAAAAACGACTGAAAACCCTTCTGAGCCGGAGGAGCGGTCAATAGAGACCTCCCTCCATGCCACTGAATCCAAAGCCGATGAGCCGCCACTAGAAGAACACAACATCATAGATCATATGGATGTTGACCCAGCCACCACCAAGCCGCCAAGTCCCATCAAGCCTATTGAAGAAAAGGCTGATGATGTTACCATCACTGGGCTTGGTTATACAGCGCCAGGCAATCCCACTGTCTTGTCAAAGCACAGCGCCAAGGAAGAAATATCCGTTGCTGACAAAGGCAAGTGGTTAGTGAATGTAGATAGCTATGCTCGCTACAGCGCTCAAGAGATCCACTCCGGATATCTGAACCGCCTGCACACAAGCCGCGACTTTGAAGCCGACTTAGTTAACTTGCTGAAGGAGCGTTTTGAGGTAAACACTACAGCCCTCTTCATATGAATATACTTTATCAGCCACCAAATCTACAGGATATGATAGAAGTGAATGTTTTGTAGACTTTTAGATATTCTTGTAGATCAAATCCAATAGCCCACAAGGGCCGGCCTATACTTTCAAGATAAGTCGGGACTTCAAATAGTGATGCGTCAACTTTGCACATGTAGCCCCCAAGGGCCGGCTTAATCTGTCAAGATAAGTCTGGGACTTCAAATAGTAATGATTTAATTTTGCACCTGTAGCCCCCAAGGGCCTGCTTAATCTGTCAAGATAAGATGGGTCTCGTTACCATAGTTGTCAATAAAATCCAAGTATATAGCCTCCATGAATCAGCTATAGTCACAATAATGTAGCCGGGTCATCATAAAATTGTCTTCAAAAAAGAGCAATGTTCATTAGCCCCCAAGTGCCAAGTGAAATACGTGTATTGTGCTTGGGACTTTTAAATAAGATGACTGTAAGCCCGCCTATTGTTTGCATCGTGTAGGCTGAACTCAATGTCAAAGAATCCCAAGTCGTCGGTCTTCAAGAGAATATCAAGTCTCAGCAATCTGAAACATCCAAGGCCAAAACAGAATTGACCACCGCCTTGGCAGAGATGGAGAAGCTGAAGAAGAACTTCAAGGCTGACCAGGCAGGCTGCGAGACGGAGAAAATGGCTCTGTTGAAGAGAGCAGAAGAAGCTCTTAAACCGGTGGATGAAGAGCTTGCCAGTTTAAAACATCAAATAAATACCATGACTGTTGCCATCTTCGGTAAGTAACTTTATCTCAATTTATTACTACCAATGCATTGTAACAATCCTTCATCTATCTTATAGATTTACTTGGTAATGCAGGCTCCATAATTGCCCATCTTTGCTCAGACATGCGCAAGAAGCTGAAAGCCGCCTATACTCTTATTCAACAACTGTACACTAGCGCGCAACGAGCTATCTCTGCTGCCTCGCACAAAAAACAACCGCCAACCCTCATCAAGGACATGAAGGAAGAGCTATTTGTGCTGACCCAATGGGTTGAGGATCTTAAAGGATCAGCTGAAAGAGCCGGTGCAATCACCACACTAACCCAGGCCAAGGTGTGGAAAGCAGATCTTGACCCGGAAGACTTGGCCAATGGCTGCCCCAGTGTAAAGGAGGATGAGTCTCCCTTTAGTGTCGAGAACTTTGCTGCAATGGCAAGAGAAATGCGTCCTTTAGAAAGAAAATTAGCTGAAGATACCAACTTGTCCCATTATCAGGCGGTTTATGATGCTGACAACAAGAAGGTTAAAGCGCCGATTCATGAATCCCAGGACCTTACTCCTCCAATTAGTAAGCACACTTTTGCCCCTGACATTGACCCTCAACACTTATTTCTGATGAAGTTGTATTCAAAGCTTTGACTGGTATCAATTGGGCAACATCTGACTTCCAGCCAATGGGTGAAGAGGAAGACGATGAACTGGTGCAACATGACCCGGAACCCTCTACTCGCCAAGGCCAAGACCAGTAATTCGAAGGCCCGCTTAACATGTGCCAGTTGAAATACTTCATCAAAACACTTATTATTTTGGGCCATCTGATGCCCTGTAATAGGCTAGTTGGAAAACAATGATCTGCCATGCCATCACGCGTGTTGATTTGCATAACACTTATAAGCTGCTTGATCTTTAGTTGACGATCCACTATTTATACTAATAATCATTATCAACTGTGTTGATCATGTTTTCATAAACCCTGCATAAAAACAGAGCACAAATGCCTTGGCGATTTACCCCAAGGCGGGTCATAATTCCCCACAAAAAAACCACTGGTGAGTGTATCGTCCATAACCATGACTGGTTTATCAAAACCTCATATAATTATAACAAAAATAAATATCATACATGTGATATTTATACGTGTTGCCGGCTTACCATGCCATATGCAGTAAGGGTAACAACGTAGACTCAGAGCGCAGTGCTCTGTGCAATTTATTCATACTGCCGGCTTACAACACCATAGACAACAAAGGGTAACATCCCAAATCTTTAGAGTACAGGACTCCAAACATATGATCATCATACACTGGAGAATTAATGTCCAAAGCCAGGACAGGTTAACAAACACTGGATATTATCAAATAAAGATCAAGGCATCATGGCCTGAATCAACTTTCAACCATATATCAATATGGTACAAACAGAAATCACCAAAAAAGATTCAAAGTCAATATAAACCAGAAAAAACAAGGCATTCAAAGGCTACCAAGCCTCAACATCAAGTGTTATTCAAGGGCTGCACATCCACTGAGTTACTCCTTAATTCAAACCTGTAAGCCGGGCCTCACATGGCCAATCACCGTTTTAACTTTGACAAGTTCAGGGTCTTTATAAGATTGACTGTCAAAAGTATGGCGAGTTATTCCAGGATTACCTGGTCGGATTGGCAAGCATACAAAGGTAGGATAACCCGGATTTTTGGTGAATACACCTAGCATCCAAGACTATTATGAGGGATAACAAAGCTCTATTCAGTTAACAAGGAGCCCCCAAGTAATATTTTGATCCAGGCGTACAAGCCGAACCAGTAGGGTAATCATAGCTATGCTAAATGAGCAGGAAGCCCCCAAGTATTTTGTAATCAAGGCATAGAAGCCAGATCAAAAGGGTAGCCATAGCTATGATCAATGAGCAGGAAGCCCCCAAGTGACCTTATGAAGTAACAATAAAGACTCATATTCTCAGAAATGAAATGCAGAGGCCCTGAATCATCAGGGATACTGGCTTTATTATACTAATCACAATATACACATTAGTAAAAGTATGTACATCACAAGAGCCGGTGGCTCAGGTGTAATAAGGTCGAAGATAAGCAATATTCCATGGCCGTGGGTCTCCTCCTCCGACGTGCGTGAGTCCTTGTGGTCTCGAACATCGATAAGGTATTATGACCCATTGTTCAGATTTTTGCTGACCACAAAGGGCCCTTCCCAAGGTGGGGATAACTTGTGCATGTCAGTTTGATCCTGGATGAGCCAGAGCACAAAATCTCCTTCTTGAAAGGTCCTGGTTTTAACCCGACGGCTGTGATAATGATGCAGATCTTGTTGGTAAATTTCCGAACGAGCCGCCACAAGGTCACACTCTTCATCCAAAAGGTCAACAGCATCCTGACGTGCTTTCTCATTATCAGCTTCAACATAAGCCGCCACACGGTGCGAGTCATGACGTATGTCACTAGGGAGAACCGCCTCTGCTCCGTAAACCATGAAGAAAGGCATGTAACACATAGATCTGTTGGGGGTGGTATTGATACTCCAAAGCACTGAGGGCAATTTTCCACCCAACAACTCGGCGTCCTCTGCAACGGGACCATAAGCCGGGGCTTGATACCTCTCAAGATTTCTTGATTGGCTCTTTCAGCTTGTCCATTAGACTGGGGTGAGCCACCGACGATACATCAAGTCGGATATGCTCTTGTTGACAGAATTCTTTCATTGCACCCTTAGACAGATTAGTACCATTATCAGTGATGATACTATGAGGGTATCCAAAACGAAAGATGAACTTTCTGATGAATTGAACCGTCGTTGCTGCATCACATTTGCTGACCGGTTCAGCTTCAACCCACTTTGTAAACTTGTCAACAACTACCAGCAGATGAGTCTTTTTGTCCTTCGACCGTCTAAAAGGCCCCACCATATCCAGCACCCAGACTACAAACAGACAAGTAATTGGAATCATCCTCAACTCTTGAGCCGGCACATGAGCTCATCTTGATAATTTCTGACAGCCATCACATTTACTGACTAGATCTTCTGCATCAGCATGAGCCGTCAGCCAATAAAACCCATGACAGAAAGCCTTAGCAACTAGGGATTTAGAGCAGGCATGATGTCTGCAATATCCTTCATGAATCTCCCTTAGAATTTCATGGCCCTCCTCAGGAGAAATGCATCGTTGAAACATCCCTGTAACACTTCATCTGTGCAGCTCACCATTGACAATAGTCATTGACTTAGACCTCCGGGTTATTTTTCTGGCCAAGGTTTCATCCTGAGGTAACTCACCCCAGGTCATATAAGCCAAATATGGAACGGTCCAATCAGGAATAACATGGAGAGCCGCCACCAACTGTGCCTCTAGGTCAGGAATTGCAAGATCATCCTCTGTAGGCAACTTAACTGATGGATTATGCAAAACATTGAGGAAAACATTAGGGGGTACCGGCTTACGTTGAGATCCCAGCCAGCTTAAAGCATCAGCAGCTTCATTTTTCCTGCGATCAACATGCTCCACTTGATACCCCTTGAAATGACCAACAATAGTATCAACCTCCTAACGATAAGCCGCCATGAGTGGATCCTTTGAATCCCAAGTTCCTAACACTTGCTGAGCCACCAATTATGAGTCACCAAAACACCTCACCCGGCTTAGATTCATCTCTTTAGCCATTCGAAGACCATGGAGTAAGGCTTCATACTCAGCTACATTGTTAGTACAAAGGAACATCAACCTTAAAACATAACAAAATTTATCACCTCATGGGGAATTCAATATAACTCCACCCCCCAAGCCTTCCAATTGCCTGGATCCATCAAAATGAATAGTCCAATATGTGTTATCTGTCTTATCCTCAGACATCTGCAATTTTGTCCAATCATTGATGAAGTTCACAAGTTCTTGAGACTTTATAGCCGTCCGAGGCATGTACTTCAAGCCATGGGGTCCAAGCTCAATGGCCCACTTAGCTACCCGACCTGTTGCTTCTCTACTTTGAATAATATCCCCTAAGGGAGCAGAACTAACCACAGTGATGGGATGACTAAGGAAATATTGCTTCAACTTGCGGCTAGCCATGAACACGCTATAAACAAATTTCTGCCAATGTGCGTATCTCTGCTTAGATTCAATGAGCACCTCACTGACATAATAAACTGGCCTTTGAACCGGATACTCCTTCCTTTCAACCACAACTGCCACACTGACAGCTCTGTTATTTGCAGCCACAAATAAAAGAAAGGGCTCCCTCTCAATAGGAGCTGCAAGAACCGGAGGTTCAGCTAGCTGTCTCTTAAGCACTTCAAACGCCTCATTAGTAGCATCACTCTAGACAAAGTCATCTGTCTTCTTCATCATTTGAAACAAAGGTATGGCCTTCTCTCCCAGGAGGCTTATAAACCGTCTGAAAGCCGCAATACGACCCGCCAAACGCTGGACGTCATTGATACACGCTGGCTTAGCCAAAGAAGTGATAGTCTTGATTTTATCCGGGTTAGCTTTAATGCCTCTCTCAGAAACCAGGAAACCCAATAGCTTGCTTGCTGGCACGCCAAAGACACACTTGGCCGGGTTAAGCATCATCTTATAAACCCGAAGATATTGCCAAAGGTCACTTTCAAATCATTTATCAAACTCTCTTTTTTTCTGGATTTCACAACAATATCATCCACATAGGCGTGAACATTGCATCGAATTTGGTCACGAAGGCAATTGTGAACACACCGTTGGTAAGTCGCCTGGGCACTCTTGAGCCCAAAAGGCATGGACACATAGCTGAAGGCTCCAAAGGGGGTGATGAAAGTTGTCTTCTCCTGGTCCTTAACTGCCATTTTGATCTGATGATATCCAGAATAAGCATCCAAAAAGCTCAAACGTTCACAACCCATCGCAGCATCAATAATCTGATCAATACGAGGGAGAGCAAAATAGCCAGCCGGACAGGCCTTATTAAGGTCTGTATAATCCACACTCGTTTTTCTTAAGTACCAACATCGGGTTAGCTAACCACTCAGGATGAAAAACTTCAATGATGAACCCTGCCGCAAAGAGACGGGCCACTTCTTCACCAATTGCCTTGCGCCTTTCTTTGTTAAAATGACGAAGGAATTGCTTGACCGGTTTAAACTTTGGATCCACATTAAGAGTGTGCTCAGCGAGTTCCCTCGATACACATGGCATGTCAGAAGGTTTCCATGCAAAGATGTCCCGATTCTCACGGATGAACTCGATGAGCGTGCTTTCCTATTTCAGATCCATATTAGCACTGATGCTGAACTACTTGGACGAATCACCAGGAACAAAATCAACCATCTTAGTGTCATTTGCCGACTTAAACTTCAACAGGGGGTCATTCTCTGTAGTTGGCTTCTTCATAAACGTCATATCCACCTGGTCAACATTATCTTTATAAAACTTTAACTCCTCAGTGGCACAGGCCGACTCAGCATACACAACATCACCCTCTTCACAATCCAGAGCACTAATCCTATCACCATGCACCGTGATGGTTCCCTTATGGACCAACATTTTAAGCTGCAAATAAACATAACAAGGCTGCACCATAAATTTGGCATAAGCCGCCCGCCCGAACAAAGCATGATACGGGCTCTTGATCTTGACCACCTCAAAGGTCAATTTCTCAGCCCTGGAATCATGGTCATCTCCAAACACCACCTCCAGGGTTATCTTACCTACAGGATACGCCGACTTACCAGGCCCACCTGATGACCCACAAGTATAGGGGATCTATCGTAGTCCTTTCGATAAGTAAGAGTGTCGAACCCAATGAGGAGCAGAAGAAAATGACAAGCGGTTTTCAGTAAGGTATTCTCTGCCAGCACTGAAATTGTAGGTAACAGATAGTTTTGTGATAAGATAATTTGTAACGGGTAACAAGTAATGAAAGTAAATAAGGTGCAACAAGGTGGACCAATCCTTTTTGTAGCAAAGGACAAGCCTGGACAATTTCTTATAATGTGAAAAGCGATCCCGAGGACACATGGGAATTATCGTCAAGCTAGTTTCATCACGCTCATATGATTCGCGTTCGGTACTTTGATAATTTGATATGTGGGTGGACCGGTGCTTGGGTACTGCCCTTTCTTGGACAAGCATCCATTTATGATTAACCCCTATTGCAAGCATTCGCAACTACAAAAGAAGTATTAAGGTAAACCTAACCATAACATGAAACTAGTGGATCCAAATCAACCCCTTACGAAGCAACGCATAAACTAGGGTTTAAGCTTCTGTCACTCTAGCAACCCATCATCTACTTATCACTTCCCAATGCCTTCCTCGAGGCCCAAATAATGGTGAGGTGTCATGTAGTCGACGTTCACATAACACCACTAGAGGAGAGACAACATACATCTCATCAAAATATCGAACGGATACCAAATTCACATGACTACTAATAGCAAGACTTAACCCATGTCCTCAGGAAGAAACGTAACTACTCACAAAGCATATTCATGTTCATGATCAGAGGAGTATTAATATGCATTAAGGATCTGAACATATGATCTTCCACCAGGTAAACCAATTAGCATCAACTACAAGGAGTAAACAACACTCCTAGCAACCCACAGGTACCAATTTATGGTTTTGATACAAGATTGGATACAAGAGATGAACTAGGGTTTTGAGAGGAGATGGTGCTGGTGAAGATGTTGATGGAGATTGACCCCCTCGCGATGATAGGATCGTTGGTGATGGCGATGGTGATGATTTCCCCCTCCCGGAGGGAAGTTTCCCAGGCAGAACAGCTCCGCCGGAGCCCTAGATTGGTTCCGCCAAGGTTCCGCCTCGTGGCCGTGGAGTTTTGTCCCATAAGCTTGCTTATTATTTTTCCAGGGTAAGAGCCTTCATATAGTAGAAGATGGGCACCGGAGGACCACTAGGGGGCAGGAGACAGGGGGCACCCAGTAGGGGGGGGGCGCCCCCCACCCTCCTGTCCAGGGTGTGGGCCCTCCCTCTGGTGCTTTCTTTGCTCAATAATTCTTATTAATTCCAAGAATGACTTTCGTGGAGTTTCCGGACTTTTGGAGCTATTGTGACGCCCGGATAATTAGGCTACAGTAATCTCCTGCCAATGATGCCAGGTCATCAATCTTACTGTTACTAATCCTCGTTTGATCCAAAGCATAATTCAAATTCAATTCAAATTAAAGTCCTAAATTCAAGTTTGTCAAACATGCAAAATAAAATGTTGAAAGTGTGGCTCATATTCCATAACTAATTATGGTGGTGACCCAACACTTTTGTAAAGTGTTTAAATCCCCTTTTGTGAATATAACCGTGGCTTAAACAATCATTTAAATGCCTTTCCATTTATGAAAAATTTCAAACAAACTCGATAGCCTCCCAAACTTTTTGTGGTAGTGCTAGTAAATGCAAGGTATTTATCTGGCCAAGTCCCAGTTTGTACAAAATACATTTTCCTTGCTAAAAGAAAATATAAAAGAAAATGCAAAAGGAAAAAGAGATAAGGCCCACTGTCCCCTGGGCCTTAGGCACCTGGGTGGCGCAACCCAGAAGGCCCAACTGGTCTAGCCCATCTCCTCTTGTCGCCTCCCTCCTCTCCGTTCCCCCGACCCGAGCCACTATAGGGGCTCGTCCCCGCCGAACCAGCCTTGTTAGTGCCGCCCTGAGGGGATAAGGGCGACGCCTCAGGCTCCCCTCATCTTGTCCCGCCCACTTTCCCCCTCTCGCTCTCCTCTGTGCCTCCCCTCTCCCAGATCCACCTCTCCCCTCTCCTCTCGCTCGATCCCGAGCGCGCCCGTCGCCATTGCCGCGCCATAGCCACGACCACCTTCGTCCCCACATCGCGCCTCCCTATCCATACTCTCCGCCGGCATCGTCTACATTGCCTACATCAAGCGCCTGGAGTTGGGGAGCACCGGAGCGCCCACATTACCGTCTTCTTCCTCCTCTACCTTGCCGGACTCCTCGACTACTCCGACTCCAGCAGGCCTCCCCGAGCACGCTGTCGTCCCCCTACAGCCTCGCCGTGCGCTTCACCTCCACCTCCCCCTCTCTTTTCGCTCTTGTGCGCCTCCTAGCTAGCTCACCCGCCGTTGCCCGAACGCGTTGCTGCTGACGAGCGCGGCGCCGTGACCATAGTCGCCGTCACATCCGGTCGAGCACCGCATCGTGCTCCTGGGGGTCCCAGGGGCTCAACACATGCGTTCGCTGCTCTCGCCAAGCCCCGTAGCCCGATCCCCGCCCACGCCCGTTCTGGCCTTCCGCCCTGCTCGACGCCGTTGTCGATGCAGCCCGCCCCAGCCCAAGCTAAGGCCGCAGTTGGATGCACCGCTCCTCCCGCGTCCGAACGAGCCCGGCCACGCTCGAACCGGCCCTCTGTGGCGCGTTTCCGGTGAGGTTCTGAGCGCCTCCACCGTGTTTTTGGTCGCTCGCGTTTAGCCGCCGGCCACCGCCGACGTGGCATACCTGGGGCGCGCCTCTGGGTCACTGCCTGTGGGCCCCCTGGCCCTAGTTGACCATGTTGACCGTGGTCAACTGTGCTGACTCGGCGGCCCCAGCCACTGACATGCAGGCCCCACAACAAAATTAGTTAATTAAAATGTTTTATTAATTAAAACCTATTTGGTTACTAACTTCAGACTGACATGTGGGCCCCCCGCAGCTTGAACCACAGTTTAGTTTAATATAAACTCTGTTTTTAACAAAGGCTGACATGTGGGCCTCGCTGGTCAGGTTTGACCTAGTCAGTGCGGCTGTTGACTGCTGACGTCACCCTCTAGTCATGCTGGCATCATAATTCCATTTCTGTTAATTTAGATAATCCCAAAAAATGTTTTAATCTTTGAAAATTCGTAGAACATAATTCGTAGCTCGGATGGAAAACTTTTCTACATGAAAGTTGCTTAGAACGGCGAGACGAATCTGAAGACGTTGTCCGTTCATTTGTCACACATCCCTAGCATAGCAACCGTTGAACTTTTCCCCTCCAGTTCATCTGTTTGACAAACGTCCAGAACCGAGAAAACATTCCTGGATGTTTTCCCCCTTCGCCGGTATCGCCAAGCACCACGTTGGAACACGTCTAGCTCTACATGTTGTCCTGTTATGCTCTTGCTTGCTATGTATTGTTTTCTCCCCCTCTTCTCTTCGGTAGACCCCGTGATGGCTGCTGATGCCGCTGTGATCGAATACGTCGACGACGACCCCTCCTTCTCGCCTGAGCAACCAGGCAAGCACCCCCTTTGTTCATCCCGATATCGCCTATTCCATTATCTCATGCTTGCATTAGATTTTGCTATTATATTTGATTGCTCCTATTCTGATGCATAGCCTGCTTTTGTACCTGATGTTGTACCTTACCTGCTTATCCTAAACTACTTAGTATAGGTTGGTTAGTGATCCATCAGTGACCCCCCACCTTGTCCTTGTTGCCCCTGCTTCATCATCGATGACTCAATCAACATGATCGAGGACCAGAGCCTGGCACCTCACATCACATCACGCCCCTTTTGTTGCTCGACTCTACAGAGCTACTATCGAGTGACGAGGGTGATCCCTCATAACGCACTCCTGATGATAATTTTGTAATGTAGCTATTCGGGCGTGGTCATCGAGGGTGATTTCCTCTTTCCCCATTCCCCATACGGCTCTGTCGTTCAACACCTCAAGTGTGAACCTCGAGGGTGGTCCCTCTTACGTTCACCTTGATGATTACATTGAGTGGAATCCTCCGTGGGTGATTCCTCGGGTTTTCCCCTTGATGTTTGGACACACGGTTACCTTAACTTCACTTGAGACCATTGATGAAGTCGGGTCGGCCCTGAGGGGTACCCGTGAGTTGATGTGAAAGTTGGGCGGGCCCGCTGAGCACCCGCAAGTTTTCCACGTGGCACGGCCGGGCAGTCTGGGCCTTGCCGTAAGTCCATGAGACGGGGCGACGGGGTCACCTTATCGTGAGTCTCTGTTCGTTTCTGCGAGCCCCCAATGCACTAACAGGTTTGGGTATTTGTTCTGAGTTGGCCTCTGGCCTTTATGCACTAACCACCACGCGAGAATAGATATGGGCCTTGACGTTGCAGTATCAGCCAAAGCTTTGTCAGACGTCCAGTTCAGCAGTGCGGCATGGTCGGCTCGTGCTGACCATATGAGGCGGTGCTGGTATTCACCCTGCTCGCAACGACCCGGAGTGTTGCGGGCGATGGGCCCAAGACCCCGGAGTGCTTAGGATGTAGACCGGCGGGGACTTCTCTGCTGAGCCTAGGTAGGGCTGCGACATGTTGATCTTCCGATGCCGGGCATTGACCCCAGAAAGGTGTGTCCGACCAGAGTGATCGAGCGTGTTGGGTAACGTGGTGCACCCCTGCAGGGAAGATATATATTCGAATACCGTGTCCATGGTAATGGACGTTCAGACTTGTATCCTGATCTTATACAACTAGAAATGGATACTTGATATGTGATGGATATGTGGCTCCGAGATTGCTTTCCCGCGCGGAGTCGGAGAAGGATCTCTGGGCGTTGATGTTACAACATACTTGTTAAATATTAAACTGCTATTCTTTACTCTTCTACATGCTGCAAGATGCTTGGAGCTGCATGAAGATGTTAGTCTTCGATAGGCTAGGCCTTCCCCCTTCTATTCTGGCATTCTGCAGTTCAATCCATAGATACAACCCTTCCATTTGATAATACTTAGTATAGATCTGATGCTTGCGAGTACTTTGGATGAGTACTCATGGTTACTTTGCTACCCCCTTTCCCCCTTCTTTCTTCTTTCCGGTTGATGCAACCAGATGGTGGCTCCCTGGAGCTAGATGCCACCGCTGACGGATACTGCTACGTGGAGCCCGCCAATGACCAGGAGTAGTTAGGAGGTCCTAGGCAGGAGGCCTTGCCTCTTCGATCGTTGATGCTTGTGCTAGCCTTCTTAAGGCAAAACTTGTTTAACTTATGTCTGTACTCAGATATTGTTGCTTCCGCTGACTCGCTTGTGTATCGAGCTTTTGTATTCGAGCCCTCGAGGCCCCTGGCTTGTAATATGAAGCTTGTATGTCTTTCTTTTGTGTTTAGAGTTGTGTTGTGATATCTTCCCGTGAGTCCCTGATCTTGATCGGACACATTTGCGTGTATGATTAGTGTATGATTGAATCAGGGGCGTCACAGCTGTGCAGAATAGGTCTCCAATATTTGCTCCATTTTCAGCCAGAATCCCAGCTGCCGACATTCTCCCTCTTCATGATAAACCTTGTAAAATAAGAGAGAATAGCGATAAGTATCGTGACATAATGTGTAATAACAGCCCATAATGCAATAAATATTGATATAAAAGAATGATGCAAAATGGACGTATTACCACCCCATGGAAAACGGTAGAAGACGTCTTAAGATCCTTGTTAGTCAAATTCATACGACGAAAAGTCTCATAGTAAAGGATATTGATAATACTGCCCCCATCCATGAGCACCTTTGTAAGCTTACACCACCGTACCTGAGGAGTAATCACCAATGCCAATTGATCAGGATTGTCAACCCGGAGGGTGGGTGATCCTCCCGGCTCCAAACAATAGGCTGCTCAGACCACCTCAAATAACAAGGTACTACCGGCTCAACGAAGTTCACCACCCGCTTATGGATTTTCTGATCCCGTTTGCACAGACTTGTGGTGAACACATGATATTGACCACTATTCAACTACTTTGGATTGCTCTGATAACCAGACTACTAATGCTGATTCCCTTGCCCAGATTGCCGATTAAAACCACCTTGACTGCCTTGGCGCTGAATGCCAGAGCTTGAACCGCCCCCTCCAAAACTAGGACCGTGAGAGCCAGAACCTGAATCGCCATGCGGGCCATGATTGTTCTGAAAAAATAGAGTTTCTATACTCCCTCATGATGAAGTAATCCTTCCATAGATGACTGGCCGGCTTATCCTGGGTTCCGTGCTTTGGGCAAGGCTGATTTATCATGGCCTCAAGGTTGAACTTCGGCCCTCCAAACCGGGGCGCCGGCGTTTTCCCCTTAAGACGCTAGTTATTACTCTATGTATTGGTGTTAGCCATGAATTCTAAACCGTCGTTAGCCTTACGTTTACCATTGCCACCTTGACTCGTCGTGTTATGATGTCCCTTTGCATTTCCACTCTTCTTCCCTTTCCCAGTTTTCTCCTCATCAGACTCAGGGTCTTTAGTGCTATCAGAGTCGGCATACTTGATGAGAGCCTCCCTGAGCTACCCCATATCATTGCAATTACGCTTAAGCCGCCCCAATTTCTGCTTAAGGGGAAGAAAACGGCAATTCTTCTATAACATCAGGACTGCTGAACCGGCATTGATACTGTCCGATGAGTGTATAACGGCTGAGATCCGACGCACCCAATTGGTTGTTGACTCGCCCTCACGCTGGACGCAAGAGTCCAAATCCAGAATTGGCATAGGTTGCTTGCATCTGTCTTTAAAATTTTGAATAAATCGCTTTTTCAACTCCACCCATGACCCAATGGAGTTAGCGGGCGGCCCTTTTAACTAAGTACGAGTCGGCCCATCCAACATCATGGTGAAATACTTAGCACATGCAACATCACTAACATCCAGCATCTCCATAGCCATCTCATAGCTCTCAATCCAAGCCTGTGGGGGCTGACCGTGCCGTGTAGTTAGGCACCTTGCGGGGGCCCTTGAAATCCTTAGGAAAGTGCTTGTTGTCTAGAGTCGGCACTAAACATGGCACACCCAAGGTTCTAGAGGTCACTCCTCCCTCCACAGACATTGACGGACAAACCGGAGATTGTTGTTGAGCCGCCAACTGAGATGCCAACTCCGCCTCACGCCGTGCTCTGCCCAGGTCCACCAAAGTCTGAGCATCATTACCAGCGCGCGGTGGGTCAGGCCTATGAGGTTGATTGCGGTTCCGCTCACTGCTCGATACCACTATCTCATCAATGTGTCTGCTATAACTCCGGTTTGGATGCGGGTTCGAGTGAATCTGTTCATGACTGTATGAATAAGCCGCCTGTTGAGCCACAGCCATCTGAAGAAGTTCTCCGACTCGCTGATACGTCTGCAATGTATCTACAATTTTTGATTGCTCCATGTTAATCTTATCCATCTTGGATGTTTTATATGCATTTATATCCTATTTTATATGATTTCTGGGACTAACCCATTAACCTAGAGCCCAGTGCAGTTTTTGTTTTTTCCTTGTTTTTGAGTTTTATAGAAAAGGAATACCAAACGGAGTCCAATTGATGTGCCAATTTCTGATGATTTTTTATGGACCAAAAGAAGCCTCCAAACTAAAAGAGTTGGGCCAGAAGTGTCCCGAGCCATCCACGAGGTCGGAGGGCGCGCCCCTACCTCGTGGATAACTCGGAGACCCCCCCTGGCGTGAGATCGACACCAAAAATTCCTATAAATACAAAAAACCCCGAAAAGAAAGCTAGATTGGGAGTTCCGCCGCTGCAAGCCTCGGTAACCACCAAAACCAATCGGGACCCTGTTATGGCACCCTGCCAGAGGGGCGAATCATCACCGGTGGCCATCTTCATCATCCCGGCGCTCTCCATGACGAGAAGGGAGTAGTTCACCCTTGGGGCTGAGGGTATGTACCAGTAGCTTTGTGTTTGAACTCTCTCTCTCTCTCTCTCGTGTTCTTGATATGGCATGATCTTGATGTATCGCGAGCTTTGCTATTATAGTTGGATCTTGTGATGTTTCTCCCCCTCTACCTTCTTGTAATGGATTGAGTTTTCCCTCTGAAGTTATATTATCAGATTGAGTCTGTAAGGATTTGAGAACACTTGGCGTATGTCTTGCGTGGGATACCTGTGGTGACAATGGGGTATTCTATTGATCCACTTGATGTATGTTTTGGTGATCAACTTGGCACACGTTTTCGTCTTGACTCTCCATTACAAACTTTGGGGCACTCTTTGAAGTTCTTTGTGTTGGTTTGAATAGATGAATCTGAGATTGTGTGATGCATATCGTATAATCAAACCCGCGGATACTTGAGGTGACATTGGAGTATCTAGGTGGCATTAGGGTTTTGGTTGATTTGTGTCTTAAGGTGTTATTTTCCTATGAAATCTAGGGCTGTTTGTGACACTTATAGGAATATCCCAATGGATTGATCGGAAAGAATAACTTTGAGGTGGTTTCATACCCTACAATAATCTCTTCGTTTGTTCTCCGCTATTAGTGGCTTGGGAGTGACTCTTTGTTGCATGTTAAGGGATTGTTATATGATCTAATTATGTTATCATTGTTGAGAGAACTTGCAGTAGTGAAAGTATGAACCCTAGGCCTTGTTTCTAAGCATTGCAATACCATTTTCGCTCACTTTTGTTACTTGCTACCTTGCTGTTTTTATATTTCCAGATTACAAAAAGCTATATCTACCATCCATATTGCACTTGTATCACCATCTCTTCGCCGAACTAGTGCACCTATACAATTTACCATTGTATTGGTTGTGTTGGGGACATAAGAGACCCTTTGTTATTTGGTTGCAGGGTTGTTTGAGAGAGACCATCTTCGTCCTACACCTCCCACAGATTGATAAATCTTAGGTCATCCACTTGAGGGAAATTTTCTACTGTCCTACAAACCTCTGTACTTGGAGGCCCAACAACGTCTACAAGAAGAAGGTTGCGTAGTAGACATCAAGGTCCTTTCTGGCGCTGTTGCTGGGGAGGTTAGTGCTTGAAGTTATATCTTTAGATCTTGCAATTGAATCTTTTTGTTTGTTGTTTTATCACTAGTTTAGTTTATAAAAGGAAACTAAAAAATGGAATTGAGGGTGCCTCATATGCTTCATCTTTTTAATGTCTTTCGTGGAAATGATGGAAAGGAAAATTGTGCCAAAGTGTTAGAAGAAGAATGCATTAAAATTTTTGGCACTAAATCTTTGAATGACGAACATGGTTGCAATGTTTTTAGTATGAGCTCTTTGAATATCCATAGTACTAATGATGATTGCACTAGTCATGATGAAAATGTCTCTTATAAGCATGTCAACTTTTGTGGAGTGCATAGAGTTTGCAAGTACACACCAAATAGGGAAGATATATTTTGTAAGAGGCATAAGTATTTACAAACTAAATGGTTGCAAGAGAGGATAGATGTTTGTGCTAAAAAAATAAATTTCTTTGCCATCCTTGTGAACTTTGCAATGGG
Organism: Triticum aestivum; assembly: GCF_018294505.1. Taxonomy (NCBI): domain Eukaryota; kingdom Viridiplantae; phylum Streptophyta; class Magnoliopsida; order Poales; family Poaceae; genus Triticum; species Triticum aestivum. Next base: position 593,222,990 of record NC_057804.1, on the reverse strand, counting down.
CATGATCATTTAAATCTCCAATGCAAATTGTTTCACGATCGAATTGTGTCCAAAAATTGTGATGACTTGATTTCCCGTGCGCATCATAATGAACTTAGTTTGATTGTGGGTTATGAAGAAATGAAACGTATAACTAAGGACATTCCAGAATTTTTCCTTGATAAAGTTCTTGATTTTGATCTAGAGGAAATTTATATGTATTCTGCGATGAATTGCATTGAAAATCCTTATATTTCCAATTACATAAAGACAAGAAAACAAATAGAAGATGAAGAGAATACTAATGAATTGGAAGATATTTCCCAATATCCTCTTGTTCTTTCTTATGATGAATCAGGTAATGAGGAGGAGCTTTCTATTCAACCAATCTCATTAATAAGGAGCTCTAAAAAGAGGACTAAACCCACACATAATGTGGATAAGAAAAAGAAAAGACAGAGAGGCAAAGGTAAAAAGGTATCCCTCCCAAATGATGTTGCTCCTACTACTCATTGTGATGATGATAATTGCTATACTATTGGTGTGATCCATATTATTAATGTTGAGAGTGATTATGCTTATGATATGAAAAGGCCCAAGCTTGGGGATGCTATGTTTGATGAGAATGATATGTTTGAGAATTTATTTTCTGCAATTAATGTTTGTCCCAAGATTGGGGATGCTATGTTTAATGAAGATGAGATTTTTAGTCTCCCAAGTTTTGATGAACAAATTTATTATGATCATAGCATGCCTCCTATTTATGATGATTATATTGATGAAAGTGGGTTTGGAAGAGTGTCAACTTTAGGAAGTAATGATCCCATTATTTTGGAGGGTGTTGAATCTTATCGTGATAATTATGAAAGTGGATCTGGAGAGGTCATGACTTTATTTAGTAATGAATCCACTATTTCGAAGAGGTTCCATTTGATTATGAGAACAAAGTTGCTATCTATGATGATTATTGTGATGACTTGTATGCTATAAAGAATAATAATAACCATGAAACTTGTCATCATGATTTTAATTTTCAATTGGATTATGCCTCACATGATAGTTACTTGTGGAGTTTGCTCCCACTACTATTCATGAGAAGAAATTTGCTTATGTGGATAGTAGTAAAATTTCTATGCTTGTGGGTCATGAAAAGAATTCTTTATGTGATAGTTATATTATTGAGTTTATTCATGATGCTACTGAAAATTATTATGAGGGAGGAATAGATGCTTGTAGGAACTGCAATAATATCAAGTTTCCTCTCTATGTGTTGAAAATCTTGAAGCTATGCTTGTTTTGCTTTCCTATGCTAGTTGATTCTTGTTCCCATAAGTTGTTTTCTCACAAAATCCCTATGCATAGGAAGTGGGTTAGACTTAAATGTGTTAGTCACATTCTTCATGATGCTCCCATTATGTTTCGATTCTTATCTTTTATGAGAGCATCATTGAAATCATCATGCCTAGCTAAAAAGGCATTAAAGAAAAGCGCTTGTTGGGAGACAAACAAATATTTACCCTTACTGTTTTTGTGTGTTCACATGATTATTCTACTGTAGTAATCATGTTTTATAGCTTTTGTTTCAATAAAGTTCCAAGTAGAACATTTGGGAAGACTTGGGTGAAAGTTAATGCGATCTTGCTGTAAAAAACTGAAACTTTGCGCTCACAAGATTAGCTGTCATTTTTTATAGAAGAGTGATTTTAAGTTGATTCTTTTTGAAGAAGATTAAAATACAAATTCCTCACGTCCACCAAGTTTTTTTCAGAATTTTTGGAGTTACAAAAGTATTCAAGAGTTACAGATTACTACAGACTGTTCTATTTTTGACAGATTCTGTTTTCATTATGTTGTTTGCTTATTTTGACGAATCTATGAGTAGTATCGGAGGGTATGAACCCTAGAGAAGTTGGAATACAATAGACATAACACCAATGTGAATTTAGAATGAGTTCACAACAGTACCTAAGTGGTGATTTATTTTATTATACTACCGAAGCTTACGAGTTTTCTGTCGAATTTTGTGTTGTGAAGTTTTCAAGTTTTGGGTAGATTTTCGATGGAGTGGAATAAGGACTGGCAAGAGCCTAAACTTGGGGATGCCCAAGGCACCTCAAGGTAATATTCAAGGACAACCAAGATCCTAAGCTTGGGGTGCGCCGGAAGGCATCCCCTCTTTCGTCTTTGTTCATCGGTAACTTTACTTGGAGCTATATTTTTATTCACCACATGATATGAGTTTTGCTTGGAGCATCATTTTGTTTTATTTTGTTTTTCATGCAGTTTGAATAATATCCCAAGATATGAAATTCTCAAATGTTATAGAGTCCTCACATAGTCACATAATTATTCGACTACTCATTGATCTCCACTTATATCTTTTGGAGCAGTTTGTCGGTTGCTCTAGTGCTTCACTTATATCTTTTTAGAGCACGATAGTGAATTTATTTTGAAGAAATTGATGAACTCTCATGCTTAACTTATATTATTTTGAGAGTCTTAAACAGCATGGTAATTTTCTTTGGTTATGAATTTAGTCCTAATATGATAGGCATCAAGAGGGATATAATAAAAACTATCATATAAAGTGCATTGAATACTATGAGAAGTTTGATTCATTATTATTGTTTTGAGATATGAAGATGGTGATATTAGAGTCATGATAGTGGAGTAGTTGTGAATTTGAGAGATACTTGTGTTAAAGTTTGTGATTCCCGTAGCATGCACGTATGGTGAACTATTATGTGATGAAGTTGGAGCATGATTTAGTTATTGATTGTATTCCTTATGTGTGGAGGTCAAGATAGCGCGATGGTTAACTCCTACCAACCCTTCCCCTAGGAGCAAGCGTGTAGTACTTTGTTTTGATGACTTGTAGATTTTTGCAATAAGTATGTGAGTTCTTTATGACTAATGTTTAGTCCATGGATTATACGCACTCTCACCCTTCCACCATTGCTAGCCTCTCTTGTGCCGCACAACTTTCGCCGGTACCATACACCCACCATTACCTTCCTCAAAACAGGCACCATACCTACCTTGTCGGGGGGATAAACCCCGGGCAGGCAATGGAACCCGGATCCTTTTCAAAAACAGCAGGGCCCGCATTGCCCCTCGAACTGGCACCCGACTGGCCGGGTCGCTCGACCCGGCAAGGCCCGCCGACCCGGCCAAGCTCTCCGACCCGGCAAGGTACGTCCTCCCGGCCTCAGCAACTGGCGCAAGACAACCCAACCCGGCCACGGGTCAGCTCCCGTCCCATCCAGGCCGTACGATGGGACGCGACTTCAATCACCGATGACCAAGACAACAGTGCTTCTGCCCATGCCTATGGTCAGCCGGAGCGTGGAAACAGTGCCCCTCACCTACCCGCTGACCAGGGCTGGCATGGCAACAGTGCTCCCGCCCTCATCGCTGACAGCAGCAAGTGGCGACCTGACGGAGAGCCACTGTACACGACTCGACTCGGCCACGCCCTGACAATCGACAAGATGGCGCATAGTTCCCCTAGGTACACGGGGCCCCACACCTAGGGAACCCGGCGAACCACAAGCCCTTAGCGGGACCCAGCCCGGTTCCCCGGACACCGACAATACGGACCCACCTTGTTGTAACATTACCGTTGTACCCCCGGGGGGGTGGTCTATAAAACCCCCCGGGAGCCCGCGATCACAGGGGGCAAGGAGGAAAAGAAACACACACGAGAGAAAAGCAAGTAAGCATAGGACTAGCCACCCGACGGCAACACCGGAGAGAAGGAGTAGCCCAAGTCTTGGCCAGCTTACTTCCTCCTCCATACAGCTCCAGGAGCAACATTGTACTATCGATCATCCAACTACACTCGGCAGGACTAGGGGTATTATCTCTCCGGAGAGCCCCGAACCTGGGTATGTCCGGCGTCCCGCACCCTCTCATGCCAACCTTGCCTCTGGATCCCACCAGCGCCCTCGAGCCTCCTCCTCTCTTTAGCCATCCCTTGGCATCTGCCGTGCGCCCACCAAGACAGTTGGCACCCACCGTGGGCGACTCGACGAGCTGGCCGGGAGCATGCTTCAGACGGGGCCCTTCTCCTACTCCGACGAGTCCGTCGCGCTGGCAAACGACATCGTCGGCGCGCTCGCCGCCTCCTTTGCCACGTTGTGCATCTCCGATGTGTTCGCGGCCGACGAGTACCCCAGCGAGGTGCTCAGCTACTCCGACTCTCCCCTCTCCCTCGGCGGCAGCATTGCCGCCGGGGCGATGGACGTCCATGTGGAGGTTTTCGCCACCGGCAATGGCGCCTCCTCCTCGTCGAGAGAGGCAAGGAAGGCCGCAGAAGCCAGGGCCGCTGCGGAACAAACTGAGATGTCCGATCCGCTGCGCACCGTGATGCAGAGCCTCCGCATCCCCATCGCAACCGACATCGACGCCACCAACATTGCCGAGGCGCGAACCTAGCTCGAGGAAAGGCACCAGCAGATGCTGGACCTGTCCGAGACGCTTGCCGCCACCAAGCGTCACTTGGAGGCTGCTCAGCTGCAGCATGACGCTGCCCATGGATTCGTGCCCGCCGCAGCCGAGCCAAGCCGGGTCGCTGATGTGCGTACCCGGGGAGGAGCGATCGGCCGGGCCCTCGGCATCGTATGAACCGTCTACAAGAACCCAGTGAAGAACATGCGGCGCTGCCCAGGCAGCCGCATTCGGCCTGGACCGGCTCACGGGTGAAGAGCTGCAGGAGCGCATCGGGTGGATGCATGAGCTCCTCAATGCGGCCAACACCCAGCAGGATCGCCTTAACCTGCTCGCCAAGCCGGCGGCATCCGGCTCCGCCCGCCTTGGCGGGCCCGGCGAACTCCTGCACACGGCTTCCTCGCTGCCCAACGAGGCGCACTCTGGCCAAGCCCGGAATCGGCGCAACCCCGCCACCGCGGCCACCGACGTCCCGGGCGACGAGCCCGCCCCGGAGACCCAACACGGACCCGGCCAGCATGGCCGGCGTCCGGCTCCAACCGACTCGGCCCCTCGGGGCCTGGCCGCCAGTCGACTCATCCCGCGCGCCATCGACGATGCCGACGCTCGCCACCGCCTCGATCAACTCGCTCGCTCCCTGGAGGTGGAATAGAGTGGCGCTATCGGGCCGGCGTGCTTTGGCTCATGCATCCGGGAGGAGTCCTTCCCCAAAGGGTTCGTGCTCCCCCGCGACACCCCCAAGTACAACGGGGCGATGAAGCCGGAAGACTGGCTCACTGACTACACCACGACCATTGGCATCACCGGTGCCAATCATCGTCCCGCCGTGCGCTACGTACCGCTCATGCTCCAAGGGTCGGCCCGCACGTGGTTGAACAACCTACTAATGGGCAGCATCAACATGTGGGTGGATTTCGAGGAAGCCTTCATCCGCAACTTCACGGGGACCTACAAGCGACCCGGTCGCCCCAGCCAGCTTGCCATGTGCGTGCAAGAGGCGACGGAGATCGGTCGCGAGTACCTCGCATGCTGGACCGAGCTCCGGAACAGCTGCGAGGGCGTCCATGAAGTCCAGGCGATCCAGCACTTCGTCAGCGGGTGCCGAGACGGTACCCTCCTCAAGCACAAGCTCTTATGCTCCAAGTCGGCCACCATGGCCGCGCTCAAGGTGACGGCGGACAAGTACGCCAACGCTGACTTTGCCATGAAGATCCAGGTGGCGCTGGATGAAGCCGGCAAGGCGAAGCCGGTTCCCCCTCCGAAGCAGGCCAACGAAAGCAGCCGGCAGCAACATCACCAGAACAACAAGTGCAAGGCCGACCAGCTGGCGCAGCATCACGACAACCGGCTTATCGCGGCCGCCAAGCCCACGGCGGACCGGGCGGCGAAGCGCCGGCAGACCGGCAAGGTGGCACGGCAACCTGCCATGAGTTTCGAGTAGATGCTCGACGCTCCCTACAAGCACCACAGCGGCGCAAAACCCTCCACGCACACGCTTCGACGGTGCGCCATCACCAAGCGCATCATGAGGGGCGACGTCCTGCCTCCTCCGGCTCCGGCTCCAGGCGCGGGGCAGCCGCCTCCGCCTCCGCCGCTGCCTCCAGCTGGCGGCGCGATGCGCAACAATGCCTACTCGGACCAGAACGCGGCCTACATCGTCTTCACCAGCCTCGGCGACGACAAGCGCAGCGAGTGCCTCCTTCGGCAGGAGGTGAACACCGTCGTCCCGGCCAAACCAGAGTTCATGCATTGGTCCGATCGCCCGATCACCTAGACACGGGAGGTTCACCAGGCAGTCATGCCAAGCCCGGGTGCTTACGCCCTCATCCTCAACCCCACCATCATCGCGTGACGCACATGCAAGTTCTCCCGAGTCCTCATCAACGGCGGCAGCAGCATCAACATCCTCTACCGCGACACGATGAGCAAGCTCGGCCACAAGGCCGAGGACCTGGAGCCAACTCGGATGATCTTCCACGGCATCGTATCGGGCCTCTCCTGCTCTCCCATTGGCCGGGTCCGGCCTGATGTCCTGTTTGGCGACAACAACCACTTCCGACGCGAACCGATCTGGTTCGAGGTGGTGGACCTGTCCAGCGCATATCACACGTTACTGGGCCGGCCCACGCTCGCCAAGTTCATGGTGGTTCCCCACTACACGTATCTAAAGATGAAGATGTCGGGTCCCAAGGGTCTCAGCACCATCACCGGCGATTACCGCAAGTCCCTGGAGTGCGCCCGAGACGGTGCCAAGTTGGCCGAGTCGCTGGTCAATACTGAGGAGCAGCGCCAGCTCAACCGGATCGTCGCCCTGGCTGGCGAGGCCTCCGCTACATCGATCCCAACCCAGGACCCGGCCGACAAGGCCGCCTTCAAGCCCTCCAAGGAGACCAAGAAAGTGAAGGTCAACCCGGAAGACTCCAGCTGCAGCATGTACATTGTCATAGGCGCCCGCCTCGACAGGAAATAGGAAGGCGAGCTCATCGACTTCCTCCGTGAGAATCGGGATATCTTCGCATGGACCCCCAAGGACATGTCGGGTATCCCGAGGAAGTACTCCGAGCACAAACTTCACGTCCGCAAGGACGCCAATCCTGTTCGTCAACCCCTCCGACGATTTTCCGAAGAGAAGAGAAGAACCATTGGCGAAGAAGTCGCCAAGCTTTTGGCGGCTGTCTTCATCATGGAAGTATTTCACCCCGAGTAGTTGGCCAACCCAGTCCTCGTCCTGAAGAAGAAAAATACTTGGCGCATGTGTATCGACTACACCAGCCTCAACAAGGCCTGTCCCAAGGATCCATTCGCTCTCCCGCGCAAGTCATCGATTCGACCGTCGGGTGCGAGCTCCTGTCCTTTCTGGATGCTTACTCTGGCTACCACCAGATCAAGCTGGACCTGGCCGACGCCCTGAAGACGTCCTTCATCACACCCTTTGGGGCGTATTGCTACATCACCATGTCGTTCGGCTTAAAGAACGTCGGCGCCACCTTCCAACGCTGCATGCGGAAATGCCTACTGCCGCAACTCGGCCGCAAAATCCACGTGTACGTGGACGACATCGTGGTGAAGACCAAGCAGCACCTAACGCCCCTCGACGATTTGAAGGAAACATTTGCCAACCTACGCGAATACAAGGTCAAGCTTAACCCAGAAAAGTGCGTCTTCGGCGTCCCGGTCGGAAAGCTTGTCAGGACCCCGATCCTAAGTCACACCGATGTAGCATGTAACACATCATATCACTTTGTGGCCTCACGCACGTTATTCCCACGGGTGCCACCTTACCTGGCCCGGGACCGTTTGCGCATTTTGGCTCACATATATGATAGTGCCGCTAGCATCCATATGACAAAGAACCCGAGCTGACATGGCTAGTCGTGAACCCAAAGTGGTGCTAACTTACAGGGACAGGCATACATGACCCAACAACGAACGTGCCGGTCATCAGCGAGTGAATCCGGGCTGTAGCAACTGGGCTAGCAGGACTCCGGTAAACCGGGCTGAAGCAGGGTAACAGGACTCTGGTAGACACCGCGTGACATTTCCCTGAAGGGCAGACACGGGAACGAAGAAGGACACATGCCGGCCAGCCTAAGTGTTCCGGAGCAGTAGCACGCTACCGTGGCTCAGTGGAAGCACTAGGAGACATTTCCCAGTAAGAGAGGCTACCAAGGATAAACAACTAGGTTGTCAGATCCCACACATACCAAGCATTTCAATAACATACACACAATATGCTCGATATGTGCAAATACAACATGGCATCACAACATGACTCTACGACTCAAGTATTTTGTTCAATAGGCTCCAAGGAGCGAGATATTACAAACATGGGTCTCATGACCCAACACTCAGAGCATACAAGTCAAAGCACAAGCGGAAGCTTAACATGTATGAGTACAGACATCTACAAATGAAAAAGGCTGAGAAGCCTGACTATCTACTAGATCCTGTCGTGGGCACAAGATCATAGCTGAGGTAACAAGCTAAACGTCGAAGTCCAAGCAGAACTACTAGCGAGACTGAAGTCTCTCTGCAAAAACATAAAATAGGCAAACGTGAGTACAAATGTACCCAGCAAGACTTACATCAGAACTAACTACATATGCATCATTATCAACAAAGGGGTGGTGGGGTTTAACTGCAGCAAGCCAGCTTTGACTCGGTGGCTATCCTGAACTACGACTGCAAGTAACTCTTTTGAGGTGGCGCACACGAGTCCACATATTCACCATATCAATACACCACTATGGATCCACTCCTGTCTCCCAACGAGAACACCATCCATAGCACTCACGCTTATCTTGCGTATTTTAGAGTATCCATTTTCACTTGTCTATGAACTGTACAGGCAACCCAGAAGTTCTTTATCGCGGACATGGCTATTCGAATAAATCATATTAACCCTGCAGGGGTGTACTTCTTCACACACGCTCTCACCACTTACCGCCGTTTACACGACATGTACTCGGCAACCTTCAAGCGGAAGCCCAGCGAGGGTGTCGGCCACGACCTGACTAACCACACAAGTCTCTCGTCCAGGTTTATCGCCTATTCAGGTTCCATCTGCAAGGAGATCCGGCCGGGGTGTCGCTCACGGCCCCAAACGATGTGTGCAGGGTTCCCAAGCCCACCATCTAGGTGCCACTTGGTACACCGGGCCACTGTGCCTAGTCTGTCCCAGCCCACCTGTACCGGGTGCCACTTGGTAGACTACTAACACTACCTACAAACACCAGAAACTAGTTGCAACTCCTGGACAGAGATCAGGTTGATTAATAAGTCGAGAGGGGCACTTAAGCATTCCAATGCATGGTAGTAGCTGTTCATGGATCACAAACACAGAACTCAGTTCCTGAGGACGTCTGCAATTAGACAACCCACCATGTACTCCTACATGGCCTCTCACCGCTACCTTTACCAAATCGTGTTCACACACCTAGACCACACAAAGTAGGACATGTTCACACACCTCTGATTCATTCCCGATGAATCAGACCTGACTCAACTCTAAGCAGTAGCAGGCATGACAAACAAGCATGAATGAGTAGGCACATCAGGGCTCAAACAACTCCTACTCATGCTAGTGGGTTTCATCTATTTGCTGTGGCAATGACAGGTCATGCAGAGGATAAAGGGGTTCAGCTACCGCAGCAAGTAACAGATGAATCGTTGTTGTCCTAATGCAGTAAAAGAGAGCAGGGGCGAGAGAGTGGGATTGTATCGGAATGAACAAGGGGGTTTTGCTTGCCTGGCACTTCTGAAGATAATATAGCTCTTCATCGGTGTCATCGATCTCATCGTCGGAACGTCGTCTACTGAGAGGGGAAAAATACCGGCAAACAAGGAAGAACACAATCAATGCAATGCACAATATGATGCATGATCATGACATGTCAATATGCTGTGATTTGAGCTAATGCAACTAGCAACAGATTAAATGAAGTTGGTTTGAATCCTAGGTTCAAATTCAAACTTCATATGTGAAGCTTTAAATGCCATTTAGATGATTTGGCCTAAACAGCAGCCATAAGTTGTTCTAACATGCATGAAAACAATACAGATGGATAGATTGGGTTTTTCTGATCATTTTTCATATATAGATTATTTCATTCTGAGTTACGGTTGAATTTATATGAATTTTTGATGTTTATACTAATTTTTGGAATTTCTGAATTATTTTAAATACAGAAATTGTTTACTGCATCAGCATGACATCAACAGGATGTCAGCAGGTCAACGGGGCTAGTCCAGGTCAAACCTGACACATGGGGCCCACACGTCAGTGATTAACTAACTAATCTAACTTAATTAGTGTTAAACTACTACTAACTAAAAATGTTAGTGGAGTTAATTAATCTTAATTAAAAACTAAACTAAGATTAGCTGGGGCCTGGGCCCAGTTTTCAGCGACCCATGGGAGGTCAAACCCCTGGTCAACAGGTCCTAACCAGCCGGCGGCTCGTCGCCGGTGGCAACAGGCGCGGCGAAGGGCTCGGGTTCGCTCTCCCGGCGCCCAAACGAGCGGCGAAGGGCACCCGCGGGGAGCTTGAGCTCTCCCGCATCCAGTGCAGCAAGAGGCAGCAGCTGGGGTGGATGGAGTTGAGCGCGGCAAGGTCATCCGCGGCGGCCGGAGTTCGGCCGGGTGTGGGGACGCGGCTGCGGTGCGCTGGGAAAGCAACTAGCAGTGGCGTTGGCTTCCTGCGGAGCTTCTGAGCATGGTGACACACACGGATGCGGGCTGTGGTGGCTCAGACCACGGCGGCGCCATGGCCGGAGGCGGAGGGCTCTCGGGCTTGATGGGAACGACGACTATGCGGCGCAATCGAGCAAGGGGAGAGGGGGGGACGAAGGAGGAGCTCACGGCGGGTCAGATGAGCGGCTCGATGGCCTCGGGGGAGGCTTGGAGGCGACGGGCGACGATGGCGATATCCGGCGGCCATGTAGAGAAGAAGAGCTCGATGACGAGGCTTCAAGGCGTCCGGGGTCGTGTGGTTTGACGTAGAGGTGCGCGGCAGTGAGGCGGAGCTCGTGGGCGGGATGGCTGGCCGTGGGGAGGTCGGTGGTAGCGGCTAATGGCGACGGTGGCGGCGGCTCCGTTCGGTGGTGAGAGAGAGGGGTCTAGGGGAGAGGATGAGGGTGAGGGAGAGAGCAGAGAGTGAGGGGAAAGTGAGAGGGGGGCCTCGGGCGTCTCTAGACGCGGATTAGGACAAAGGAGAGGCCTCCAGCGTGAAGCAGGAGGTGGCCGGTGTCGACGCGCGTGCGTCCAGCATGTAGCTGCTTCTGGGCGAGAGGGAGGAAGACGACTGGCATCTGGGCTGCACAGTAACGGGCCGCGCAGGTGGGCTGGTATCCCTGGTGGGCCTCAAGGTAAGTCCAGGTAAGGTTGCTCTGTTTTATTTTTCTGTTATGTTTTCTATTTTTCTGCAGCTTTGAGGCTTTATTAAAAATACTAAATCAATCCCAAAAGTCATGTAACTTCTCATGACCACTATTGGAAATATATCCTACAATAAACATTTCAGTTTGGGATTATTTGAGCATTTAAAATATTTAATAGCATTTAAATGCCCAAATGCAAATACTATATGATTTAATTCAGTGACCAAATATGTCATGGAAAAATGTGCAACACCTGTGGTTATGGGTCTAGCATTTTCCAGAAATGATGAACATTTTTGAAAGCCATTTGGACTCACTGAAAATATTTTAGTTGAACCTAGTGAATTCCTTTGATGCCAGGGTTTAGGCAATCCCCATTTCAAGGTTCAAAAGAATTTAAACATGATGCAACAGACAAGTGCTAGCCTAGTGCAAGGTAAGGCTAGGGATGTGACAACTCACCCCCACTAAACAAGAATCTCGTCTCGAGATTCAAGCGTAGGGTAAGATGACGGGGGGATGCAAACTAACACAATCTTCACGATCCAAGGTGCACTTCATGAGAACGTTGATTCGATCACCATCTTTGTCCCGTCGTCTTGCTCTGAGAACTCCAACTAGCATGACAGCAAGAGGAAAGGGAAAACCCTCGAAGGATCGATCTCCTCGAAGAACGAACAACTCAGGATCAACTCACGGAGTGATACATTGAAACATCTCACGAGTTGAGACGCGTAGCAAACATCCAAAGGAATGGAGTGAAAGAGATGATGAGGGTCCACTAGGTAGACAACAATTCCACACTTAAGAGGGTGGTGAACGGTTGTCAATGTAGCAAGAATTTGAGTTGCCATGATACCATAACGAGACACCTTAGAGGAGGTGACTCGTGGAATCATCCCTTAAGTGGCAAAAAGAATTACCTTTGATTCAAAGATCATTGAAACTCTTTATACCAGCCTAAGGCAATTCTCGAGCGATCGTTTGGAGGGGTTCGGTAGAATGGCATATCCGGTTTAGAATAGATGATGTGGATTACCTTGTTGAAAACAACACAAGGGATGATTTTAGTAACTGGGGAGAAGCTCAACAGTGGAGAGTGAGTCCACTATTTGAAAAGTTATAGCATAATTGAGGAAACTGAGAGCAATCCCAGTTAGTGTCGATGATAACACCTAGCGCTTGTGCATGCTCTCAAGAACTTGAGCATTTCCATATCCATCTAGGTTTTACCAATATCCATGTCAAGGATCCTGGCAACACAACGTACTACCATGATGAATATCGGTGGAAGAGATGTAGATGCAAAGAAGGTAACACCGTCTCAGATTTCACCTTGGCGGGGCCAAGGAAACAAAATCTGGATGATCGACCGAGAGACATTTAGCACTCCGCTTCTAATGTTCTCCTTTATATGCTAGCGTAATCCATCCATAGATATGGTTTGATATCTAGAACACAAGTAAAAGGTCGGACTTCGGAAACACCAAATCCATAAGGAACAACTTCTGGGGGAAATCCTATGAAATCCTTATGGGGAGGTGGCCAACTTTCTCAATGAAGATGCTACAATAGTAGGTCTTCCAGCCGGGTGTATTGGCCATGACATCCACTTTACCGGTTATAGAGAGACCAATATTATAGTTCTTGGGAAATGTTCCAACCATCATATTTGCCTGAGATTCAGATCTGGTTGGTGCCAGAATATTCCAGACTCTTCAAGTCTAGAAGAAAAAAAAGAAAGCTTGCAACACAAATCAACGAGACGGCGTTGCGAGATTCTCAGGAAATGAACTATGATAGTAAGCTCCAAAACATGAGCTGGTTCTGCTACATACATGTGAACACGTTGTCTCAGACAAGCATGACCACATAGTAGTCTTATAATAAAGCACTACCGCGTTCAGGTGGGGAACCACCATCGAGGACATCGAAGTCCTTGTGCACTTATCGAAGAACTTCTTATCCTTGAACAAATCAATCAGTGGCTTGGTGTGCTAGGGACACATATAGAATGAAGGTTGCAAGTCTCCAAACCACAGAGTACTTCGCACATATGTAGGACTAATTTGGGGTGACTCCAGAGGAAGCAACATTGACTTTCTTGAATCCACGGCGGCAACTTGCTCCAAATGCACATGAATTAGAGGAAGTCACTTCTTTCATCCAAACATATGCTTCATGAATGGATCACGAAGATAATGCTTACAAAAGTTTCCAACACTAGCTGGATGTTCAACACGAATCATGGAGAAGGTAGGAATGTTGTCGACAGGCTCAACAACAATCCATCCAGGCTTCCATATAAGTGGAATTCCAGAATTATGTGAACAAGGTGATAGCATTGGTTAGACCCGAAGGATATAATGGAGTATGCTCGAGGAAACAACCACGAGTAAGACAACATTACAAATATCGTTGGTTCTGATCTGATTTGACGATAGCAAATACTCAAATCAAAAATAGGATAAGATGATAGGTCCATTAACTGATCACAGGGACCAATCGATGAAGATATCATCTTTCTTCAACACACACAAATATAACCCTTGAAATGAGCTAAGTCGGACAAGCTTTTATCCTCCAACTCTCCAAGTTGTTGTTTAGCTTAACCAACCAGCTCAAGGGTATGCAACACAGATTCTTGGAGAAGGGGTGGTTACAAGCCACCAACTTGCTAACGAACTCAACATAGCGGTCAGGTGATGACCTGGTGATACTTCCGAGAAGATATTCGGAAAATCACGAACCACCAATATGTAACTAAGCTCGAGAACAATCTTGCTTTTCAGGGCAAGATGATATGATCAAAAGAGCGAGGGATTAGCACAATACTAACTCACTGATCGAAGAGTGCACCGGAAATAAGAACTAGGTAGCACAATCGGTCTTAGAATGACGATTCGAGATCCAACACGCTGAGAATGAAATTATTGTCCATTAACTACCAAGCAACGGGGTTGCTTGCAGTATTTATTTCACACATCACGATTCACTTGTTGACATTCCGGTTACAATAACATGGAAACCTAGGAATTAACAATGATGGCAAGAAGTATTACTGCGTCAAGAATTCATAAGTGGTGGTGCAATTCTCATGACACTCTTGACAAAAAGATGGTAACACTCCAAGGTAGAGCAGAGCAGAAGCTGGATTGGCATTTTGATCTGCGGAATACAACTTCTTTGACCCAATCCTAGATATGGAGGAGGTATTAGAGTTTGTTTCTCCTAGTCATTCCGGAATAGAATGGCTTCACGGACCACCAGAGTAATGGGCATCGATAAACGAATGCACGCATACTCTTGACTATCAATCGATAGACGGGGGTTAGAGAATAAGTAAAGAGGGACAACTCAAAAGAACGTATGATTTTCTGAGTTGTGGATGCACAGATTAGTATGTCGAACCAAGTTCAACATTTCTTACGGATAACCCATGTGGAAAGGTAGGGCTGGTAGAGTCACGATATAGAATGGAGAACTCATCGAGAGCACTCATGTTGTGATCTTTTGATCCAACAAACATCTTCCGTAAGTGGTTCATAGTATTTGGAAGAAGGAAATACCACGGACCTCGAGGACTAATGCAAAGGTTTCTAATATCCTAAAGGAACGAGCAAACACTACCAACATGAGGTAAGTGGGGTGAATCTCGGGTTCAAGAACCCAGAAGTAGAATACCTACTACTAAGTGGCATCACGGGATGCTTTTAAGAATGATGGCCAGAATCATCACACTGGGAACACAAAGCATGGCTAGATTACTAGGTGATACTCTAGACACCTAGGGTCATAATACTAGCTCCAACATAAATGTCGAGGCAATGGAGTACCTCAACACACTGGTTAGTGTGGTTAATCTGGCCCAAAGGACATCGAAAACAGAGGGAAAGGATTTTGCAATTGCATCAGATTGTTTAGAAACCTGGGATGACTCAGACAGCATAACAGTTGTGAATGCTTGAACAGATTTCAGACATGCTACAAAAATGGTGGCATAACCACACGATCATCATAATATCAAGGTTCTGAGATCAACTATGAACATACAAAAGATAGTAGGAGCTGAACTCAAGTTTAGAACCATCACTCCTATAGGTCTACGGATTAGTAACACGTGATCCTGATAGAAAGATGAGAAGCCTAGTTCTTAATCCCCGTAGAAGAGAAGAGGTTGACTCAGATCAGAAGGGCATAAGGTATAAGGAGTAAAAAGAGCCTTATGTTCCCATCCACAATGAATTCCCCTACATATAACTAAAGCATTTCTAGACTCAACTTCGACCAGCTTGGCTTGGTAATCCTACAGGCAGTCAAGCTCTGATACCAAAGCTGTTAGGACCCTGATCCTAAGTCACACCGATCTAGCATCTAACACATCATATCACTTTGCGGCCTCACACACGGTATTCCCACGGGTGCGACCTTACCTGGCCCGGGACCGTTTTCGCATTTTGGCTCACGTATATGATAGTGCCGCTAGCATCCATATGACAAAGAACTCGGGCTGACATGGCTAGTCGTGAACCCAAAGTGGCGCTAACTTATAGGGACAGGCATACATGACCCAACAACGAACGTGTCGGTCATCAGCGAGTGAATCCGGGCTATAGCAACTGGGCTAGCAGGACTCCGGTAAACCGGGCTGTAGTAGGCTAACAGGACTCTGGTAGACACCGCGTGACATTTCCCCGAAGGGACAGACACGGGAATGAAGAAGGACACATGCCGGCCAGCCTAAGTGTTCTGGAGCAGTAGCAAGCTACCATGGCTCAGTGGAAGCACTAGGAGACATTTCCCGGTAAGAGAGGCTACCAAGGATAAACAACAAGGTTGTCAGATCCCAAACATACCAAGCATTTCAATAACATACACACAATATGCTCGATATGTGCAAATACAACATGGCATCACAACATGACTCTACGACTCAAGTATTTTATTCAACAGGCTCCAAGGAGCGACATATTACAAACATGGGTCTCATGACCCAACACTCAGAGCAAACAAGTCAAAGCACAAGCGGACGCTTAACATGTCTGAGTAGAGACATCTACAAATGAAAAAGGCTGAGAAGCCTGACTATCTACTAGATCCTGCTGAGGGCACAAGATCGTAGCTGAGGTAACAAGCTAAACATCGAAGTCCAAGCGGAACTACTAGCGAGACTGAAGTCTCTCTGCAAAAACATAAAATAGGCAAACGTGAGTACAAATGTACCCAGCAAGACTTACATCAGAACTAACTACATATGCATCATTATCAACAAAGGGGTGGTGGGGTTTAACTGCAGCAAGCCAGCTTTGACTCGGTGGCTATCCTGAACTACAACTGCAAGTAACTCTTTTGAGGTGGTGCACACGAGTCCACATATTCACCATATCAATACACCATTATGGATCCGCTCCCGTCTCCCCACGAGAATGCCATCCATAGCACTCACGCTTATCTTGCGTATTTTAGAGTATCCACTTTCACTTGTCTATGAACTGTACAGGAAACCCAGAAGTCCTTTACCGCGGACATGGCTATTCGAATAGATCATATTAACCCTGCAGGGGTGTACTTCTTCACACACGCTCTCACCACTTACCGTCGTTTACACAACATGTACTCGGCAACCTTCAAGCGGAAGCCCAGCGAGGGTGTCGGCCATGACCTGGCTAACCACACAAGTCTCTCGTCCAGGTTTATCGCCTATTCGGGTTCCATCCGCAAGGAAATTCGGCCGGGGTGTCGCTCACGGCCCCAAACGATGTGTGCAGGGTTCCCAAGCCCACCATCTGGGTGCCACTTGGTACACCGGGCCACTGTGCCTAGTCTGTCCCAAGCCCACCTATACCAGGTGCCACTTGGTAGACTACTAACACTACCTACAAACACCAGAAACTAGTTGCAACTCCTGGACAGAGATCAGGTTGATTAATAAGTCGAGAGGGGCACTTAAGCATTCCAATGCGTGGTAGTAGCTGTTCATGGATCACAAACGCAGAACTCAGTTCCTGAGGACCACTGCAATGAGACAACCCACCATGTACTCCTACATGGCCTCTCACCGCTACCTTTACCAAATCGTGTTCACACACTTAGACCACACAAAGTAGGACATGTTCACACACCTCTGATTCATTCCCGATGAATCATACCTGACTCAACTCTAAGCAGTATCAGGCATGACAAACAAGCATGAATGAGTAGGCACATCAGGGCTCAAACAACTCCTACTTATGCTAGTGGGTTTCATCTATTTACCGTGGCAATGACAGGTCATGCAGAGGATAAAGGGGTTCAGCTACCGCAGCAAGTAACAGATGAATCGTTGTTGTCCTAATGCAGTAAAAGAGAGCAGGGGCGAGAGATTGGGATTGTATCGGAATGAACAAGGGGGTTTTGCTTGCCTGGCACTTCTGAAGATAATATAGCTCTTCATCGGTGTCATCGATCTCATCGTCGGAACGTCGTCTACTGAGAGGGGACAAATACCGGCAAACAAGGAAGAAGACAATCAATGCAATGCACAATATGATGCATGATCATGACATGTCAATATGCTGTGATTTGAGCTAATGCAACTAGCAACAGATTAAATGAAGTTGGTTTGAATCCTAGGTTCAAATTCAAACTTCATATGTGAAGCTTTAAATGCCATTTAGATGATTTGGCCATAACAGCAGATATAAGTTGCTCTAACATGCATGAAAACAATACAGATGGATAGATTGGGTTTTTCTGATCATTTTTCATATATAGATTATTTCATTCTGAGTTACGGTTGAATTTATATGAATTTTTGAAGTTTATACTAATTTCTGGAATTTCTGAATTATTTTAAATACAGAAATTGTTTACTATGTCAGCATGACAACAACAGGATGTCAGCAGGTCAACGGGGCTAGTCCAAGTCAAACCTAATGCATGGGGCCCACACGTCAGTGATTAACTAACTAATCTAACTTAATTAGTGTTAAACTACTACTAACTAAAAATGTCAGTGGAGTTAATTAATCTTAATTAAAAACTAAACTAAGATTAGCTGGGGCCTGGGCCCACTTGTCAGCGACCCATGGGAGGTTAAACCCTTGGTCAACAGGGCCTAACCAGCCGGCGGCTCGTCGCCGGTGGCAACAGGCGCGGCGGAGGGCTCGGGTTCTCTCCCGCATCCAGTGCAGCAAGAGGCAGCAGCTGGGGTGGACGGAGTTGAGCGTGGCGAGGTCATCCGCGGCGGCCGGAGTTCGGCCGAGTGCGGGGACGCGGCTGCGGTGCGCTGGGAAAGCAACTGGCGGTGGCATTGGCTTCCTGCGGAGCTTCTGAGCATGGTGAAACGCGTGTATGCGGGCTGTGGTGGCTCAGACCACGGCGGCGCCATGGCCGGAGGCGGAGGGCTCTCGGGCTCGATGGGAACGATGACTATGCGGCGCAATCGAGCAAGGGGAGAGAGGGGGGATGAAGGAGGAGCTCACGGCGGGTCAAACAAGCGGCTCGGTGGCCTCGGGGGAGGCTTGGAGGCGACGGGCGACGATGGCGATCTCCCGCGGCCATGTAGAGAAGAAGAGCTCGATGACGAGGCTTCAAGGCGTCAGGGGTCATGTGGTTCAGCGTAGATGTGCGCGGTAGTGAGGCGGAGCTCGTGGGTGGGATGGCTGGCCATGGGGAGGTCGGTGGTGGCGGCGAATGGCGACGGTGGCGGAGGCTCTGTTTGGAGGTGAGAGAGAGGGGTCCAGGGGAGAGGATGAGGGCGAGGGAGAGAGCAGAGAGTGAGGGGAAAGTGAGAGGGGGGCCTCGGGCGTCTCTAGACGCGGATTAGGACGGAGGGGCCTCCAGCGTGAAGCAGGAGGTGGCCGTCGTCGACGCGCGTGCGTCGAGCACGCAGCTGCTTCGGGGCGAGAGGGAGGAAGACGACTGGCAGCTGGGGTGCAAAGTAACGGGCCGCGCAGGTGGGCTGGTATCCCTGGTGGGCCTCAAGGTAAGTCCAGGTAAGGTTGCTCTGTTTTATTTTTCTGTTATGTTTTCTATTTTTCTGCAGCTTTGTGGCTTTATTAAAAAATACTAAATCAATCCCAAAAATCATGCAACTGCTCATGACCACTGTTGGAAATATATCCTACAGTAAACATTTCAGTTTGGGATTATTTGAGCATTTAAAATATTTAATAGCGTTTAAATGCCCAAATGCAAATACTATATGATTTAATTCAGTGACCAAATATGTCATGGAAAAATGTGCAACACCTGTGGTTATGGGTCTAGCATTTTCCAGAAATGATGAACATTTTTGAAAGCCATTTGGACTCACTGAAAATATTTTAGTTGAACCTAGTGAATTCCTTGGATGCTAGGGTTTAGGCAATCCCCATTTCAAGTTTCAAAAGAATTTAAACATGATGCAACAGACAAGTGCTAGCCTAGTGCAAGGTAAGGCTAGGATGTGACAAAGCTACTTGGTTTCCTCGTCTCGGAACGCGGTATTGTGGCAAACCCGGAGAAGATCAAGGCCATCGAGCGCATGCGCAAGCCGACTCGGCTGCGCGATGCCCAGAAGTTCACCGGATGCTTGGCCTTGGTCAGCTGGTTTCTAAGCCGGCTGGGCGAGAGGGCGCTACCCCTGTACGAGCTGATGAAAAAGACAAGCCCGTTCGAATGGAACGGGAAGGCAGATGAGGCCTTCCAAGACCTCAAGAGCATGCTCTCCACCGCACCAGTCCTGGCTGCGCCAATCGACAAGGAGCCGATGTTGCTCTACATAGCCGCGACCTCGCGGGCGGTCATCACGGTGCTGGTGGTCGAGCGGCCAGAGAAGGGCAAGATCCAAGCCGTCCAGTGCCCGGTCTACTACCTGAGCAAGGTGCTCTCCATGTCCAAGAAGAACTACCCGCACTACCAGAAGATGAGTTACGGCGTGTACCTCACCGCCAAGAAGCTGAAGCAGTACTTCCAAGAGCACGTCGTCACCATCGTCAGCACAGCACCTATCGGAGAAATCATCGGGTGCCGGGACGCCTCTGGCCGGGTTGCCAAGTGGGTGATCCAGCTAGCCGGCCACACCATCCTCTACGAGCCCCGCACCATGATTAAGTCTCAAGCCCTGGCCGACTTCCTTGTCGACTGGACCGAGACCCAGTACTTGCCGCCGCCTCCCGACTCGACGCATTGGCGCATGCACTTCGATGGGTCCAAGATGCAACTCGGCTTGGGGGCCGACATTGTACTGTCATCCCCGAAGGGCGACCGGCTCCGCTACGCGCTGCAGATCCACTTCGCCGCCTCCAACAACATCGCTGAATATGAAGCCCTTGTGCACGGCCTCCGGCTTGCCAAGGAACTCGGCATCCGGCGCATCCTGTCCTACGCCGACTTGGACCTGGTGGTGCAGCAGTGCTCCAGCGAATGGGATGCCCGCGACTCCAACATGGCAAGCTACCGCTTCCTCATCCAGAAGCTATCCGGATCCTTCGAGGGCTGCGAGTTCCTCCACGTCTCGTGCGCGGAGAACGAAGCAGCTGACACGCTCACCAAGATCGCCTCGTCACGGCAAGACAACCCGTCCCGCGTCTCCCTCGAGGACCTGCACAAGCCGTCCGTTAAGACATCGCCGGACTCCGAGTCCATCCATGTTCCAAACGACCCGGCTGCACCTCAAGCCGGCCCGGGGGCTGCTCAGCTCAACCCGGCCACCATCGCCCCGGACCCGGCCGTCGCCATCCCCAACCCGGGGGCTGCTCAACCCGGCCCAGGGGCCGCCGACTCGGAACCCACCCAGGTGGCCGTCCTCGTCGTGGTTACGGCTCCATCTTGGGACCTCCCAATATCAGAATTTCTGGAGAACAGGGTTCTCTCCATGGACGAGACTGAAGCTCGGCAAGTACAGCGCCGGGCACCCGCCTACAGCATCATCAACAATGAGCTTGTCAAGCGCAGCTCCACTGGCGTGTTCCAGCGCTGCGTCGAGCAGGAACAAGGCATCCACATCCTCCTCGACATTCACCAGGGCGAGTGCGGGCACCACGCCGCATCACGATCCCTGGTGGCCAAGGCATTCCGCCATGGTTTCTACTGGCCCAGGGCCCTCGAAGATGCCGAGTCACTCGTTCTTAAGTGCGAGGGGTGCCAGTGCTTCAGCAAACGCAGCCACCAGCCGACGTCAGCACTCCGCACCATACCGATTGATGACCCACAAGTGTAGGGGATCTATCGTAGTCCTTTCGATAAGTAAGAGTGTCGAACCCAACGAGGAGCAAAAGGAAATGATAAGCGGTTTTCAGTAAGGTTTTCTGCAAGCACTGAAATTGTAAGTGATAGATAGTTTTGTGATAAGATAAATAGTAACGAGTAACAAGTAAACAAAGTAAATAAAGTGAAGCAAGGTGGCCCAATCCTTTATGTAGCAAAGGATAAGCCTGGACAATTTCTAATAATGAGAAAGGACCTCCCGAGGACACATGGGAATTATCGTCAAGCTAGTTTTCATCACGTTCATATGATTCGCGTTCGGTACTTTGATAATTTGATATGTGGGTGGACCGGTGCTTGGGTACTGCCCTTACTTGGACAAGCATCCCACTTATGATTAACCCCTATTGCAAGCATCCGCAACTACAACAAAAGTATTAAGGTAAACCTAACCATAGCATGAAACATGTTGATCCAATTCAGCCCCTAACGAAGCAACGCATAAACTATGGTTTAAGCTTCTGTCACTCTAGCAACCCATCATCTACTTATTACTTCCCTATGCCTTCCTCTAGGCCCAAACAATGGTGAAGTGTCATGTAGTCGATGTTCACATGACACCACTAGAGGAGAAGACAACATACATCTCATCAAAATATCGAACGAATGTCCTCGGGAGGCATAGGGACTTCACCCATGACTACTAATAGCAAGACTTCACCCATGTCCTCGGGAACAAACGTAACTACTCACAAAGCATATTCATGTTCATAATCAGAGGTGTGATAATATGCATTAACGATCTGAACATATGATCTTCCACCAAGTAAACCAATAAGTATCAACTACAAGGAGTAATCAACACTACTAGCAACCCACAGGTACCAATTTATGGTTTTGGATACAAGATTGGATACAAGAGATGAACTAGGGTTTGAGAGGAGATGGTGCTGGTGAAGATGTTGATGGAGATTGACCCCCTCCCGATGAGAGGATCGTTGGTGATGACATTGGTGATGATTTCCCCCTCCCAGAGGGAAGTGTCCCCGGCAGAACAGCTCTGCTAGAGCCCTAGATTGGTTCCGCCAAGGTTCCGCCTCGTGGCGGCGGAGTTTCGTCTCGTAAGCTTGCCCATGATTTTTCCAGGGTAAAAGCCTTCATATAGCGGAAGATGGACACCGGAGGGCCACCAGGGGGCCCAGGAGACTGGGGGCGTACCCAGTAGGGGGGCGCACCCTGTAGGGGGCGCACCCCCCACCCTCCTTGCCAGGGTGTGGGCCCCCTAATGTATTTCTTTCGCTCAATAATTCTTAATAAATCCAAAAACATGTTTCGTGGAGTTTTAGGACTTTTGGAGCAGTGCAGAATAGGTTTCCAATGTTTGCTCCTTTTCCAGCCAGAATTCCAGCTGCCGGCATTCCCCCTCTTCGTGGTAAACCTTGTAAAATAAGAGAGAATAGCCATAAGTATTGAGATATAATGTGTAATGACATCCCATAATGCAATAAATATTGACATAAAAGCATGATGCAAAATGTACGTATCACCAATCGCCTGGCCCTTCGTGGTCTGGGGACTCGACATGGTGGGACCCTTCAAAACCGTTCGAGGCGGCATGACGCACTTGCTGGTGGCAGTGGACAAATTCACCAAGTGGATCAAGGCAAGACAAATCAAGAAACTGGAGGGGCCAACAGCTGTCCGGTTCATCAAGGACATAGCGGTGCGCTACGGCATGCCGAACAGCATCATCATCGACAACGGCACCAACTTCGCCAAGGGCGCGCTCGAGCAATACGGCTTCGTCTCCGGCATCCGCCTCGACCTGGCCTCCGTGCCACATCCGCAGTACAATGGGCAGGTCGAGCGGGCCAACGGATTCATCCTGTCTGGCATCAAGTTGTGACTCGTCGAGCCACTCATCCGCTCACCCGGTAGCTGGCTTGACGAGTTGTCGGCAGTTCTCTGGAGCCTACGCACCACGCCGAATTGGTCGACTGGGTTCACCCCGTTCTTCCTTATTTATGGAGCCGAAGCTGTCATCCTGACCGACGTCGAGTTCGACTCGCCGCGCGTCGCGATGTACACCAAAGCCGAAGCCAGAGAGGGACGCGAAGATCGTGTCGATGTCACGCCCAATATGCGACCCTATCCAAAAGGAACTCGAAGGTCCCACCAAGGATTGACCCGCATATTGAAACGCTTTTGCAAGGTGGATACCATTACATCAACATTACAAAATAGATGGGGATACATACATAAGGCATACAATGCCACATGAATACAACAATACATCATACATAAGATCAACATCCGACTACGGATGCGACACAAACAGAAGCTCAAACGACATCCACCCTGCTAGACCCAGGCTGCCGACCTGGAACCTATCCCCTGATCGAAGCAGAAGCGGAAGAAGAACTCAACGCAAGCAAGCATCGCTCTTGCGTCATGATCATCGCATAACCTGTACCTGCAACTGTTGTTGTAGTAATCTGTGAGCCACGAGGACTCAGAAATCCCATTACCATGGGTATCAAGACTAGCAAAGCTTAATAGGAAAGGAAGGGGTAAAGTGGTGAGGTTGCAGCAGCGACTAAGCATATATGGTGGCTAACATACGCAAATAAGAGCGGGAAGAGAGCAAAAGGAACGGTCGTGAAGCTAGCAATGATCAAGAAGTGATCCTGAACTCCTACTTATGTCAAACATAACACAGAAACCGTGTTCACTTCCCGGACTCCGCCGAGAAGAGACCATCACGGCTACACACGCGGTTGATGCATTTTAATTCGGATCTGGTGTCAAGTTATCTACAACCGGACATTAACAAATTCCCATCTGCCAATAACCGCAGGCACGGATTTCGAAAGATTATACCCTGCAGGGGTGTCCCAACTTATCCCATGACAAGCTCTCGCGATCAATGAAGGAATAGACCTTCTCCCAGGAAGACCCGATCAGACTCGGAATCCCGGTTCACAAGACATTTCGACAATGGTAAAACAAGACCAGCAAAGCCGCCCGATGCGCCGACAATCCCGATAGGAGCTGCACATATCTCTTTCTCAGGGCAACACCGGATGAGACATCCTACGAGTAAAACCAGCCCTCGAGTTGCCCCAAGGTGGCCCCGCAGTCTACTCGGTTCGGACCAACACTTAGACAAGCACTGACCCGGGGGGGGGCTAAAATAAAGATGACCCTTGGGTTAATTACTCCCAAGGGAAATATAGGTGGTAGTGAGGCAAATGGTAAACGTCAATGTTGGGCCTTGCTGGAGGAGTTTTATTCAAAGCGAACTGTCAAGGGGGTCCCATAAATCACCCGACCGCGTAAGGAACGCAAAGTCCGGGAACATAACAACGGTATGACGGAAACTAGGGTGGCAAGAGTGGAACAAAACACCAGGCATAAGGCCGAGCCTTCCACCCTTTACCAAGTATATAGATGCATTAATAATATAAGAGATATTGTGATATCCCAACCAAAATCCTGTCCACCATGGAGAAATCTTCAACTTCACCTGCAACTAGCAACGCTATAAGAGGGCTGAGCAAAGCGGTAACATACCCAAGCAACGGTTTGCATAGGAAAGGTGTCAAAGGTTAGAGGTTCATGGCAACATGGGATGGCTCGATAAACAGATGATAGGTAGCACAGCAAAGCGATAGAACGAAGCAACTAGCATAGCAATGATAGTAGTGAGATCCAGGGTAGCGGTCATCTTGCCTGAAATCCCGCTAGGAAGAAGAACGAGTCCATGAAGAAGACAAGCGGACGTAGTCGAACGAATCCTCACAATCGCAACATTACTGGAACTAAGAAGCAACACCGGAAAGAAACAAACAACATGGTAAATGCACGAGCATAAACATGGCATGATGCACAACCAAGTATGATGCATGTCCGATTTAATGAGGCATGGCATGGCAAAGTGCAACAAACAATTCTACAAGATCAGTGGAGATCAATATGCAACGAGTTGCATATTGACGAAACACCACATCAATTATTTAGTTCTCTCTCGGTTTTGTACCCAACAATATTAAATGTTGTTAAACATGGCAAGAGGTGAAACATAATGAAACTACCTATCTAGGCAAGTTTAAATGAGGCCGGAAACAACAAACAATAATTCCGGAAAAATCCCCATGTGCATATTTTATATTCGGTACTGTTCTGCCCTAAACACAATTTTAATGTTGTTAAACAGCAAAACAAAGTGCACCATGTTAAACTAGGCATTTTTCCACCCCATTTACATATAAAGTTTATTACAATCCGAGCTACGGTTATTTAGTTATGAAATAAATCATTTTAGCATGGCATTTATGCAAATTAATGCAAACAGCAAATTAAACATTTTAAACATGGATGAAAATGGCATATTATTAATCTACACAATTTTCTGAGCATTTTACATATATAAATTATTTTAATCCGATGCACAGTTTGTGAGATATTAAATGCATGAACAATAGGTGGTTTTCTGCAAAACTGTAATTCACCGGAATAATAGACAAATCACAGAACGGAAAAAAAATCTATTCTGGGCCGAATCTGGCTGGGCCAACAGTGGGGGGGCTGCTCACCGCGGCACTTGAGCCAGCTCGGTGGAGGAGGCCGGCTGGGCCTGGCGCGGCTTCGGCGGGGCCTGGGGCTGGCTGCGGCTGGGCCTGGGGAGGCCCACGCGGGGCGCGACGGGGAGGCGAGGGCGTCGTCCTCGCCCGACGAGGACGAGCGGAGGCGGCGCCGGCGGCGAGCGCCAGGAGGAGGCCGGGGCGCGAGGAGAGGACAGGGACGGGCGGATCCAGCCACGGGAGGAGGCGGGGCCCCGTTTCCGGCCGGATCTGACCCGAGGCCGAGCAAGGGGCGACGAGACCTCGACGGGGTCGGCGTCCATGGTGGCCTGCGAAGGGAGAGAGAGAGAGAGAAGATGAGAGGGCGAGGAGGAAGAAGGACAGGAAGGAGAGGGAAGGAGGAGATGGGGCACGGGGCGCTGACCTGCTGGCTCCGGCGGGGCTGCCGGGTCGCCGGCGGGAGGCGAGAGGCGGCGGCGCTCAGGATCTCTCTCGATCCCATCGAGCAGAGCTGCGGGGCCGGGAGGCGAGCGGGCGCCCGGACGGCGGCGATTCGGGCCTGAGCGGGCCTCGGACAGGCTCTGTGGGCTGCGCGAGGTGGAGGAGGGAGGCAGGGGCGACGTGGCCAGCTCCGGTTGGAGGGGAGCGATGCTGGATGGCAGTGCGACCACTCAGGCGGCGCCACGTGGCGAGGATGAGGTGGAGGGCGCCAGAAAACAGGGAGGAGGTGGATGGATCTGGCTGGTGGCACGGTTTTCGAGGGGGATGCGGCGGCTGAGGGTAGGGGAAGGCTAGGGGCACTCAAAAATGGCAAGGGGGGCTTCTTAAATAGGTAGGGGTCTAGGGTTGGGGGTTTTGGGGCCTTTTCGGAGTGTTTCGGAGCCTCGGATCGCCATCGGACGGCTCCGGATCGGAGAGGGACTAGGCTGGGCCTAGGAGGGATTAGTGGGCTATGTGAGAGAGGTTTTGAGCTGAGGGGAGAGAAGAGAAATGCAGGCCGGCAATGGTTTCGGAGACCGAAACGTCCGACGAATATACCGACTATATCGCGGTTACATATTTAACGGTTGGGCAGTCAAACGGACTCCGAATGCGACAAAACTTGGCAGGCGGTCTACACTATAATAAGACCGCACGACAAGTTGCAACCCATTCCGAGAACATTTTTATGCCACTTATAAAATAATATTTCGGAGGTGCCGCGGGCGCGTGCGAGTGTGTCTGGACTCCGAACGGACAACGGAGAGAATCGGTGGAACCTGAACGGATGCAAGTTTTATGAAAATGATGCCGATGCAATGCGAATGATGACATGAGACGAGATGCATAACAAGAACAAAAGCAAAACAACAGACAAAACCCAACCATGGAGGAAATAACATATCGCATCTCCGGAAAAGGCAAGAGTTGGAGTTACGAATATGGAAAGTTGTATCCGGGGCGTTACAACACTCCACCACTACAAGAGGATCTCATCCCGAGATCTAGGATGGCACCGGAGGGAAAAGGAAGAGGAAGATAAGTGGTAAAACTAAGTTGCTTCTTCGACCAATGAGTGAAACCACGAACCTTGAGGTTGAGCAATATTAAAGAAAGAATACAATAGAGATGAACGAGATTGCAAACAATCCGTTAGAAAAGAGGAACAAGGAACATTACGAGAACTTGACGGTTGCAAAGACACAAATCAAGAGTTTAATGGACAAGATAGAATTCGAAACCACTCCGGTTAAAACAAGATGAGAGAGGAAGAATTCAGGCAGCACTCCGGTTGAACATGGAAGGAATATGATTTGAACTTGACAAGATGAGAGGATACTTGGTGAGATCAACAACACACTACTTCTGGAACTATTGAAAGAATGGCACAAGGGGTAAGAAAAATTTCAGACAGCTCTCCGGTTGAGGAAGGAGGCAAAACTTGATAAGATGAAAGAACTTGAATGAGAACACAACACTCCGGATAAATGGATAAGCATGAAAAGAACACGGTCCTCACAATTCAAGATGATTAGCGAAGAGAGCAACATCACATTGCCTCCGAAAGAAGAAATAGAAGATAGATCATTGGAATAACAGAATGGATAAGAAAATGCCAACTTCTGCCACAATTGAGCTTGGAAAGCATCCTTGCAAAGAAGATTGAACGGAGTTGTTGGAAAATCAACAACAAAAAACACAAGTTTGTAGTGGGCTTATGGAAATCTTCTCAAAATTGAGGCGAAATTCTGCCACTAACAGAAACAATAGATTGGATTGAGGTCAACATGGAGATGACAACTCCTTTCGCCGAGAGGATAGGAGAAAAAACTTGGATCAATGATAAGCACCACAAATAGCAACATTCCTTAGGGTAAGGCTTTAGGTGAAATCTACACCAAGATAACTCCAACAAAGAGATTAATATGGGTTGAAACAATTCATGATCGAAGAGAAAATGATGGTTTCGCAATATCTCATTCTTGACAACTTGTGAATAATAAAACTTGAAGGGAAACTGTCAAGAACGATATAACACCATCTCAAAAGATAAGGTAGGAGAATTGCACCTCAAAATGCAAGATGAAGAATACTTGAGCTCCTCAAAACAAAACATGTGTTGAGCACCATGTATATTTTTGAGTATAGCTTGGCGGATCATCACCTCGAGAGAAATCTTGAAGAACAATTGAAGAATGAAAAGAATCCTTGATGAACCATCATGTAGGGACTCCATGAAGAACTCCGGTAATGAAAGGATGATAGAAAGAAAGAGAAGTTGAAAACACAAGGTGAAACCTTGCGATGATTTAGATGGAGCTTTGCGACGATATAACCAAGAAAACTTGGAACTCCGGAAACGAAAAGATGAAACATCTCGAACCGGGAAATGTGACATGATAAACAACTCCGGAAAGAAGAAACTAGATTACTTGGATGAAACAATAATAAGAATTAAGTTATGCGTATCCTTCACCAATTTAAATTGATGACAAGCAACGGATTTGGCATACTACTTATTCTCGTAGAAAGGATTAAGAGGGATATAGCGCAAGCTTGAGAAGGTATTGATGGAACCACCGATGGGATTTGGAAACAACGAATATTAGATATCATAATGGAGGAAGAGAAATCTTGATCAAACCGCCGTAAGAATTGAAAATGAAAGAAGTAAAGGCACAATTCACCGGGAAGAATGAAGATACTTGGGGGGATTTAAATACAAGAGAACGAAGAGATCACGAGCTGATTAGAGACCACTTGAGCGATGCACTGGTAAGATATGGAGAAGGAGAGCTAAAAGCTGAGAATGAAGAATTATGACATGATGGCCTTCGTAGGAATAAAATGGAAAGACTCACAAAATACTCTGGATGGGTGAAAAGAATTCCCACACTCGAAAACAATTATGAGGATGGCATGAAGCTAGAACCATGAATCTCTGGAAGAACGGGTAAGGATTTAAGAGGAACTCTTCTTCGGTCTTCAAAATCCGAGAATGACGATGAAGAACACCACCATGAATTGTTGCGATACTCTGGGAGAATTAAAAGAGGAAAGGTTGAGCCAAAGATGAAAAGAATTTGAAAACGACCTTAGAGAAGGCATGTGACTGATGGAATCCATTCTTACGTCACACTTGAAAAGAATTGAGAATGGCTCCGTAATAAATAGAAGAGTCAGGTAAGATCCTGGAAAAAGACCTGTGGGTTAGGGCCCACTCGAAAGAAACATCATTGAAGGATTGCTTGAAATAGAGATTGCACCGGTAGAATTAGATAGCTTGAATGAGAGAAAAACCTCGAGATATTTTGAACGGATTGAGAATGGAAATAGAAGTCTTGTGAGATATCTTCAGCACTCCAGAACAAATGAATAGCAAGAAGTGAATGATTAAGAGGTGCACCAACATGGAAAAACATTAGGAACGAGGAAAAGAATATGATCAACACTGAAAGCTTGGAATTAATCCACCGGAGAAGAAACAACAATGAAGGACGATGAACTTGAAGCTCGTGAGCATCTTCACGAGGGATCACCGGATCAGAACATTGACTGAAAAGAGTGAAGTGACTTCACATGAATAAATGGATACTTGATTAAGATATATGAGACCTTGAAGAAAAGGGTGGGAGGGCGGGAAAACAAAGGCAACTTGGGGAAGATGGAACAAACACCGTTGAGAAAACTTAGAGTTGATCTTGCGAATGTTGAAATGATCGAATCCACTTGAAAAGAAGCACACCGGTTGGAAAGAATTGACATGACAATCTCGATGATCAAAAGGATTAGCACTCCCATAGAAATATGAGAACACCATTTAAGAAAGGTATGGATTCAACATTTGACTCGAAGCAACTCGAATACCACAAATAAAACAAAACAAAGGATTGGCTTGCAGAATAATCCGGAACAAACATAAGATAGAGATTTCGTTCGAAGTTTTTGTGGTGGGGCCCACACAGGCTCGAGTGTACAGCACCATCATGTACAAGGCAGTGCACATGACATACGAAGTGTCCCCGAACCAGCATAGCCAAGGGTTCTTTAAGACACAACGAGACCACTGTAAAAACGACCATGGAAAGGCGGACCACTAGACGTCGAACCCCAATCTCATATCATGCATCTGTCGAAAAGATATTCTAGGAGCTACTTGAATTCCCACCTATAAAACTCCCGAAACTTTCTGATTATGCAATCTGGTGTTGGGGATACAGGGGAAGCAATATATCTCACCCAAACTAACAATACCTACATCCAGCTGTATCCATCCGTCAACACATAACCAAGAAACCTTCGAAAATCGTGTACCTAAACCTTCGAAAAGCATCCGTTATACGAGTTATGGCAATACTCCCGAGCTCGCCCCAGTACTGGGTTATCGGGGTTATCTCACCAACAACTGTACAAAAGAGATTTTCGATGTCCACAAAACTCAGGTATTCCAGAACTGCAACGATAAAATTGTGACGACAACACCTCGAACCTCAACTCCCCGGGTCAAAGCCACATAAATAGATAGGAGGCACCAAGAACAATGTTCTCGTCACAAAACCATCGGAACGATTCCAAGATACCCACGTGATCCTAAAAAAAGTAGTGAAATTTGAGGAGAGGAATGACAAAACACCTACGTCAGGAGACCTCACCAGAGCGACGAAGGGGCTGAGGAGTAAAAAGAATCCTACTCTCCGATATATATAATCCTAAGACTCAAAATAGTTTTCTTCTAGACTCAACAACGACCAACAATCAAGGGGGCTCCTAGGGTCGGTCGAGGCTCTGATACCAACTTGTCATGCCCAATATGCGACCCTATCCAAAAGGAACTCGAAGGTCCCACGAAGGATTGACCCGCATATTGAAACGCTTTTGCAAGGTGGATACCATTACATCAACATTACAAAATAGATGGGGATACATACATAAGGCATACAATGCCACATGAATACAACAATACATCATACATAAGATCAACATCCGACTACGGATGCGACACAAATAGAAGCTCAAACGACATCCACCCTGCTAGACCCAGGCTGCCGACCTGGAACCTATCCCCTGATCAAAGCAGAAGCGGAAGAAGAACTCAACGCAAGCAAGCATCGCTCTTGCGTCATGATCATCGCATAACCTGTACCTGCAACTGTTGTTGTAGTAATCTGTGAGCCACGAGGACTCAGCAATCCCATTACCATGGGTATCAAGACTAGCAAAGCTTAATGGGTAAGGAAGGGGTAAAGTGGTGAGGTTGCAGCAGCGACTAAGCATATATGGTGGCTAACATACGCAAATAAGAGCGGGAAGAGAGCAAAAGGAACGGTCGTGAAGCTAGCAATGATCAAGAAGTGATCCTGAACTCCTACTTACGTCAAACATAACACAGAAACCGTGTTCACTTCCCGGACTCCGCCGAGAAGAGACCATCACGGCTACACACGCGGTTGATGCATTTTAATTCGGATCTGGTGTCAAGTTATCTACAACCGGACATTAACAAATTCCCATCTGCCAATAACTGCAGGCACGGATTTCGAAAGATTATACCCTGCAGGGGTGTCCCAACTTAGCCCATGACAAGCTCTCGCGATCAACGAAGGAATAGACATTCTCCCAGGAAGACCCGATCAGACTCGGAATCCCGGTTTACAAGACATTTCGACAATGGTAAAACAAGACCAGCAAAGCTGCCCGATTTGCCGACAATCTCGATAGGAGCTGCACATATCTCGTTCTCAGGGCAACACCGGATGAGACATCCTACGAGTAAAACCAGCCCTCGAGTTGCCCCGAGGTGGCCCCGCAGTCTACTCGGTTCAGACCAACACTTAGACAAGCACTGGCCCGGGGGGGCTAAAATAAAGATGACCCTTGGGTTAATTACTCCCAAGGGAAATATAGGTGGTGGTGAGGCAAATGGTAAACGTCAATGTTGGGCCTTTCTGGAGGAGTTTTATTCAAAGCGAACTGTCAAGGGGGTCCCATAAATCAGCCGACCACGTAAGGAACGCAAAATCCAGGAACATAACACTGGTATGACGGAAACTAGGGCGGCAAGAGTGGAACAAAACACCAGGCATAAGGCCGAGCCTTCCACCCTTTACCAAGTATATAGATGCATTAATAATATAAGAGATATTGTGATATCCCAACCAAAATCCTGTCCACCATGGAGAAATCTTCAACTTCACCTGCAACTAGCAACGCTATAAGAGGGCTGAGCAAAGCGGTAACATAGCCAAGCAACGGTTTGCATAGGAAAGGTGTCAAAGGTTAGAGGTTCATGGCAACATGGGATGGCTCGACAAACAAATGATAGGTAGCGCAGCAAAGCGATAGAACGAAGCAACTAGCATAGCAATGATAGTAGTGAGATCCAGGGTAGCGGTCATCTTGCCTGAAATCCCGCTAGGAAGAAGAACGAGTCCATGAAGAAGACAAGCGGACGTAGTCGAACGAATCCTCACAATCGCAACATTACTGGAACTAAGAAGCAACACCGGAAAGAAACAAACAACATGGTAAATGCACGAGCATAAACATGGCATGATGCACAACCAAGTATGATGCATGTCCGGTTTAATGAGGCATGGCATGGCAAAGTGCAACAAACAATTCTACAAGATAAGTGGAGATCAATATGCAACGAGTTGCATGTTGACGAAATACCACATCAATTATTTAGTTCTCTCTCGGTTTTGTACCCAAGAATATTAAATGTTGTTAAACATGGCAAGAGGTGAAACATAATGAAACTACCTATCTAGGCAAGTTTAAATGAGGCCGGAAACAACAAACAATAATTCCGGAAAAATCCCCATGTGCATATTTTATATTCGGTACTGTTCTTCCCTAAACACAATTTTAATGTTGTTAAACAGCAAAACAAAGCGCACCATGTTAAACTAGGCATTTTTTCACCCCATTTACATATAAAGTTTATTACAATCTGAGCTACGGTTATTTAGTTATGAAATAAATCATTTTAGCATGGCATTTATGCAAATTAATGCAAACAGAAAATTAAACATTTTAAACATGGATGAAAATGGAATATTATTAATCTACACAATTTTCTGAGCATTTTACATATATAAATTATTTTAATCCGATGCACAGTTTGTGAGATGTTAAATGCATGAACAATAGGGGGTTTTCTGCAAAACTGTAATTCACTGGAATAATAGACAAATCGCAGAACGGAAAAAAATCTATTCTGGGCCGAACCTGGCTGGGCCAACAGTGGGGGGGGCTGCTCACCACGGCACTTGGGCCGGCTCGGTGGAGGAGGCCGGCTGGGCCTGGCGCGGCTTCGACGGGGCCTGGGGCTGGCTGCGGCTGGGCCTGGGGAGGCCCACACGGGGCGCGACGGGGAGGCGAGGGCGTCGTCCTCGCCCGACGAGGACGAGCGGAGGCGGCGCCGGCGGCGAGCGCCAGGAGGAGGCTGGGGCACGAGGAGAGGATAGGGACGGGCGGATCCAGCCACGGGAGGAGGCGGGGCCCCGTTTCCGGCCGGATCTGACCCGAGGCCGAGCTCGGGGCGACGAGACCTTGACGGGATCGGCGTCCATGGCGGCCTACGAAGGGAGAGAGAGAGAGAGAGGATGAGAGGGCGAGGAGGAAGAAGGACAGGAAGGAGAGGGAAGGAGGAGATGGGGCGCGGGGCGCTGACCTGCTGGCTCCGGCGGGGCTGCCGGGTCGCCGGCGGGAGGCGAGAGGCGGCGGTGCTCGGGATCTCTCTCGATCCCATCGAGCAGAGCTGCGGGGCCGGGAGGCGAGCGGGCGCCCGGACGGCGGCGATTCGGGCCTGAGCGGGCCTCGAACGGGCTCTACGGGCCGCGCGAGGTGGAGGAGGGAGGCAGGGGCGACGTGGCCAGCTCCGGTTGGAGGGGAGCGATGCTGGGTGGCGGCGCGACCACTCAGGCGGCGCCACGTGGCGAGCATGAGGTGGAGGGCGCCGGAAAACAGGGAGGAGGTGGATGGATCTGGCTGGTGGCGCGGTTTTCGAGGGGGATGCGGCGGCTGAGGGTAGGGGAAGGCTAGGGGCACTCAAAAATGGCAAGGGGGGCTTCTTAAATAGGCAGGGGTCTAGGGTTGGGGGCTTTCGGAGCTTTTCGGAGTGTTTCGGAGCCTCGGATCGCCATCGGACGGCTCCGGATCGGAGAGGGACTAGGCTGGGCCTAGGAGGGATTAGTGGGCTGTGTGAGAGAGGTTTTGAGCTGAGGGGAGAGAAGAGAAATGCAGCCCGGCAATGGTTTCGGAGACCGAAACGTCCGACGAATATACCGACTATATCGCGGTTACATATTTAACGGTTGGGCAGTCAAACGGACTCCGAATGCGACGAAACTTGGCAGGCGGTCTGTCTACACTATAATAAGACCGCACAACAAGTTGCAACCCATTCCGAGAACATTTTTATGCCACTTATAAAATAATATTTCGGAGGTGCCGCGGGCGCGTGCGAGTGTGTCTGGACTCCGAACGGACAACAGAGAGAATCGGCGGAACCCGAACGGATGCAAGTTTTATGAAAATGATGCCGATGCAATGCGAATGATGACATGAGACGAGATGCATAACAAGAACAAAAGCAAAACAACAGACAAAACCCAACCACGGAGGAAATAACATATCGCATCTCCGGAAAAGGCAAGAGTTGGAGTTATTCATCCGGGGCGTTACAGTCGACCTGCTCGAAGAAGTGCGCCTCCACAACAAGAAGATCAAGCCCCTCGCATTCCGCGAGGGCGACCTCGTCCTCCGACTCGTCCAAGAGCAGGCAGGACACCACAAGCTGTCCCCTCCATGGGAGGGCCCATTCATCCTGAGTAGGGCCTTGCGCGATCCCAATGCCTACTACCTCAACGACGCACGCAAGTCAAGGAAGCGCAAGAAAGACACCGCCAGCGAAGAAACGACCCGGCCGTGGAACGCGGAACTCCTCCGCCCGTTTTAGAGTTAGCCGCACGAGTGTATATATCGTCGCCCTTTTGTAAACGCATGAAACTATGGGGTCCCTGAACGAGACTCGGGGGCTGCCTTTTGTCGACCAATTTATTGCGTCCCCATTTTTCTGCATCACTATACCACTAAACTCGACCACCGGTCTGACTCGCTCGACCCGGGGGCTCGGGGGCAGGCCGGCTCTGTCAGGACCCCGACTCAATGCCACATCGATCTAGCATGTAACACCTCATATCACTTTGCGGCCTCACGCACGGAATTCCCACGGGTGTCGCCTTACCTTTGCCCGGGACCGTTTGCGCCTTTTGGCACACGTATATGACAGTGTCGCTAGCATCCATATGATAAGGAGCCCGGGCTGACATGGCTAGTCGTAAACCCAAAGTGGCACAGACTTACAGGGACAGGCATCCATGACCCAGCATCGAACGTGTCGGTCATCAGCGAGTGAATCCAGGTTGTAGCACTGGGCTAGCAGGACTCCGGTGAACTGGGCTGTAGCGGGCTAACAGGACTCCGGTATTCATCGCGTGACATTTCCCCGAAGGGACAGACACAGGAACGAAGAAGGACACATGCCGGCCAGCCTAAGTGTTCCGGAGCAGTAGCAAGCTACCATGGCTCAGTGAAACACTAGGAGACATTTCCCCGTAAGAGAGGCTACTAAAGATAAACAACTAGATGGTCAGATCCCACACATACCAAGCATTTCAATAACATACACACAATATGCTCGATATGTGCAAATACAACATGGCATCACAACATGACTCTACGACTCAAGTAATTTATTCAATAGGCTCCGAGGAGCGAGATATTACAAACATGGGTCTCATGACCCAACAATCAGAGCATACAAATCAAAGCACAAGCGGAAGCTATCATGTCTGGGTACAGACATCTATAACTGAAAAAGGCTGAGAAGCCTGACTATCTACCAGATCCTGCCGGGGCACAAGATCGTAGCTGAGGTAACAAGCTAAACGTCGAAGTCCACGCGAAACTACTAGTGAGACCGAAGTCTCTCTGCAAAAACATAAAATAGGCAAACGTGAGTACAAATGTACCCAACAAGACTTACATCAGAACTAACTACATATGCATCATTATCAACAAAGGGGATGGTGGGGTTTATCTGCAGCAAGCCAGCTTTGACTCGGTGGCTATCCTGAACTACGACTGCAATGTAACTCTTTTGAGGTGGCGCACACGAGTCCACATATTCCCCATATCAATACACCACTATGGATCCGCTCCCATTCCCCTACGAGAACGCCATCCATAGCACTCACGCTTATCTTGCGTATTTTAGAGTATCCACTTTCACTTGTCTATGAACTGATATAAGCAACCCAGAAGTCCTTTTCCGCGGACACGGCTATTCGAATAGATGATGTTAACCCTGCAGGGGTGTACTTCTTCATACATGTTTCCACCACTTAGCGTCTGCACACGACATGTGCTCGGCAGACTTCAAGCGAAAGCCGACGTGGGTGTAGACCACGACCTACCTAAACACTCAAGTCTCTAGTCCAGGTTTATCGCCTATTCGGGTTCCATCCATGAGGAGATCCGGCCGGAGTTTCGCTCACAGCCCCAAACGATGTGAACAGGGTTCCGTGACACCAAACGGGCGCCCGGTATACCCGGCCACGTGCCTACCGCATCACAGCCCACCCCTCCAGTCAGCGCTGTCCACGGCCTCCAGCATACTACAAACACCAGAAACTACTTGCAACTCCTGGACAGAGGACGAGGGTGAATAAGAAGTCGAGCGGGGTCATATTTCAGGGCCCAATGTATGGTAGTAGTTGAATCATGGATCACAAACACAGAACTCAGTTCCTAAGGACGGCTTCAATGAGACAACCCACCATGTACTCCTACATGGCCTCTCTCCGACACCTTTTACCAAATCGTGTTCACACACTTAGCTCACACACAGTAGGACATGTTCACACACCTCTGATTCATCTCGAATAAATCAGACCTGACTCAACTCTAAGCAGTAGCAGGCATGACAAACAAACATGAATGAGTAGGCACAACAGGGCTCAAACAACTCCTACTCATGCTAGTGGGTTTCATCTATTTACTGTGGAATGACAGGTCATGCAGAGGATAAAGGGGTTCAGCTACCGCAGCAAGTAACAGTTGAATCGTTGTTGTCCTAATGCATTAAAGAGAGCAGGAGCGAGAGAGTGGGATTTTATCGGAATGAACAAGGGTGTTTTGCTTGCCTGGCACTTCTGAAGATAACGTTGAGTCTTCATCAGTGTCAACGATCACAATGTCGGAACATCGTCTACCGGGAGGGAACAGATACCGGCAACAAGAAGAAATACAATCAATGCAATGCACAATATGATGCATGCTCATGACATGGCAATATGAATGTGTTTTGAGCTAATGCAACTAGCAACAGATTAAATGAAGTTGGTTTGAATACAAGATTGAAATTCAAACTCCATATGTGATTATTCAGATGCCATTTATATGATTTGTGCTAAACAGCAGCTATAAGTTGTTCTAACATGCATGAAAATGGTACAGATGGATTCCTTGAATTTTTCTGATAATTTTTCATATATAAATTATTTAATTTGGAGTTACGGTTAATTTTCTATGATTTATTGAAGTTTTAGGCATTTTCTGGAATTTCCTGAATAATAATAAATCCAGAAAATACTTATTGCGTCAGCATTGCGTCACTATGACGTCAGCAGGTCAACAGACGCTGCTGCTGGTCAAACCTGACCAGTGGGTCCACTGGTCAGTGACTGGAGCTGGTTAGTGCCGCTGACGGATGGGCCCAGTCAACGACCACGTCAGCACGGTCAAACTGACGCGTGGGGCCACTGCAATTAGACTAAACTAAATAGAAAAATATACTAATCCTAATTAGACGCAGGGGCCCACATGGCAGTGGCTCATAGGGTGATTAGCCAGCTGGGTTAGCTCCTAATGACGGAGCCACGTCAGCTCCCGCCGGAGTTTCGCCGGCGACGACCAACGGAGCGGCGGAAATGCATCGGGTTCGCGCTACAGGGCACGGTTTAGGGTGCGGTTGGGTTCTACGGCGAGCTGGGACTCGTGCGCATCGAACGGTGGTGGTGGCCGTGCCGGTGATGGCCGGTACCGACGACGGCGAGCTCGTGAGCGGCGGCCGGAGTTCGGGTGGTGGCGGGTTTGGCGCTACGAGCGGTGGTTTGGCGTGCTGAGGGCACTAGGGAGAAGCTCTTGCTCCTCCGCATCCAAAGGAACGGGCGGGAGGCCGCGAGGTGGCCGGAGTTGAGCACGGCGTCGACCTCGGCGGCGGCCGGAGCTCGGGCAAGCTCGGGGTCGGTGTTAGGGAGCACGGCAGGAGGCGTTGTGGGTGTCTACGGGTTCATGCGATCGTGCTGAGCACGATGGTGGGCTCGGGAGCGAGCTGCAGTGGCTGTGGCCACGGCCACGCCATGGTCGGCGGCGAGAAGCTCTCGGCCGAGGTGGGGAAGCTAGCTAGGGGAGGGGAACGTCGGGGATTCCAGGGGGAAAAAGAAGAGTGGCTCACGTAGGGACTAGCAGAGTCGACGACGAGGTCGGGGAAGCTCTGGACGACGCGAATTTACGGCGGCGATCTCCGGGCACCGGAGATGAAGACGACGACGCTCCGGTCGACTGGGGCCTCCTCTGGTCGCATGCGTCGGTGTGCAGCTCCATGGGGTCGGGACGGAGCTCAGGGGTGTGGAGAGGGAGTGAGGGGGTGGCTGTGGCCGCGGCGAACGGCGTCGGTGGCGACGAGCTCCGCTCGGGCAGAGAGGGAGAGAGAGCAGAGGAGAGGATGAGGCGAGGGAGAGAGTGAGAGAGAGAGGCAGGGAGGTGCGTGGCGTCTCCGGGGCGTCGAGGAGGAAGCAGGAGGTGGCCAGGGGGAAGCAGGAGGTGGCCGAGGCCTCTCGGGCGCGCGCCACGCCTCGCCTCTGCCTACTGGCAGAGGAAGACGACAGGGGGGGGGAGTGGAGATGGGCTGGGCCGTGCTGGGCCAGGTAAGTGGCGCCAGGTAACTTCCTTCTCTCTCTCTCTTTTATTTCTGTTTTTATTTATCTATTTTGTTCTATGTTGTTTTAGTTTAGTAAAATACTAAACCATTTTATAAAATCCTGAAAATAGTTATGTGGCTAGAGTTAAAATATACCAAACCACATAAAATGTTCCAGTAATTATTGGAAATATATTATTTATATATCAAATATATATCCAATGCAAATAGCTATTTATTTAATTCAAAGGCCCAAAATAATTAACTCTGAGATACCAAAAATATTGTTTTGAGTTTTACCTCTTTGCAATATTTTCAGAGACTAAGAGGAACATTTTCTTGGGCTTCTTTGAGAAGATTTTAATGTTGATCATTTTTAGAAGGTTTCTGAGGCTTTGAAAATCCCTCAATTCAAATTTCATTTGAATTAAAACATGATGCTCACATGAGGTCTAGCCTAGTGCATAACAGGACCAGGGATGTGACAACTCACCCCCACTAAACAAAAATCTTGTCCCGAGATTCGAGCGTAGGGTAAGGTGAAGGGGGAACGCAACTAGTACAATCTTCACGATCCAGGTTGCACTTCATAGGAACGTTGATTCGATCACCATCTTTGTCTCGAAGTCTTCCTCTGAGAACTCCAACTATCATGTCAGCGAGAGGAAAGGGAAGACCCTAAAAGAATTGTTCTTCTCGAAGATCGAACAACTCAGGATTAACCCACGGATTGAGACATAGCAACATCTCTCGAGCTGAGAGACGAAGCACACATCCATAGGAATGGAGTGAAGCAGATGACAAAGGTTCACTAGGTAGACATCAATTTCACGCTTAAGAAGGTGGTAAACGATTGTCAACGTAGCGAGGAGTTTGAGTTGCCATGATACCATAACGATGCACCTTAGGGAAGGTGACTCGTAGAAATATCCCCTTAAGTGGCAAAAAGAATTACCTTTGATTCAAAGATCCTTGAAACTCTTTATACCAGCTTAAGGCAAATCATAATCGATCATTCAGAGGGGTTCGGTAGAATGGCATACCCGAACTTGGATGATGTCTTGTTGAAGACAACGTAATGGACGAATTTGCTTATCACCGGAAATGGAAGAGACCCATGGTAGAATGGCACATTGGCGGTGAAAGCTGGGAACAAAACACAAATGATGGGAATGATTCTGGTAACTGGGGAAGAACCCAACACTAGAGAGTTAATTCACTGGTTGAAAAGGTCATAGCATTGCCGAGGAAACTGAGAGGAATCCCAGTTAGCGTCGATGATAACACCTAGCGCTTGAGCGTGCTCTCAAGAACTTGAGCATTTCCACAATCATCAAGGTTTTACCAATATCCGTGTCAAGGATCCTGGCAACACAACTTGCTACCATGATGGCTAATGATGGATGATGCAGATGCAAAGGAAGATAACACCTTCTCAGATTTCACCTTAGCGAGGCCAAGGAAATAAAAATCTGGATGATCGACCGAGAGACATTTAGCACTCCGCTTCTAATGTTCTCCTTGATGTGCTAGTGTAACCCATTCATAGATATGGTTTGATATCTAGAACATCAAGTAAAAAGGTCGGACTTCGGGATCTCAGAAATCCATAGGGGCAACTAGGGAGTAAATCCTACGAAATCCTTAGGGGAGGTGGACAACTTCTTCAATCAAGATACTACAATAATAGGTCTTCCGGTTGGGTGTGTTGGCCACGACATCCACTTTACCGGTTATCGAGGGACCAATATTATAGTTCTTGGAAAATGTTCCAACCATCATATCTGCCTGAGATTCAGATCTGGTTGGTGTCAGGATATTCCAGACTCATCGAGTCTAGCAAGACAAATGAAAGTTTGCAACACAATTCGACGAGATAACGCTGCGAGATTCTCGGGGAATGAACTACGATAGTAAGCTCCAAAACATGAGCTGGTTCAGCTACAAACATGTGAACACGCTATCCCAGACAAACATGACCACGTGGTAGTCTTATAATAAAACACTACCGAGTTCAGGTGGGGAACCATCAACGAGGATATCAAAATCCTTGCATAAGGCATGCTCTTAAGAAGGAACTTCTTCTCCTTGAACAAATCAATCAGTGGCTTGGTGTGCTCGGAACACATATGGAATGAAGGTTGCAAGTCTCCAGACCACAGAATACTTCGCACGTATGCATGACTGACTTGGGATGATTCCAGAGGAAGCAAAACTAACTTTCTCAAATCCACGGCGGCAACTTTCACCAAATGCACGTGTATAAGAGGAAGTCACTCCTTTCATCAAACACATACTTCATGAGTTAGCATGAAGAAATGCTTTCAGAAGTTCCCAACACTAACTTGTTGCCCAACAAGATCATGGAGGAGATAAGGATGTTGT
Organism: Triticum aestivum; assembly: GCF_018294505.1. Lineage (NCBI taxonomy): Eukaryota > Viridiplantae > Streptophyta > Magnoliopsida > Poales > Poaceae > Triticum > Triticum aestivum. The sequence goes on along the minus strand of NC_057804.1, from coordinate 593,181,077 downwards.
CAATGGGCTCAACAACAATTCATCTAGGTTTCCTTTTAAAAGGAATTCCATAGTTAAGTGAACACGGTGATAGCATTGGTCAGGCCAAAGATGTAATGGTGTATGCTCGAGGGATCAACCACGAATAAGACAACATTACGAGCATCATTGGTACTGATTTGATTTGACGATAGCCCACACTTCAATCAAAGGATTGATAAGACAATAGGTCCAGCAACTGATCACAGGGACCAATCGATGAAGATATCATCTTTCTTCAACACACACTACACAAGATTAACCCTTTGGAACGAACTAAGTCAGGCAAGCTTTTATCCTCCAACTCTCCAAGTTGTTGTCTAGCTTAACCAACTAGCTCAGGGATATCTAACACCGATTCTTGGAGAGAAGGTGGTTCACAAGAAACCAACTTGATCACGAGCTCAACATAACGGTCAGGTGACGACCTGGTGATACTTCCGAGAAGATATTCAGAAAATCATGAACCACCGATATGTTACTAAGCTCGAGAACAATCTCGCTTTTGAGGGCAAGACGATATGATCAAATGAGTGAGGACTTGACAAGATCCTAACTCATCAATCGAAGGGTGCACCGAAATAAGGACTAGGTAGCACGATCAGTCTTAGAAGGACGATTCAAAAACCAACACGCTAAGAATGAAATTATTGTCCATTAACTACCAAGCAACAAGGTTGCTAGGAGTATTGAATTCACACATCACGATTCACTTGTCGGCATTCCGGTTGCGACAACACGGAACCGAGGGATGAATAATGATGGCGAGAAGTATCACTACATCAAGAATTCACAAGAGCCGGTGCAATCCCCATGAAAATCCTGACATAAAGACGGTAATACTTCAGGGTAGAACAGAATCAAAAGGTGGGCTGGCATTTTGATCTGTGGAGCACAATTGCTTTGACCCAATCCTAGATATGGAAGAGGTACTGGAGTTTGTTTCTCCTATCATTCTACGATAGAATGGCTTGACGGACCACAAGAGTAATAGGCATCGATAAACGAATGCATGCATACTCTTGACTATCAATTGATAGACGAAGGTCAGTAGACAACTAAAGAGGGACAACTCAAAGGAACATATAACTTTCTGAGTTGTGGATGCATAGATTAGTATGTCGAACCAAGTTCAACATAATTCTTCCGGATAAGCCATGCAGAAAGGTTGAGCTGGCAGAGTCACGATTTATGAATGGAGAACTCCTCAAGAATAATCCTGTTGTGATATTTCAGTTCAACGAGGAACTTCTGCCATAAGTAGTTCATGGTATTTGGAAGAAGAAGATACCACGGACTTCAAGGACTATCGCAAAGGTTACTAATATCCTAAAGGCACTAGCAATTACTATCAACATGAAGTAGGTAGAGTGAATCTCGGGTCGAAAACCCAGAAGTGAAATGCCTACTAACTAAGTGGCATCACGGGATGCTTACGAGAATGATGGCCAGAATCTTCACACTGGGAACACAAAACATTGCTAGATTACTAGGTGACTCCCTAAAACACCTAGGGTCATAATAGTAGCTCCAACATATATGTCAAGGCAATAAAGTACCTCAACTCACTGATTTGTGTGATTAATCTGACCAAAGGCACATCGGAAACAGGAGGAAGGGATTTGCAATTGCATCCGACTATTTAGAAACCTGGGATGACTCGGACAGCATAACGGCTATAAATGCTCAAAAAGATTTGAGACATTCACAAAAATGGTGGCATAACCACTCAGAAGCACAATATCAAGGTTTCGAGATCAACAGTTAACATACAGAGGTAGTATAAACTGAACTGAGGCTTAAATCCAACAATCTTATAAGTCTACGGGTTAGTAACACGTGATCCTGATAGAAAGAAGAGATAGCCTAGTTCTTAATCCCCGTAGAAGAGAAGATGATGACTCAGATCAGAAGGCCATGAGGTATAAGGAGTAAAAAGAGCCTTACGTTCCATCCCACAATCAATTCCCTTATATAACTAAAGAATTTCTAGACTCAACTTCGACCAGTTTGGCTTGGTAATCCTACAGGCAGTCAAGCTCTGATACCAGCGCTGTCAGGGCCCCGACTCAATGCCACATCGATCTAGCATGTAACACCTCATATCACTTTGCGGCCTCACGCACGGTATTCCCACGGGTGTCGCCTTACCTTTGCCCGGGACCGTTTGCGCCTTTTGGCACACGTATATGACAGTGTCGCTAGCATCCATATGATAAGGAGCCCGGGCTGACATGGCTAGTCGTAAACCCAAAGTGGCATAGACTTACAGGGACATGCATCCATGACCCAGCATCGAACGTGTCGGTCATCAGCGATTGAATCCAGGCTGTAGCACTGGGCTAGCAGGACTCCGGTGAACCGGGCTGTAGCGGGCTAATAGGACTCCGGTATTCATCGCGTGACATTTCCCCGAAGGGACAGACACAGGAACGAAGAAGGACACATGCCGGCCAGCCTAAGTGTTCCGGAGCAGTAGCAAGCTACCATGGCTCAGTGAAACACTAGGAGACATTTCCCCGTAAGAGAGGCTACTAAAGATAAACAACTAGATGGTCAGATCCCACACATACCAAGCATTTCAATAACATACACACAATATGCTCGATATGTGCAAATACAACATGGCATCACAACATGACTCTACGACTCAAGTAATTTATTCAATAGGCTCCGAGGAGCGAGATATTACAAACATGGGTCTCATGACCCAACAATCAGAGCATACAAATCAAAGCACAAGCGGAAGCTATCATGTCTGGGTACAGACATCTATAACTGAAAAAGGCTGAGAAGCCTGACTATCTACCAGATCCTGCCGGGGCACAAGATCGTAGCTGAGGTAACAAGCTAAACGTCGAAGTCCACGCGAAACTACTAGTGAGACCGAAGTCTCTCTGCAAAAACATAAAATAGGCAAACGTGAGTACAAATGTACCCAGCAAGACTTACATCAGAACTAACTACATATGCATCATTATCAACAAAGGGGATGGTGGGGTTTATCTGCAGCAAGCCAGCTTTGACTCGGTGGCTATCCTGAACTACGACTGCAATGTAACTCTTTTGAGGTGGCGCACACGAGTCCACATATTCCCCATATCAATACACCACTATGGATCCACTCCCGTTCCCCTACGAGAACGCCATCCATAGCACTCACGCTTATCTTGCGTATTTTAGAGTATCCACTTTCACTTGTCTATGAACTGATATAAGCAACCCAGAAGTCCTTTTCCGCGGACACGGCTATTCGAATAGATGATGTTAACCCTGCAGGGGTGTACTTCTTCATACATGTTTCCACCACTTAGCGTCTGCACACGACATGTGCTCGGCAGACTTCAAGCGAAAGCCGACGTGGGTGTAGACCACAACCTACCTAAACACTCAAGTCTCTAGTCCAGGTTTATCGCCTATTCGGGTTCCATCCATGAGGAGATCCGGCCGGAGTTTCGCTCACAGCCCCAAACGATGTGAACAGGGTTCCGTGACACCAAACGGGCGCCCGGTATACCCAGCCACATGCCTACCGCATCACAGCCCACCCCTCCGGTCAGCGCTGTCCACGGCCTCCAGCATACTACAAACACCAGAAACTACTTGCAACTCCTGGACAGAGGACGAGGGTGAATAAGAAGTCGAGCGGGGTCATATTTCAGGGCCCAATGTATGGTAGTAGCTGAATCATGGATCACAAACACAGAACTCAGTTCCTAAGGACGGCTTCAATGAGACAACCCACCATGTACTCCTACATGGCCTCTCACCGACACCTTTTACCAAATCGTGTTCACACACTTAGCTCACACACAGTAGGACATGTTCACACCCCTCTGATTCATCCCGGATAAATCAGACCTGACTCAACTCTAAGCAGTAGCAGGCATGACAAACAAACATGAATGAGTAGGCACAACAGGGCTCAAACAACTCCTACTCATGCTAGTGGGTTTCATCTATTTACTATGGAATGACAGGTCATGCAGAGGATAAAGGGGTTCAGCTACCACAGCAAGTAACAGTTGAATCGTTGTTGTCCTAATGCATTAAAGAGAGCAGGAGTGAGAGAGTGGGATTTTATCGGAATGAACAAGGGTGTTTTGCTTGCCTGGCACTTCTGAAGATAACATTGAGTCTTCATCAGTGTCAACGATCACAACGTCGGAACATCGTCTACCGGGAGGGAACAGATACCGGCAACAAGAAGAAATACAATCAATGCAATGCACAATATGATGCATGCTCATGACATGGCAATATGAATGTGTTTTGAGCTAATGCAACTAGCAACAGATTAAATGAAGTTGGTTTGAATACAAGATTCAAATTCAAACTCCATATGTGATTATTCAGATGCCATTTATATGATTTGTGCTAAACAGCAGCTATAAGTTGTTCTAACATGCATGAAAATGGTACATCTGGATTCCTTGAATTTTTCTGATAATTTTTCATATATAAATTATTTAATTTGGAGTTACGGTTAATTTTCTATGATTTATTGAAGTTTTAGGCATTTTCTGGAATTTCCTGAATAATAATAAATCCAGAAAATACTTATTGCGTCAGCATTGCGTCACTATGACGTCAGCAGGTCAACAGACGCTGCTGCTGGTCAAACCTAACCAGTGGGGTCCACTGGTCAGTGACTGGGGCTGGTTAGTGCCGCTGACGGATGGGCCCAGTCAACGACCACGTCAGCACGGTCAAACTGACGCGTGGGGCCACTGCAATTAGACTAAACTAAACAGAAAAATATACTAATCCTAATTAGACGCAGGGGCCCACATGGCAGTGGCTCATATGGTGATTAGCCAGCTGGGTTAGCTCCTAATGACGGAGCCATGTCAGCTCCCGCCGGAGTTTCGCCGGCGACGACCAACGGAGCGGCGGAAACGCATCGGGTTCGCGCTACAGGGCACGGTTTAGGGTGCGGTTGGGTTCTACGGCGAGCTGGGACTCGTGCGCATCGAACGGTGGTGGTGGCCGTGCCGGTGATGGCCGGTACCGACGACGGCGAGCTCGTGAGCGGCGGCCGGAGTTCGGGTGGTGGCGGGTTTGGCGCTACGAGCGGTGGTTTGGTGCGCTGAGGGCACTAGGGAGAAGCTCTTGCTCCTCCGCATCCAAAGGAACGGGCGGGAGGCCGCGAGGTGGCCGGAGTTGAGCACGGCGTCGACCTCGGCGGCGGCCGGAGCTCGGGCGAGCTCGGGGTCGGTGTTAGGGAGCACGGCAGGAGGCGTTGTGGGTGTCTACGGGTTCATGCGATCGTGCTGAGCACGATGGTGGGCTCGGGAGCGAGCTGCGGTGGCTGTGGCCACGGCCACGCCATGGCCGGCGGCGAGACGCTCTCGGCCGAGGTGGGGAAGCTAGCTAGGGGAGGGGAACGACGGGGATTCCAGGGGGAAAAAGAAGAGTGGCTCACGTAGGGACTAGCAGAGTCGACGACGAGGTCGGGGAAGCTCTGGACGACGCGAATTTACGGCGGCGATCTCCGGGCACCGGAGATGAAGACGACGACGCTCCGGTCGACTGGGGCCTCCTCTGGTCGCGTGCGTCGGTGTGCAGCTCCATGGGGTCGGGACGGAGCTCTGGGGTGTGGAGAGCGAGCGAGGGGGTGGCTGTGGCCGCGGCGAACGGCGTCGGTGGAGACGAGCTCCGCTCGGGCAGAGAGGGAGAGAGAGCAGAGGAGAGGATGAGGCGAGGGAGAGAGTGAGAGAGAGAGGCAGGGAGGTGCGTGGCGTCTCCGGGGCGTCGAGGAGGAAGCAGGAGGTGGCCAGCGGGAAGCAGGAGGTGGCCGAGGCCTCTCGGGCGCGCGCCACGCCTCGCCTCTGCCTACTGGTAGAGGAAGACGACAGGGGGGGGAGTGGAGATGGGCTGGGCCGTGCTGGGCCAGGTAAGTGGCGCCAGGTAACTTCCTTCTCTCTCTCTCTTTTATTTCTGTTTTTATTTATCTATTTTGTTCTGTGTTGTTTTAGTTTAGTAAAATACTAAACCATTTTATAAAATCCTGAAAATAGTTATGTGGCTAGAGTTAAAATATACCAAACCACATAAAATGTTCCAGTAATTATTGGACATATATTATTTATATATCAAATATATATCCAATGCAAATAGCTATTTATTTAATTCAAAGGCCCAAAATAATTAACTCTGAGATACCAAAAATATTGTTTTGAGTTTTACCTCTTTGCAATATTTTCAGAGACTAAGAGGAACATTTTCTTGGGCTTCTTTGAGAAGATTTTAATGTTGATCATTTTTAGAAGGTTTCTGAGGCTTTGAAAATCCCTCAATTCAAATTTCATTTGAATTAAAACATGATGCTCACATGAGGTCTAGCCTAGTGCATAACAGGACCAGGGATGTGACAGGCTCGGTCGCCGCCCCGCCGCCTTACTTGGTGATTCCTGATAAAGTTGGGATGCCACGGTCCCCCACTTCGCCCTAAAACCATAGATCCAGCTTTGGCTGTCGGCAGGCAAGCACAATGGGCCAAAGCTCCTTTATGCTTCATACACTAAGTCAAAGGTTGTTGGTTCGATCAACCCAGCCCGCCACTCATCAAATGAGTAGCCGCACGACTGGCTGCTCACCAACCGGCTTTGCTGGATTGCCTCCAGCCGGCCCAGTGGGTGTTTCGCTTGCGCTCAACGCTTAGGGACCCAAATCTTGCGTGCCCCTATCGAAGAATCAAACTCCCTGTCACGGACCGGAGCCTCGGCCGTCTGAATCGCGGGGGGGGGGGAGGCTTGAGAGAGGAAAAGCGCATGAAATTGGTCCAAAAAAGCGGAAGACAAACAGCAAAAAGCACTCACGACATTTACACACAAATATTTAAGAAAAGGCCCACGGCCCGAGTTCATTACACCCTAAAACCCCGAGTGGGCGGGTGGACCTGCTACTTAACAGATTCTACATAAAGTGTCTCAGGCACCTCCAGCGCTGCGTCATGACATCGACGGCTCTCCCCTGGCGGCCTCCGGGTCCAGCAAGGCACCGGTGTCCTCCTCGGCATCCATGTCGCCGTAGACGCCCGTATCCTCTGAGCTCCCCTCCGGATCATGAAGAAGCAAGCCGTAGTCATCGTGGAAGGCGAACTCGGCGATGTAGCTGGCCCGGGAGGCGATCCGGCCGGCTTGCTCTTCCAGCAACTGCTCTGAGCCAGCCCGCTGGCCCATCAGCGCGTCCAGCTGAAGATCCAGATGCCAAGATAGCGCGAACCGGAGCGCCATCTCAGCACCGGCACGAGCTGCGAAAACACGCCACTCGCCAAGCCGGTCCGGACCCATCTCCAACCAATGCGCTAGGCACGAAAAGCTGCTCGGTTGGACGGAGTCCGGCCATAGGGCCGCCGTCATCGCGGTGCCGGCCTGGGACAGCCACTCCATCTGTGTTCCCAAGACCCGCAGGCGGGCTTCAGCGGCGGCGATGATCTCTGGGATGGTCCAGGCTGTCTGTGGATCCGTTCCAGACCCAACAATGTCGGTCGGGTCGCGTTGATAGCGGACGACTTCCTCCGCCAGCCACTGCGTCTCCGGGAAGGCCCCTGTCGCAAAGGAAGAAGCGAGTTAGAAGAAGAATAACAAGGAAGAAAGGCCGGATCCCGACCCAGCAAACTACAAGAAAAAGGACTTACTGGAGAAGGACACTTCCAGGTGTTGCGCCTCAAGCAATGTACCATGCCGCTCCCGTTCGATGGCATGGTCGCGCTCCACGAGCGCCTTCTCCAGACTGGCCACCTTAGCAAGGGCTGCCTTCAGCTTGGCGTCCTTGTCTTCAGCCGCCTTCTTGGCCACCTTGCGGCGATGGGCCTCGTCCTGATGGGCCCCCTCAGCCGCGGTGTCCTGCTCCCGCAGGCGATCCACCTCGTCCTGGAGCCGGCCCTTGTCGTCGTCTAGCTGGCCGCGCTGCTGGTCCACCTCGACCAGGGCTCACCGCGTCTCCACTACCTTGGCGGCCTCCACCTTAAGGAGCTCCACCTCGGCCTCGAGGCGGCTCTTGTGACCCGCCAGCTGCTCATGCAGCCGGTTGGCCCTGTCAAGAGACCGTCGGGCCACGGCCGCCTCCGCCTTTGCCTGCGCCGCCTCGACGCCGAGACGGCCGGTGTCGGCAACGAGCCGATCATAGTGATGACCGGCCCGGAGCAAACGAGTCCGCTAGGACAGCACCTCAGCTGCAAAGACGAAGGATTCAGCAGAAGAAAAAAAGGCAAGACTTAAGATTTGGCCCATCTATTACACAGTTGGCCCAAATCTCGGGGGCTACACCCAGTGGGTGCGCTAGCGCGCCCCCACTAGAAAAGAGCACAAGGGTACCTGCGGTGACCTGAAGCCCCTCCTCCTTGGTAGCAAGTTGCTCCTTGAGCTCTCGGTGCTTGCCTAAGATACAGTTGAAAGCAGCGACCCGGAAGGCGTCGAGATGCTGAAAAAGGCAGAAGTCAAAACAAGGCCAACGCTCTAAAGATTCGACCCAACTACTACGTAGTTGGCCCGAACCTCGTGGGCTACACCCAGTGGGTGCGCTGGTGCGCCCCCACAAGGAAGAAATTACAAGAAAAAAGAAGGCTTACCAGAATGGCACGCTCCAGATCGCGCGTCCGCTCCACCTCGGCCTAGGCGAAGGCCTCGAGCCGGTCCGTCCACCCGTGCAGACGGCGGCTAACAGCGTCCAGCGCCGCCTCCTCCTAGGTCTGAGGACCGAAGACAATGGCGCCCCCACTCCGCGCCAGATGCGGCGTGGTAGCTCGGGGCCCTCCTTGCCAGGGCACCAAGGCGTGCTCCCCGATGGCCGCTCGCGACGCGGCCATCACCTCCTCCGACGCCCCTCCCAACACCAACGCCGACCCGAACGTCAGGACGCCCTGCGTCGCCACCTCCGGTCGGGACGCCGGGACGGCCTGCTCCGCCACCATCGGCCCAGCTGCCGGGGTGGCCTCTGGCACCATCGTCTGTGGTGCCTCCTCCAACACTAGCGGCGCCTCCGGCACCGCTGAGGAGTCCTGGATTAGGGGGTATCCAGACAGCCGGACTGTATACATCGTCTGGACTATTGAAGCGTAAAGATACAAGACTCAAGACTCCAGCTCGTGTCCGGATGGTACTCTCCTTTGTGTGGAAGACAAGCTTGGTGATCCGGATATTATATTTCCTTCCTTATAACCGACTCCATGTAAACCCTAGCCCTCTCCAGTGTCTATATAAACCGGAGAGGATGGTCCTTAGAAGGCCGATCACAATTACAATCATACCATCATAGGCTAGCTCTTAGGGTTTAGCCTCTACGATCTCGTGGTAGATCTACTCTTGTACTACTCATATCTTCAATATTAATCAAGCGGGAAGTAGGGTTTTACCTCCATCGAGAGGGCCCAAACCTGGGTACCAAACCTGGGTAAACATTGTGTCCCTTGCTTCCTGTTACCATCAGCCTAAGACGCACAGATCGGGAACTCCTACCCGAGATCCGCCAGTTTTGCCACCGACATTGGTGCTTTCATTGAGAGTTCCTCTGTGTCGTTGCCGCAAGGCCTGATGGCTCGTCTCGTTGTCAAGGACGACATCATCTCTGGAGGAGCACTGACTGTAGGCCAGACTCTTTGACTTGGCGGCTTCATTATGGCCGCCCCATTGGTTGTCGCACCAACGATGGCCTCTCGGGTCATCACGCATAACCTTCGTATCAATTTGGAGCTTGCCGAACAGATGGATCCAATAGAGCTCTCCTCTCTTAATGAGCTCTTAGATCGCATCGCCGCTTTGGGAGTCGCTACGGACTATGACCGGATTGGGCTTAAACCCGACGAAAGGGACATTAGATCCCCGGCGGCCACCCATGAGATAGCGGTAGTGGAGGAACCACACACGGGTCGCCCCTCAACTTTGAGGACGAATTATGTTCGGATCACCGAACTCAGTAAGCCGAATACCTACTCAAAAGAAGACATGACCCGGGTCCCGGACTTAGAATCGGGCATCATGCCGAAGAGATTGGGTGATACTCCAGATCCCGAACTGTCGGGCTCGGAACCTTCCATGCCCCCGGGTGTCAGATCGGATCAAAATCCGGATTCAGCCAATGACACTCGCTCGGACTTAAAACGTCTCTCCCACATTAGGCAAGAGCCCCTGGAGATGGTACACCGTTACTGGGCCAGATTCCTCCTTGCGCTTAACAAGGTCGAGGACTGCCACAAGGAGGATGTAGTCTCACTTTTCTGCAAAAACTGCACGAACAAAGGACTCCTTAATGCTATAAGTCGCCGTGACATAGTACACTTTGCGGACTTAGCAACCATAATACAGAAGTACTGTGCGATGGAAAGCGCCTAGAAGACCCAAACAGAATTTTGGGATAGTACGGCCCTTACCAGAACCTTTGTCCAAACTAAACGGCCGAACTCCCGTAAGTCGACCAATTCAATTCCCAAGAAACCAAAGCCCGCCCCAGGGCGTGGAACCGTATTGGAAGAATGGCTCAATGGGCCATGTAAGCTTCACAGTACGCCGGACGCAACACCAACCCATAGCCTTAGGGCATGTTGGATACTCTGGCAGGTAGCAAAAAGTGGCGAGGATCTCCTCGAGAGCCACAAAATAGAACAACATCCCGCCAGGGAACACAATACGGTGCTAACAGTCTTCGAGACCTTCGCCTCAAACAACAGGCGCAAGCAAGCTCATCGAAGCTCCTCTAAAATCTGCCATGTGGCAAAAATAAATCCGTGGAGCGACACTGCTGTAACTTTCAATGCCAGTGACGAACCCCAATTCCAGACCATCCGGGCACCAGCCGCTTTGGTCCTTAGTCCAATAGTGGACGGCTATCAGCTCAATAAAGTACTCATGGACGGCGGAAGCGGATTAAACCTGATCTACGAAGAAACACTCAAGAAGATGGAAATTGATAAAAGCCGCATTGAACAAAGCGGCACAACCTTCAGGGGAATCATCCCTAGTCGGGAAGCATGGTATGCGGGGAAAATCACACTCGATGTGGTATTCGGCACCCCAGAGAATTACAGGTCCGAAGAAATCATATTCCAAGTGGCCCCTTTCAGCAGCGGATACCAGGCCCTTCTAGGGCGGGACGCGTTTGCAAGCTTTCAAGCTATACCCCATTACGGGTACATGAAGCTTAAAATGCCCGGACCCAATGGAATCATCACTTTAGCTAGTGATTGGACGTCGCACTCCGCACCAAAAACAAAACCGCAGCACTAGCCTTGGAAGCACTGTCCGAAGCCCTAGCAGTAGAAGAATTAACAACACTGCGTGCCACCATGGACAGGAACGACGTGATACTCGACAAACGACCCAAGTCCACCTCATTTAAACCCGCAGATGAGATAGTCAAATTCCAAGTCCACCCAACGGATCCCACGAAGACAGCTTCCATCGGGACACAGTTGAGCCCCGCTATGGACGTCGCACTGCGAGACTTCTTACGCGAGAATTGGGACATTTTCGCCTGGCACCCATCGGACATGCCGGGCATCCCGCGCGAACTGGCCGAACACAGCCTTAACATACTAAAGGGATACAAACCTGTTAAACAGACCCTAAGGCGATTTTCAGAGCCCAAACGGCAAGCCATGGGGGAGGAGCTAGCCAAGCTACATGAGGCCGAATTCATCAGAGATATCAAACATCCGAAGTGGCTGGCGAACTTGGTAATGGTACCAAAGAAGGACAAATCCTGGCGCCTATGCGTCAACTTCAAAGACCTTAACAAGGCTTGCCCCAAGGATCCCTTTCCCCTCCCTCGCATCGATCAAATCATCAATGCCATAGCTGGACACAACTCGTTGTGTTTCCTCGACGCATACTCTGGATACCATCAAATAAAGATGCAGAGTCCGACCAAGGTGCAACAGCTTTCATAATGCCATATGGCCCTTTCTGCTTCAACACTATGCCTTTCGGGCTTAAGAATTCCGGCGCAACCTATCAACGCATGATTCAAACATGCCTGGAAAAGCAAATCGGCAAAATAGTGGAGGCATACGTGGACGACGTAGTCATAAAAACAAGACACGTCAAAACCCTAATAGATGACTTGAGGCTTACGTTCGACAACCTCCGAACATACGACATCAAGCTGAATCCAGAGAAATGCGTTTTCGGCGGACCCTCTGGGAAACTGCTAGGCTTCATCGTTTCTAATAGAGGAATTGAAGCTAATCCGGCAAAAATCCGAGCTTTGTCGCAGTTGGCTATACCAACAGACCTCAAACACATCCAGAAACTAGCTGGATGCGTGGCTGCTTTGAGCCGCTTTACCTCCAGGTTAGGAGAAAAGGCATTACCTCTTTATCGCCTTCTTCGGCGCACCGAACACTTCGTGTGGACAGATGCAGCCACGGCCGGACTCGATGAAATAAAGACCTTATTGGCCAATAATCCAGTCATAAAAGCGCCAAATATCGGCGAACCTATGCTGCTGTACATAGCTGCAACACATCAAGTTGTTAGTGCAGTACTCATCGTTGAACGAGAGGTTGACGGATACAAATTCCCGCTACAGAAGCCGGTTTATTACGTATACATGGTCCTCACCCCATGCAAATCCCGATACCCACACTATCAAGAAATAGCATACGCGGTCTTCATGGCATCCCGAAAGCTACGACACTACTTTCAAGAGTGTTCGATTAAGGTGGCCTCCGAAGTACCACTAAACGATATAATAAATAACCGCGATGCCACAGGCCGGATAGCTAAATGGTCCATCGAGCTCCTTCCGTTCGACATAATATACAAGCCTCGGTGGGCTATCAAGTCGCAAGTATTAGCTGACTTTGTCGCCGAATGGACGGAAGCCGAACTCCCTAAAGAGTACGGCGCGTACTCTAACTGGATCATGCACTTCGACGGCTCTAAAATACTGGCCGGATTGGGAGCAGGCGTAGTCCTGACGTCTCCCACCGCGGACACGGTCCAATATGTCCTCCAAATATTATACACAAACTCCAACAATGTAGCCGAATATGAGGCTCTGTTGCACGGTCTTCGGATGGCAGTCTCTATGGGCATTCAACGCCTAGAGGTGCGCGGGGATTCAAACATCACAATATCCCAAATAAACAGAGACTTTGATGCCAAGGATCCAAAAATGGTGGCCTACCGTAATGTCGTCCTTAAAATGTCAGCTCGGTTCGAGGGGCTCTAATTTCACCATGTGGCTCAAGAAAACAATCAAGCGGCAGATGTCCTTGCCCGCATTGGCACTAAACGCGACCCTGTCCCACCTAACATATTCCTGGAAAGGCTGTTCAAGCCATCCATGGTATGGGACACGACCCTGTCCCACCTAAATATTCCTAGAAAGGCTGTCAAGCCATCCATGGTATGGGAAGGGGAGTCCGGCAATACCATCACGGATCCGAATACATCCCCAGATTTTGAACTATCAGACATAATCGGAGGCTCTACCATCGAAATAACATCGTCAGCCCACGAAATAATGGCTGTCATCGCCCCGTGGACCAAGCCTTTCTTGGCCTACCTAAATAGGCAGGAGATCCCCGAAGATCAAAATGAAGCACGCTGCATCGTCCGGCGTTCTAAAGCTTACAAAGTCCATGAAGGGGAACTCTATAAGAAAAGTGCGACCGGAGTGCTCCAAAGGTGCATCTCCAAAGAGGAAGGGCGGTAGCTCTTGGCTGAAATCCATGCCGGACTGGGCGGGCACCACGCCACAGCTCGAGTACTAGTCAGCAAGGCCTTCCGTACATGTTTCTATTGGCCGACGGCCCGAGCAGACGCATAGGACCTTGTCCAACACTGTGTCGGTTGCCAGCTCTTTGCCAATCAGAGTCATATGCCCCCTACCGCTCTCCAAATAATCCCCATAACTTGGCCCTTCGCGGTCTGGGGGCTGGATATGGTTGGACCCCTTAAAGGGGGAAGCCACAAGAAAAAATACTTATTGGTCATGGTAGACAAGTTCACCAAATGGATAGTAGCCAAACCAGTGAAAATAGCCAAATCCGGACCAGTAATAGACTTTATATCCGAGGTCGTACACCGATACGGTGTCCCCCACAGCATCATCACTGATAATGGCTCAGATTTCACAGTGGATGAGGTGAAAGATTGGTGCGGCAAAATGGGCATTAAGCTCGACTATGCTTCCGTCTACCATCCTCAAACAAATGGCCAGGTCGAACGGGCAAACGGTCTTATAATGAGCGGCATCAAACCCAGGCTAGTGCGATCCTTGACAGAGTCGGACACTCATTGGGTCGAGGAGCTCGACTCCGTACTCTGGGGGTTGCGGACCACGTCGGATCGCACCACCGGATATACACCATTTTTATGGTGTACGGTGCGGAAGCAGTACTACCTTGCGACATAATACATGATTCACCATGCGTACGCATGTACAAAGAGAAGGAAGCCGAGTTAGATCGGCAGGATAACTTGGACACCCTGGAGGAGGAGCGCAATGTCGCTAAGGACCGTTCCACATTCTATCAGCAGCAGGCTCGACGATACCAAAGCAGAGAAGTGTGGGCCAAAACTTATAATATTGGCGAGCTCGTTCTACGCTTACCGGAGAAGAAGAAGGACAAGGACAAACCCAAGTGGGAAGGTCCCTTCATAATTGACAAATTTCTCACCGGAGGAGCGTACCGCTTATGTAATGCGTCCGATAACAGACTCGAGCCGAACCCATGGAACGCGGCCAGACTCCGGAGATTCTACGCCTAGCGCCGAACTCAGTGTCTGTCTCCTTACCTCCCCCTTTTTTAATTATGCTCCCTCCCTTTTCCTTTCTCGATCTTTTTCTCTTCACACAAAGTATTTAATACAGTGCGGACTCCCGGATTATTCCAGCCGCACTATGTGTGTAAGCACTACCTGGGGGCTTCCTATACGGAAGCTAAACATAACTTACTCTAAAAGGCTTTTTGCCCATCACACATGTGTTTTCCATGTGTGCCTTTTCTTCACCATTATATGCATCGATATGACTTAAGATGTGGACAAGCTGGATTGCCTGGCTCCTGTGTTTATGCCCTACGTTCCCGTTAATTCGGCTAGGGCAAAAGGGGAGCACCTCTGCGATTGTTACTTCCGGTTTAGCCGGATGTGTACCTCAGACTGGGTGAAGCCAAAATCTAGTTTCCTTAAGAGAATATTCGGTCGATGAACAAAAGATGTCTTCGTTTATCATAACATAAATCCCCAGAAGTTTTGTATCCTACACCATGGTTCGCAGTTTGGACATGTGCCTTGTCGCATGCCTACCCAGGGAAAGGAACCCTTAACGGGACTATTCTCCCTGGAAGATGTTTCTTACTATCCATGTAATATAACATAACTAGTTGGGTACTTGTCTGTTCAAGCACTTATGACCCCTACGCCTGGTCTCCACGCATACTCCGGTTTTGTATAATTGAGCGGGTATTCGGACACACCCCGGACTGTAGGATCCGGGGGCTGAAGCGAAAAGGTCCGCCATGACAAATGATTTCAATCCGGCTAGGGGCTACTTATGTCCATCGAATTACACAGTCACTTGGACTGACTATATTCCTCCTCGATATCATCCAACAGGCTATCTAGATTACAATCCTGTTGAGAATACTTTGCGACTAATGCCACCTGGTCATATACCAGACTCACGGGAATTTCTTGCCCATCTGGCCCTGCCGGTCCGACTTCGGCCATATGGTTCGGGTCCAGCTAGGTGTAGCGCGTCTTCACCATAGCTCATGCTTCCCTTGCACCCTGCTGGCAGGCCGACATCTTCCACAGTCGGAAGCGCCGCCGTGCTCCTTGAAGCATGCCCACAAGCTCTCCCATGCATTCGGCAGGAGGCTTGACGGCCACAAGGCCTGCGCTACGCCCTGCATCGCCTGCCGAGCTCGCTCGTGCAGTTGTGAGAGGTCTTGCAGTAAATCGCCTGCAGATGTGGGCATCTCCTCCTCAAGGCGACCCATCAGCATCCCTACAAGAAAAACTCTTTCAATATACTTCCTCGTCGAACCATGCTACAGTTCGTCTAGGCACTTACCATAAATGTCGCGGCGAAGCTTTTTGTTCTCCTTCACGGAGTCCGCCAGCTGTGCGGACGTCTTTCAATTCCACGTCTAGCTAAACATTAGCATCTTGGAGAGTATTCTTATCCTGCTTAACTTGCGTAAGAATGTGCTTGCCCACCTTTAGTTGCCTCTGGAGATGCGACTCGTCATCCCTCCCGCCCTCCGGATTTACTCCGGGGTTATCTGCAGAATTTTCTGTTAAACTTGTCATATCAGCCAGTTGATAACCGGTACATTTTCATACAATCGAGACAAATGTTACCAGATGAGGCCTTCTGGGATTCCTCTAGCTTGGCAACCGTGGCCCTCAGTTGGGTCTTGCACTCCTCTAGCTCCCGAGACAATTGCTCATTCTTATCTACAAGAACCTGCATATAAATTGATACTTAAAACTGTTGTGCCAATCGTTTCAAGTCTCAGGGGCTACTGCTATACATTCTTATTAACCTTTCTTACCCATATATCTTTGGTATACTGGTCCGTCCCCCGGGCGAGCCCGCCTTGAGCAGCTCGGATGTATGCGTCTCCCGAATTGGAAGTATTAAATGCCTCTTCGAAAAAGATGTTGTTGTGAAGCACGGCCTGTCGACGCCGGTGATTCATGGCGCTCTCTACTTCGGAATTCGTGGCAGAGAGCATATCTGCATCCTCTATCGGAGGACTATGCGGCATTGGCCCTACGTCCGCCTCCTCTTTCGAAGTCGGTTCTAGAGCCCGACTGGTGGAGGCGTGGTTGGCAGGATCCCCGGATATAGTGTGGATACTCCTCTTCCTGCCAGGATGTAAAGGGCGTTGTTATACTTCAAATTACAATAATTACATGACATGTTGTTTCCTTACCTCTGTAGAGGCGTCTCGGCCCTAACCGCCTTCCTCTTGAGCCTACCCAATCCGGACGCCTGTGGCTGACGGGTCCGTAGGGGCTCGGCCCTGCGCTCCGAACGCCGCCTCTGCAAGAAACACGACCCTCTCGTGTGGTCCTGGAGTTGGAATGACCTGCCCGTCGTCTGGTAGCCGATGCGCTATGTCTGCGGCCAAGTATCCGGCCGCCCAAAGACTTGTGATATTCTTCTCCTTCACGGTGGAAGCCACCCACTTACCTCCTGCTCCGGACATGTTTAACTGTGCGGAGAAGACTTGGACTAGGGCCCTGGAGCTCGAGGAGGTAAGAGTGGGCAAAGGAGGAAGAAGGCGTGGGTAAGAATGGGGAACACTTATCCCTTTATAAAGGCAATGAAAGCGGTGTGCCTCCCCACTAGCCTGTTGAGAATCGCTTACTTCCCAAGCGCCACGATTGATGGCACGGGGGGATTACCCATACCCGTATTGATGAGAATCTCATGATAAGGGGACACGATCTCTGCTTTGACAAGACGTGTCAAGGAAACCGCCTCGCGATACACGCTGTGGCTGGATGTGGGAAAACGGTTTGCATAATGACCCGACCGTAAGGACATGTCACGTCGTTTAAAAAGTTGTCAGCTGAAGTATCTTTCTCTCTACGGTGGTATGTGAAGATCATTTTGCAGATCCGGACACGGCCTACATGTTCGATAATAACCTTGGAATATTCAGAAGGAGGAACCCACCTTGCAATGCCGAAGACAAGACTGCGCACCAAACTCATCATCATTGAAGCCTGGTTCAGGGGCTACTGAGGGAGTCCTGGATTGGGGGGTATCCGGACAGCCGGACTGTATACATCGTCCGGACTATTGAAGCGTAAAGATAAAAGACTCAAGACTCCGGCTCGTGTCCGGATGGTACTCTCCTTTGCGTGGAAGACAAGCTTGGCGATCCGGATATTATATTTCCTTCCTTATAACCGACTCCATGTGAACCCTAGCCCTCTCCGTTGTGTATATAAACCAGAGAGGATGGTCCTTAGAAGACCGATCACAATTACAATCATACCATCATAGGCTAGCTCTTAGGGTTTAGCCTCTACGATCTCGTGGTAGATCTACTCTTGTACTACTCATATCTTCAATATTAATCAAGCAGGAAGTAGGGTTTTACCTCCATCGAGAGGGCCCGAACCTGGGTAAGCATTGTGTCCCTTGCTTCCTGTTACCATCAGCCTAAGACGCACAGATCGGGACCCCCTACCCGAGATCCGCAAGTTTTGACACCGACAACCGCCGCCCGCAGCGCCTCTTCCAAAACGGCGCCGCATCCACCACCATCAGCCCCCACGCGCACGACCACGTCGGCCCGTAGCGGGGTATCACCCCCCACCTCCACGACCTCCTGGTCAAGGATCACCACCTCAGCCCGGCCTCCACGGCCGCGCTCCCTCATCGACGATGGCTCAAAGACCATCGCCGCCACCATCATGCCCTACGGCATCTCGCGCCAGGCCGGCTCCGCACCGACTCGCGCCCATACCGCCGCCGCGTCGGTCCAAGCCCGAACCGATGCCGCCTCCAGCTCCACCTCGGCCCGGTTCTTGTCCCGCCAGGCCAAAGCTTCAGCGTTGTTCGGGTCTAGGCCGAGGTCCGAGTCGGCCCGTCCCTCCACCTCGGCCTGGTTAGCAAGGTCAGACTGGCTCCTAGGGAACGCGGCCCCTTCGGCGGCTGCGGCTTCCGCCGCCGCCCTCGCAAGCGCGATTGGCGACCTAAAGAAGAAGGCAGAATAAGCCAAAAAATAAGACAAGACCGGCTCAACAATCCGGACGCGTGCAGAAGATAAAACTTACCCCGTCAAGACCGGGACCGGGGTCGGCCTCCCGCAGCGCCTCCTCTTGGCCGGCTTCCCGGGCTCGGCCGGGTCTGCCGTGCGCTTCGGGGCCCGGGGTCGCAGCACGACATTGTCTTTCCCATGCGGGCGGCTCGGCGCCGCCCCATGTGAAGACCCGGCTCCGCCCGCATCGCCGCCTCCCCCACCCAATGCCACTACACCAACAACCGGCGTCAGCGTCGCCCGCACCGCGACATGATCAGCAATTCAAGACACATGAAGAAAGAAAGATACAGGACTTACCCGCGCGACACCCAGCGCCGGAGTCGGACTCGGCCACCTCCTCGCCGCCAAGAGCCGCGGGCTCCTCTGGCGCCACCGGCGCCACCTGCGATGGAGCCCGGGCGTAAGGATACCGAATCGCGTTCAGAAGTACCTCCCGCGTCGCGTCAGGACGAATGAGAAGGTGCGCAGCAGCAAAGTAAGAAGACCAGACACTCACCTGCGGTGCCGGGTTCGACTAGCTGTACGGCGCCTTGCCGAACCGCCAGTCCTCTCCAAGGTTGGCCTTGGAGATGTCGTTCACGCTGCGCGTGACCTGTTCCATAGACAGCCGCGTTGACCCCATGCGGTTGGGGTCCTGAAGGTCGATCATTACGCCGATGAGGCAGGAGCGCCTCTGAAGCGGAAGGACCTGGCGCGTGATGAACGCGGTAAGGAGGTCGGTGCCGGTGAGCCCCTCCTGCATCCTCATCACCGTCACCCGCTCGCAGAGGTTGACAATCTTCTGCGACGGGCGCCAGCGCGAGTAGCCCCAGTTCGTCTTCGCCCGCGTAGCGTGATGGCGAAGAGCAGAAGGTTCATATGGTCCGCACCAAGGATGCGGACGTAGAAGAAGGAGTTCTGCCACTTCTTGGAAGAATCCTCCAGCGGGATCTTGGGGAAATCTGCCCCCGACCGCTTCGAGATGACGGCGGCGCTGCAGTCGGCGAACTCCCCGGCCGATGGGCCCTGCTGCTGTCGGATTTCGGGTTCCGGCAGACCCTCTAGATTAAAACACTGGGGTGCACGCGGAGATTTCGCCCACTACCTACCTGCACCTCACCGCCTCGCTATGATCTAGGCTACGAAAGGAACAACACAAGAGACACAAAGTTTATACTGGTTCAGGCCACCATTGTGGTGTAATACCCTACTCCAGTGTGTGGTGTGGTGGATTGCCTCTTGGGCTGATGATGAACAATACAAGGAAGAACAGCCTCGCGAGGGTCTGTTCTTGGCTGGTGCGACGAGCTGCTAGGGGGAGTTCAGTCGCTCTTTCCTACTGGTTTCAAGATGATGATCCTCTCCCTATCTTGTGGGTGGCTAGTCTTATTTATAGGCAAATGCCCTGGGCCTCTTCCCCAAATATTGAGCGGGAAGGGCGCCATCAATTGGCCATTTTGAAGGGGAACATCTAGTACACTTATCCTAACTAAAGTTGGTCCTCGCCTGTCAAAGGCTCTGGTGGTGACGCCTTCCTGGGCTCCATGATGACTTCCTTCCTGCCGTTGCGACGGTCTTGGTCTTGTTGCACCGAAATGGATGCCTTTGCTTGATGCTCTCGCCTGCGCTTGCTCCCTTTGCACCAAAGAGGAAAGGAGGACACTGCGCGGGCTGGCGCCCGCCTGGCGGCCTTAGTCGTCATGGCTTGATTCATGGGCACCTCGTGAGGTACCCCGCCTTGATCTCTCCGCCTCCTCGCGAGCTAGCCTGACGAGGCCGTGCCTGAGGAAGCTCCCTGTCGTCCACCCCGCGAGGCTTGGCCCCTCACGAGGGTCTTGAGCTCGTGCTGATGAAGATGGGTCGTGCTGGGCCACCCCTTGAGCCACGCCGCAAGCCGTAGGCAAGCAAGTCTGGGGACCCCTGTTCCCAGAACGCCGACAGCTGCTACAAGGAGGAGAAGCTCGCCCAGAGGTCGATCATGGGCTCGACCCCCAGGTACCCCTCGCACAGGGTCACGAAGCCGGAAAGCTGTACGATGACGCCGGCGCCAAGATGATGCGGCTGGAGCCCGAAGAACTCCAGGAACGCGCAGAAGAGAAAGGAAAGGCTCCTCGAGAGGGTCCCCACCCGCTTCCGCCGAAGAAACGGCTAGCCCTATGCTGTCGAGGTGAGGGCGCCCGGCAGGAGGTGTCGAGGCCTTGGTGCGAGCGGCCGCCGCCAGGGTTCCCACTGCCCTTGTTGGCCCACCTTGAGGGCCTTGCAGGAGTTGATGTCAAGCGCCATGGATGACGCTGCCGTCGGTGCCGGCGGGTCATGGCGGTGCGCATTGTCCCTCCTGGAGTTCACGCCGAGGGCTCCTCCCGAGAGTTTGTGCTCCACGCCGTCATGCCTCCTCAGTCTTGGATTCGGCTTCCTCCCTCCTTCGCCTTTGAGATTCCGCCAAGGGTGGCCTTCAGGCTCTGGCTGCAGCACGCCGACTGCCAGACTCCTGCGACCGAAGCGAATGTCGAGGTCGTCGCTCCAGGCGAGGTCTTCATGACCCGGGGTTGGGGCGAGATTGCCCGGGTCTGCCGATCGGAGTGGGCCCTCGTGATCCACCTAGATTATGATGGCGCCTCCTTGATGCTCTTCAAGGTCTTCGACGAAGATGGGCGTCGGCTGGAGTGCTGTCCCAGAGGCGGCGGCCGAAGCTCTAGAGTGGCAAGGACCAGGCCTGTCGTCACCTGTTCTTCCAGCAGCTCCTCTGATGGCGGCGGTCTCCTCGAAGGATCCAGTGATTCCTCCGAGCTCCTTCTGACTCCAGCGACGAGCGACGACAGCTACAAGCCTCCGAGCTCGCGCCGTGCCCGGGGCAGGGCCAGCTTGCCCGGCAGTCGACGCGGCCGATCTGGATGAGGCTGGCGCCGAGCCTCACACGGCCCACTGTTGATGATGGCGTCTGCCACCATGGTTCCTGTAGTTAGGACTCCTTAGGATACACGTCTTTTGTCCTTGCGAGGAGCGAAGAACACACCCCGCGGGGGCTTGTAAGGTGTGTGTAGTTCCTTTTGTTAATATGATCCTTATCGTGAAGCAGTGTGAGATGCTCGTCCAGCCTCAGCTTAGTTCCTCCTTTCGAACCTCATGAGGGCTTGGTGCTCTGCGCCGACAGGTGCCGGTCCCAAGGCAGGCTTCAGCCATCGCTGGTATGCCAGGTCACGATGCCATGGTCAAGGCCAGGAGGTGAGCGGCCCGGGGTCCAGTAAGAGCCCCTGAGTCGCGATGCTCAGGAGGTCCCCTTTAGCACTCAAGCAGCCATCGTTCGGTGAGAAAGGAGCGCGACGTTGCTAACATGGGATTGCATTGGATGCGGGGACGATGCTGCAATAGCTAGTGTTTCCGGAGGGTGACTTATCTCGAGAGTCAGGAACCGCTTCCTGGTGCGGTGTTAGGTCCGCGCATCGGCTGGCGAGGGGTTGCCTGGCGAGGTCCCCGCATGCCTCTCCCCTCTCGCTTTTGCTCCCCTTTCTGCTCTACGTCCTCGGGTCCCGGCCCTCGAGCGGGTCTCATCCATCGCTGGTATGCCAGGTCGCGATGCCGTGGACAAGGCCAGAGGGTGAGGGCTGGAGAGCCAGTAGGAGCCCATGAGTCGCGATGCTCAGGTACCCCCCCCCTTTAACGTGCAAGCGGTTCGCGCGTACGAGAGTGAAGAAGACACCGTGAGGGCCTCGCCTGGCGCTGCTCCTTGAAGGGATCCTGCAGGCCCACCACAAGAAGAACAAGAGTCCGCTATGACAAGCGGCGGTCAGCCGTTGGTTGCTTTGGAGAGGTGACGAAGCACTGAAGGCCTGACGAGGTAGCGCTGTGCGGGGCTGCCACGGCCAGAGCTCAGCCATTCAGGTTTTTCGACGTTGCAGGGGCGGACCCATGTGCAAGCGTCATGCCGTTGGGGAGTAGCTCCATCGGTTAGTGTCAGTTGAGCGGGCAACTAGGCGAAGCACGTTAATCACGAAGAAGCGAGTTCATTTAGATAGATGCAGGGAGGCAGACATCGATGGGTCTGGCCTAAGCGACTTGGGGATGATGCAGCCCGAGGGGCGCCCCCAACAAAGTAAGCTAGGAACATAAAGTAAAAAGGGGATACATGCCGCATGGACGGACCCACGCGGCCTAGGAATAATGCAGCCCTGGGGGCGCTCCCAGCTAGAAACGAAACTTGAAGGATGTCACCTGATAGCGTTGAAGACGAAGGGGTGTTGAAGTAACAGACGTCGTGGGCTGCGGAAGCCGATCTTCACGAGCCCCCAAGCCCAGGAGCCTCGGGAGGCTCCGGAGGCGCTGGTGGCTCTTCGCGGACCATCTCCATCTCCGCCTGGACTACGGAATGCCCGGCCTCCTGAGCCTCCAGGATGCTCCCCATGAGGCGCTGGTACGTGGCGGCCGCATTCGGCAAGCCGTAGGGCATGCGAACGTAGCTGTGGGCGGGCCTTCGTAGCGCCCCGCGCGTGAGGGCCAGAAGTGCTCCTGAGAGGCGGCTCGGTTGAGCCCTGGGATGTCGATGCAGACGCGCAGCCCACCATCCTCGCCTGGATGGGGAGCTGCTGCGGGTAAGCGGCGGTTGCCACTCATGACTCTTGACTCCTGCAACTCCTGCGTGATCTGACTGACGAACTCCTGAGGGTTTGGCCCTCCTCGCCTTGCTCCTTCCCGAGGGAAACGTGCTTTGAAACATGCCTCCAAGTGGTGCCCAAGCGCCTCCCTCGTGACCTTAGCAAGGTCGGTGGCCCTCCAGGAGGGAGCCCCCGAGCCTTGCTTGAGGAGGGCGCCGGGTGCGCCTTCCTATGCGACAGAAGGAGGTGCCCCCTGAGCAGGCACAGACCCTGAGGGGCCTGCCTCCTGAGGGGTCAGGCCTGGTGATGTCTTCTTCTTCTTGGGAGCGGTCTCAGGAAGCCTCCCGCTCCCGCGATCTGGGTCTTCGAGTGACGCGGCTTGAAAAGCTCGCTCTAGGGAGCACACTGCATCTCTTTCTTCACAAGGCACCGTGATGACTCCACCGCTTCCTCGCATCTTGAGGACGTCGTAGCTGTGATGAGCCACGGCCATGAACTTGGCGAGAGCTGGGTACCCGATGATGGCGTTGTATGGCGGGAGAATGTGGGCGACGTCGAAGTCGATGAGCTCGATGCGGTAGTTGTTGTGTGCCCCGAGGGTGACAGGGAGGCGGACCTACCCAATTGGAACCGTGGAGCCATCGGTGACTTCGGAGAAAGGCTTGGTTGGCTGAAGCTGATCGTAAGGCACTTGGAGATTGTTGAATGTATCTACGGACAGGACGTTGAGCCCCGCCCCGCCGTCGATGAGGGTCCTGGTGAATTGCACATTGCTGATGACTGGGGAGCAAAGCATCGGGAGGACTCCGGCTGTGGCTACACACTTGAGCTGATCCGCTGAGCTGAATGTGATGGCGCACGCTGACCACCTGAGAAGGCACGTGGCTTCGAGCTTGGGGAGGACTGCATTCACTTCGCAGGCGAACTGCTTGAAGATGCGCTGAGAGGCTGGGGCTTGAGCTCCGCCCAGGATGCAGGCGATCGCACGCGGCTCCTGGAAGTCCCCAGCCCCCTCGTCCTGATGATGGTCCTCGTTTCTCCTTGGCTGCGGTGGCAGAGGAGGGAGGCCTGTGTTTCCTTGCAGACGATCCTCGCGAGGCTGATCCCTCCAGTCTCCCTCGCGAGGTTAATCCTGCCAGCGATCCTCGCGAGGTCGGTCGCGCCACTCTTGGCGAGGGCCGCGGTCTTCCCAACATCATGCGTTCCTTACTCCTCCTCGGTCGTAGCCTCGATCGTTGCGGTCGGGGCGTCGGCTGATCCTCCCTTCTCGTACGGCTCAGAGCTCTTGGCATTCGTTGATGTTGTGGGTATGGAGGTCGTGGTACACACAGTACCGGCTGCCTCTGAAAGACTCGGGCTGATCTCTGCCCCGCTTGGTGTCTGGTTCTGCCGCGAGCACGGCAGCCCCCTTGCGCTTCACGTCCTTGTCCTTGGATTTCCTCTCTTCTGGTTCTGCGGCTGGCTGCTCGAGGAGGGAAAGGCGCCCTTCCTCAGCCCTGGCGCACTTGGTCGCCAAGTTGAACAGCTCCAAGGAAGTGCACAGATCTTCATGCATCGCCAGCTCCTCCTTCATCTTGACGTCACACACACCGTCAGAGAAGGCTGAGATAATGGCCTCCTCAGTCACGTTGGGAATCTTGAGGCATGCGTTGTTGAAGCGCTGGATGTACTTCTGCAGGGTCTCCCCTGGTTGCTGCTTGATGCGGCGCATGTCGCTCACGGCAGGCGGCCGGTCGCGAGTACCTTGGAAGTTGGCGATGAAACGGGTGCGCATCTCGTCCCAGGAGGAGATCGTGCCAGGAGCCAGGTTCAGGAGCTAGGTGCGGGCCCCGTCCTTGAGTGCCATGGGAAACCAGTTCGCCATGACCTTCTTGTCCCCGTTGGCAGCTTCGATGCCCAGCTCATAGAGCTGGAGGAACTCCGCAGGGTCGGCCGTGCCGTCGTAGCGAGGAGGTAGGTCTGGCTTGAACTTGCCGGGCCAGGCGAC
Source organism: Triticum aestivum (assembly GCF_018294505.1). Taxonomy (NCBI): domain Eukaryota; kingdom Viridiplantae; phylum Streptophyta; class Magnoliopsida; order Poales; family Poaceae; genus Triticum; species Triticum aestivum. The sequence goes on along the minus strand of NC_057804.1, from coordinate 593,155,765 downwards.
GCTGCGCAGCTCGGTGGTGAAGGCGAGGCAGCCCGCTGTGGCCACGGGAGGTCTTTGGTGACGGAGAGCTCGGTCTTGCAGGTCCCCATGCGCTGCAGCTGGGAGCAGCGCGGGGTCTTGGCGTGCTGGAACAGGAGCGTGGTCATGACGGGCCGGAGCAGGGAGCACTCGGGCAGCTTCTTGGGGGCGAGGGACCTCTTGGCAGCTCCGCTCTTACTGTGCTGGCGCCGAACGGAGTGGGTTCCGCCCAGGGGCCACGCGCCTTGGTGCCAGGGCGCCTTCTTGAGGGGGAGGCGGCTGAGGCGCCCTCGGAGCTTCATCGCCCGCGCGGGGCGGGGCGCGGTGCAGCGAGAAGGACGGCGCGGGGGAGCCCCCTGCGATGCAAACAAGCTCGGCGACGCGGTCGAGCCATTCTTCATAGACGTCGTCGACTGGGCGGTAGCGCAGGAGCTCGTTTGCCGCGATGAGCGCAGCTCAAGCCTCCATGGCCGCGCGGGGTGAGCGGGACGAAGAACCAGCTGGGGCGAGTGAGGGAGTAGCAGTGCGGCCGTCTCGCCTCATGGAAGGATGCTGGGACGATGTTTCCTGCTCGTTCCCCGCCGGGCCAGTGGCGGCGTTGACGGCAGGCGACGGGGAACGGCGGGGGTGGCCGCCAACGGGGGCCGTCTGGGCGACTCGGGAAGCGAGAGCGGCTCGGCGCTCGGCGCGGGCCCAACGAGCGTCTGACATGGATGCAATGGTCGGTGACGAACAGGGCGGCGGAAGACGAATTCCGGTGCACCCCTACCTGGCGCGCCAAATGTCGGATTTCGGGTTCCGGTAGACCCTCTAGATTCGAACACTGGGGTGCGCGCAGAGATTTCACCCACTACCTACCTGCACCTCACCGCCTCGCTATGATCTAGGCTACGAAAGGAACAACACAAGAGACACAGAGTTTATACTGGTTCAGGCCACCATTGTGGTGTAATACCCTACTCCAGTGTGTGGTGTGGTGGATTGCCTCTTGGGCTGATGATGAACAATACAAGGAAGAACAGCCTCGCGAGGGTCTGTTCTTGGCTGGTGCGACGAGCTGCTAGGGGGAGTTCAGTCGCTCTTTCCTACTGGTTTCAAGATGATGATCCTCTCCCTATCTTGTGGGTGGCTAGTCTTATTTATAGGCAAATGCCCTGGGCCTCTTCCCCAAATATTGAGTGGGAAGGGCGCCATCAATTGGCCATTTTGAAGGGGAACATCTAGTACACTTATCCTGACTAAAGTTGGTCCTCGCCTGTCAAAGGCTCTGGTGGTGACGCCTTCCTGGGCACCACGATGACTTCCTTCCTGCCGTTGCGACGGTCTTGGTCTTGTGGCACCGAAACGGATGCCTTTGCTTGATGCTCTCGCCTGTGCTTGCTCCCTTTGCACCAAAGAGGAAAGGAGGACACTACGTGGGCTGGCGCCCGCCTGGCGGCCTTAGTCGTCATGGCTTGCTTCATGGGCACCTCGTGAAGTACCCCGCCTATATCTCTCCGCCTCCTCGCGAGCCAGCCTGACGAGGCCATGCCTGAGGAAGCTCCCTGTCGTCCACCCCGCGAGTCTTCTCCCCTCGCGAGGGTCTTGAGCTCGTGCTGATGAAGATGGGCCGTGCTGGGCCGCCCCTTGAGCCACGCCGCAGGCCGCAGGCAGGCAAATCTGGGGACCCCCGTTCCTAGAACGCCGACAGCTGCTTCAAGGAGAAGAAGCTCGTCCAGAGGTCGATCATGGGCTCGACCCCCAGGTACCCCTCGCACAGGGTCACGAAGCCGGAAAGCTGGACGATGACGCCGGTGCCAAGATGATGCGGCTGGAGCCCGAAGAACTCCAGGAATGCGCGAAAGAAGGTGCTCGCCGGCAGCCCAAGCCCGTGCTCGAAGTGCGTAAGGAAGACCACGCTCTCGTGCCCCTCGGGCCGGGGCCTCTGCTCGCCGTGCGGTAGGTGGACGCCGACGTCCATCTCCCGCGGCAGGCGCCGCGACGCTCGAAGCTGGACGATATCCTTGGTGGTGACGTTCAAGCCCATCCAGGAGCCCGATGGCAACGCCATGGACAGAAGAACGAGAAAGAAGATGGACGATGGAGGAAGCTCTGCTCGGGGCAGCAAGTGCAGCTGTGCGTCTGTGGCATAGAGCAGAGCAGGAGCAGGGGGACAGGAGGGTGCGAGCGAGAATGATGTCCGCCGCCCCCTTGCCCCCCTGAATTTATAATCCTCGGTTCAAACGTGGGGGAGTGGGATCGTCTGCACGCACCCATTCCACTACCCCGCAATAAGTACGCACGTACACGCACAGTAACTGCCCGAGGAAGAGCAACCGACCCCCGGACGCCACAATAAATCTGCGTGCGTGGACGAAGGGCGCGCGGCGGCGGGCCCCGGCCTGTCGCCCGGTCCCGTCATGCGCGTGGCATGTCAGGCCCCTCCGACTTCCGGCCACCACGTGGTGCCTGCGCGAAGACCGAGGGATCGCCCTAAGATTCGACGGACTCCTCGGTTCCCGCCACAGCCGGGATGCCACGATCCGCTTTCCGAGAAAACCGGCACACAGTCGGTGTTGCCGGACCCGGCGCTTGAAGAATCCTCCTTTCTCAAGGGGGAAACTGCGAAGGCCCACTCATCCGAAGACGGCGGACCTTCACGGCTTTGGGGACTACTGTCGGGGGGATGAACCCCGGCAGGCAACGGAACCCGGATCCTTTTCAAAAACAGCAGGGCATGCATCACCCCTCGAACCGGCACGCGCCTGGCCGGGTCACTCGACCCGGCAAGGCCCGCGACCCGGCCAAGCTCTCCGACCCGGCAAGGTACGTCGACCCAGCCTCAGCAACTAGCGCAAGACAACCCAACCCGGCGCAACCAAGGCTTCCCTAACAAGCCGACCCACCCGTGGCGTGCGCCGCAACCCAGCCACGGGTCAGATCCCATCCCATCCAAGCCGCACGATGGGACACGACTTCAATCATCGATGACCAAGACAACATTGCTTCCGCCCATGCCTATGGTCAGCCGGAGCGAGGCAACAGTGCCCCTCACCTACCCGCTGACCAGGGCTGGCGTGGCAATAGTGCTCCTGCCCTCACCGCTGAAGGCAGCAAGCGGCACCCTGACGGAGAGCCATTGTACACGACTTGACTCAGCCACGCCCTGACGATCAAAAGACGGCGCACAGTTCCCCTAGGCACGCGGGGCCCCGCACCTAGGGAACCCGGCGAACCACAAGCCCTCAGCGGGACCTAGCCCAGGTCCCTGGACACCGACTATACGGACCCACCGACTTGTAACATTAACATTGTACCCACGGGGGGTTGGTCTATAAAACCCCCCGGGATCCCGCGATCACAGGGGGCAAGCAGGAAAAGAAACAGACACGAGAGAAAAGCAAGTAAGCATAGGACTAGCCACCCGACGGCAACACCGGAGAGAAGGAGCAGCCCAAGCCTTGGCCAACTTCCTTCCTCCTCCATACAGCTCCAGGAGCAACATTGTACTATCGATCATCCAACTACACTCGGCAGGACTAGGGGTATTATCTCTCCAGAGAGCCCCGAACCTAGGTATGTCCGGCGTCCCACGCCCGCTCATGCCAACCTCTCCTCTGGAGCCCACCAGTGCCCTCGAGCCTCCTCCTCTCCTTAGCCATCCCTTGGCATCTGTCGTGCGCCCACCACGACATACCTATTATGGCATTTCCATAGCCATTCCGAGATGAATTGCCATGCAACTTCCACCGATTTGTTTATTATGACACGCTTCATCATTGTCATATTGCTTTGCATGATCATGTAGTTGACATCGTATTTGTGGCAAAGCCACCGTTCATAATTCTTTCATACATGTTAGTCTTGATTCATTGCACATCCTGGTAGACTTCCGGAGGCATTCATATAGAGTCATATTTTGTTCTAAGTACCGAGTTGTAATTCTTGTGTTGTAAGTAAATAAAAGTGTGATGATCTTCATTATTAGAGCATTGTCCCAGTGAGGAAATGATGATGGAGACTATGATTCCCCCAGAGGTCGGGATGAGACTCTGTAAAAAAAGAGTCCAAAAAAATGAGAAAGGCCCAAAAAACAAAAAAATTAAGGGAAAAAGAGAGAAGGGGCAATGTTACTATCCTTTTACCACACTTGTGCTTCAAAGTAGCACCATGATCTTCATGATAGAGAGTCTCCTATGTTGTCACTTCATACTAGTGGGAACTTTTATTATAGAACTTGGCTTGTATATTCCAATGATGGGCTTCCTCAAAATGCCCTAGGTCTTCGTTAGCAAGCAAGTTGGATGCACACCCATTAGTTTCTTTTTGAGCTTTCATACACTTATAGCTCTAGTGCATCTGTTGCATGGCAATCCCTACTCACTCACATTGATATCTATTGATGGGCATCTCCATAGCCCATTGATACGCCTAGTTGATGTGAGACTATCTCCTCCTTTTTGTCTTCTCCACAACCACCATTCTATTCCACCCATAGTGCTATGTCCATGGCTCACGCTCATGTATTGCGTGAAAGTTGAAAAAGTTTGAGAATACTAAAGTATGAAACAATTGCTTGGCTAAAACCGGGGTTGTGCATGATTTAAATATTTTGTGTGATGAAGATAGAGCATAGCCAGACTGTATGATCTTGTAGGGATAGCTTTCTTTGGCCATGTTATTTTGAGAAGACATGATTGCTTTGATAGTATGCTTGAAGTATTATTGTTTTTATGTCAATATTAAACTTTTGTTTTGAATCTTGTGGATCTGAATATTGTTGCCACAATAGAGAAGATTACATTGATAAATATGTTAGGTAGCATTCCACATCAAAAATTCTGTTTTTATCATTTACCTACTCGAGGACGAGCAGGAATTAAGCTTGGGGATGCTTGATACGTCTCCAACATATATATATTTTTTATTGTTCCATGCTATTATATTATCCATCTTGGATGTTTTATATGCATTTATATGCTATTTTATATGATTTTTGGGACTAACCTATTAACCTAGAGCCCAGTGCCAGTTTATGTTTTCTTCCTTGTTTTTGAGTTTTATAGAAAAGGAATACCAAAAGGAGTCCAATTGACGTGCCAATTTTCGATGATTTTTTATGAACCAAAAGAAGCCCCCGAAGTAAACGAGTTGGGCCAGAAGAGTCCCGAGCCATCCACGAGGGTGGAGGGCATGCCCTACCCCCCGGGCGTGCCCCCCTACCTTGTGGATGACTCGAAGACCCCCTGGCATGAGACCGACGCCAAAAATTCCTATAAATACTGAAACCCCCGAAAAGAAACCTAGATTGGGAGTTCCACCGCCGCAAGCCTATGTAGCCACCAAAAACCAATTGGGACCCTGTTCCGGCACCCTGCCGGAGGGGGGAATCATCACCGGTGGCCATCTTCATCATCCCGGCGGTCTCCATGATGAGAAGGGAGTAGTTCACCCTCGGGGCTGAGGGTATGTACCAGTAGTTGTGTGTTTGATCTCTCTCTCTCTCTCTCTCTCTCTCGTGTTCTTGATATGGCATAGTCTTGATGTATCACGATCTTTGCTATTATAGTTGGATCTTATGATGTTTCTCCCCCTCTACCTTCTTGTAATGGATAGAGTTTTCCCTTTGAATATTATAAGATTGAGTCTTTAAGGATTTGAGAACACTTGATGTATGTATTGCGTGGGATACCCGTGGTGACAATGGGGTATTCTATTGATCCACTTGATGTATGTTTTCGTGATCAACTTGCGGGTTCCGTAACCATGGGAATCTATGCATAGGGGTTGGCACATGTTTTCGTCTTGACTCTCCGGTAGAAACTTTGGGGCACTCTTTGAAGTTCTTTGTGTTGGTTTGAATAGATGAATCTGAGATTGTGTGATGCATATCGTATAATCAAACCTGCGGATACTTGAGGTGACATTGGAGTATCTAGGTGACATTAGGGTTTTGGTTGATATGTGTCTTAAGGTGTTATTTTACTATGAACTTTAGGGTTGTTTGTGACAATTATAGGAATAGCCCAATGGATTGATCGGAAAGAATAACTTTGAGGTGGTTTTGTACCCTACAATAATCTCTTCGTTTGTTCTCTGCTATTAGTGACTTTGGAGTGACTCTTTGTTGCATGTTTGAAAGTGCAACTATCCCTGGGTGGTTTTGGTAATTCCTAACAACATATAGCTCATTGAGCTAATGCTATCTCAAGATAAATATTTCAGGAAAGCTCAATGATTGGCATGGCATGGATGAGAAAAGTGGATCCCTCAAAATACTAAGGACAAAAGGATTGACTCAAGCTCAAAGCACAAGACTCTACATTTTCTATTTTAGTGATCCAAGATCACATTGAGTCTATAGGAAAAGCCAATACCATAAAGGATGGATGAGGTGTTGCTTAATGAGAATCTTTCTCAAGATGCTTAGAGATATGCTCCAAAGCCCTCAACTACTTTATCACATCCACCTATGACCTAAACCAAAAGTCAAATTCGGCCCCACCGATTTTTTCTATCCGGCGTCACCGAGTTCAGATGTCATAGCCACTGCCACAAACCCTAGTCTTTTCGGTCTCACCAATAGGGATCTCGGTCTCAAAGAGATGGGATTGTACTCTCTTTGTTTCCCTTCATAACGTTTCGGTCTCACCAAGATGAGCGATCGGTCCCACCGAGATTGCAATGTAAACTCTTTGTTTCCCTTTCGTAAAGTTTCGGTCCAACCGAGATGAGCGAATCGGTCCCACCGAGTTTGCCTGACCAACTCTCTGGTTAGCTTATTACCAAAATTGGTCTCACTGAGTTTATGTAATCGGTCTCACCGAGATTACGTTATGCCCTAACCCTAACCATACCGGTCCCACCGAGTTGACATGTCGGTCCCACCAAAAATCCTAACGGTCACATTATTTGCTATATCAGTCCGACCGAGTTTTAGGATTCGGTCCCACCGAGATTGGTAAGTTGTGTGTAATAGTTAGAATTTGTGTGGAGGCTATATATACCCCTCCACCCTCTCTTCATTCGTGGAGAGAGCCATCATAACATGCCTACACTTCCAACTTACATTTTCTGAGAGAGAACCACCTACACTTATGTTGAGGTCAAGATATTCCATTCCTACCATATGAATCTTGATCTCTAGCCTTCCCCAAGTTGCTTTCCACTCAAATCTTCTTTCCACCAAATCCATATCTTGTGAGAGAGAGTTGAGTGTTGGGGAGACTAACCAAGGAGTTCATCATCAACACACCATTTGTTACTTCTTGGAGAGTAGTGTCTCCTAGATTGGCTAGGTGTCACTTGGGAGTCTCCGACAAGATTGTGGAGTTGAACCAAGAAGTTTGTACGGGCAAGGAGATCGCCTACTTTGTGAAGATCTACCCCTAGTGAGGCAAGTCCTTCATGGGCGACGGCCATGGTGGGATAGACAAGGTTGCTTCTTCGTGGACCCTTCGTGGGTGGAGCCCTCCATGGACTCGCGCAGCCGTTACCCTTCATGGGTTGAAGTCTCCATCAACGTGGATGTACGATAGCACCACCTACCGGAACCACGGCTCAAAAATCTCCGTGTCTCTAATTGCATTTGCCTCCTCAAACTCCTCCCCTTTACCTTCATATGCAATTGTGTTCAATTCCATGCTATACTCTAGAATTGCATGTGTAGGTTGATTGCTTGACTTGCGCTAAGTTGCTAAAATCTGCCAAGAATTAAAATTGAGAAAAGGCTAGATTTTTATTTGGTCAAGTAGTCTAATCACCCTCCTCTAGACATACTTTTGATCCTACAAGTGGTATCAGAGCTTTGGTCTCCATTTGCTTTGATTTCCATAGCTTTTGGTAGTCATAGCCTTGGTTTAACAACCTAGGAGAGTATGGCGTCTAGCGAGGGAAATTATCACGGTAGAGGTCCTTACTTTGATGGTACTAATTTTGCTAGTTGGAAGCATAAGATGAAAATGCATATTCTTGGACATAACCCGGTCGTATGGGCTATTGTGTGTATTGGCTTGCAAGGTGAATTCTTTGATGGGAGAGAACCGAACCGTGAAGCTAGCGCGGAAGAGTTGAAGATGCAGCAATACAACGCTCAAGCTTGTGATATCCTCTTCAACGGGTTGTGCCCCGAAGAATTCAACAAAATCAGCCATCTTGAGAATGCAAAGGAAATTTGGGACACTTTGATTGACATGCACGAAGGTACCGACTCCGTCAAGGAATACAAATTGGATGTGCTTCAAAGTCAACTTGACAATTTCAAGATGAAGGATGGTGAAGGCATCGCTGAAATGTACTCTAGGCTTGCTCTCATCACAAATGAGATTGCCGGCTTAGGAAGTGAAGAGATGACCGACAAATTCATCATCAAGAAGATCCTAAGAGCCTTGGATGGAAAATATGATACCGTGTGCACATTAATCCAAATGATGCCCAATTACAAGAATCTCAAGCCAACTGAGGTCATTGGAAGAATTGTTGCTCATGAGATGTCACTCAAGGATAAGGAAGAGCTTCACAACAAGTTAAGGGGTGCTTACAAAGCCTCATGTGAAGCTCCCACATCATCAAGTGAGAAACAAACCTTCAATGAAGAATTGAGCCTAATGGTTAAGAACTTCAACAAGTTCTACAAGAGTAGAAGCAAGGAAAGAAGTTCCAAGTCAAGGTCCTACAATGACAAAAGATCTTCGAGTCGAGAACGAAATTGCTACAACTGTGGAAGACCCGGACACTATTCCAATGAGTGTATGGCTCCCTACAAAAGAATAGAAGAGTCTCCAAAGAGAAGAAGTAGAAGAGAAGAATCACCACCAAGAGAGAGAAGGAGTAGAGATGATCATTATGAACGAAGAACATCCCGGAGAAGCAATGATTCGGAAAGGAAAGATAAATCATCGAAGAGCTACACAAAGCGAAGACATCAAACTCATGTTGGTGAATGGGTATCCGGCTCCGACTCCGACCATCACTCCGAGAGAAGCTATCACTCCGACTCAGAACATACTCAAGATGAAGGTGTTGCCGGTCTAGCACTTGTGTCAACCAACTCCTACAACATATTTGACTCGCCAAATGAAGGACTTGGAAGATGCTTCATGGCTAAAGGCCCAAAGGTATTACACCCCGAGTATGTTGATTTCAATAGTGATGAAGATGACTTGCTAGGTGATGATGATTTACTTGCTGACAACTCTAGTGATGAATACTATGATGAAACGTCAAATAATCATGCTAATCAAGATAAAACTAGTGACAATGATAAGGAGAAAATTGAGCTTCTAACTAAAGAACTAAACACTCTTAAGTTAGCTCATGAAACTATCTTAGGAGATCATCGAGAACTTTTAAGGACTCATGAGAAATTATGCTTCGAAAAGCTCAACCTTGAGCAAGAGCATGAGTTTTTAAAGGCCATCAATGATGATCTTCGGAAGAAAAGTTCTTCTTACATTGCCAAGCGTTTACTCTTATCTACTTACATGCCTCAAGTCAAGTCTAGTAACAAGAACAAGAAAGATTCTTCCTCTAGTAGTAACAATATTCATGCTAAATCCAATATTGTTGCTTCTAGTAGTTCTCTTGATTCCACTAACAATTCTCTTAGCCAAGTTACACTTGAGCAAGAAAACAGCTTATTGAAGGGAATTATAGAGAAAGGTGTTTACAAGAGCCTTGCGGAAAGTAAGCAATTCGAGGAGATTGTACGCAAGCAAGGCACCGGAAGAACCAAGGTGTTGGTTTTGAACTAAAGTTCAATGCCAATGGAGTTGAGTGGGAAGAAGATCAATACCCCAAGACGAAGTTTGTTCTTCAACAAGAGAAGTATAATCCTACTTCTTTCAAAGGGACACAAGTTCAAGATGATCTTCCACCACAAGACCACAAGCATAAAGGCAAGAACAAGCTTCAAGAGGAGATTGATGCATTCAAAGAAGCTCCTAAGGCCTTGGTCAAGTGGATTCCCAAGACTACATCAAGTTCTACTTCATCAAGTACGACTACAACTCCAAGGATTCACATCAAGATGGTGTGGATCCCGAAGAAGAAGAACTAGAGAGTTCTTGAGGGTGACTCCGCCAACATACTTCACTCTTATTATTTTGGCAAGAACAAGTGCAACCAACTTCCACATCTTGCACTAGTTCATGGAGTCACAAACCCTCTTGTTGGTAAGACAAGGGACAAGGTAACTTAATGCTTTCATAGACATCATCTTGTGTGTGTGCATCACTCTATGTCTATGGATATCCTTGTTTGTTCCTTGTGGGACTAACCCATGTAGGTATTGAAAGTGCAACTCACTCCAAAGGATTGCTCCAAATGATCTACATCAACATAGAGCATCCACATCTTCAACACCTACATGAAGTCATCATCGACAAAACCCAAGGTTAGTTCATCCCTATTAGGGGGGATCTCACATCTAGGGGGAGCTTTACTCTAAGGATTGAGATAAAGCAACTCAAATGGTGTGACACAACAATGCATTATGTAAAAGTGGTAACCCCACTTGTGCTTAAACGATGAGTATGACCTATGATCAAATGTTCTCATTTGACTCCTATGTCAATATACTCATATATAGATGACCTAGTCATCGCCAATTGCCTGATAGATGCTAGAATTGGTTGTGCATGTTTTGTCACATATTTCATTTGCCATCTTATTGTGTGAGCATGTCGTTTGCATATTTTACTCATTCAAGGACATCCACTTGTTGTTTTGTTTGTTTGGTTTCTTTTATTTTGCCAAGTGGATGGACAAGAATGCCTAAGAACCTTCTCTAGCTATCTATGTTATTCTTGTCTCAAACTCTATTCATGCTACATCACAAAGTTTGATCAAGTCAGATTCGAACCACTCTGTGTGAGGAGCACTCGCAGCCCCCGATTCGTCATAGACTTAAACTTCCAAAACCTTTTTGTGCGTTTTGGTCTGACCGATTCATCCATTTTGGTCATATCGAGACCACTAAGTTGATCTAGGTTTTCAATCTTGATGCAACCGATTTGAACTTTTCGGTCACACCGAGTTGCAGCAACTGCTTACAGTTTTGCATCTCGGTGCCACCGAGTTGTTCCACTCGGTCACACCGATAGGGACGGGCTATATATACTCACGGGTCAAATTTTTGGAAATTCTTCCAAAAACCCTTCGCCCACGCATAGCCTGCTCTGCCTCATCGGGTCTCCAGATCGTCCTCCTCGTCACCATCTGCCTCCTGCCGCTGGTATCCGCCGCCGTCAACGGGATTCTTCTCCGCCGTTCCCGCCGTAGCAAGTCCACCGCCGCATTAGGGTATGGACTTGATCTTTGTGCTATTCTCACTCCGATTCCTAGCACATTGCATTGCCATGTATCTTGCCATGATTGAAATCTTCCTATCCAGCGAAAATACTCCGTAGATTAGATTTGATTTGAAAATTTAGGGTTAGGTTTCCGCCGAATTCATCTCAGACCGACCGAGTTGTAGAAATCAGTCTCACCGATTTGGCTTAGGCCATTGCACATGTGATTCTCGGTCCGACCGAGAATTGCAAATTGGTGTGATCGAGATCGATTCTCTGTGAAACCCGAGCAGTCTCAGTGCCACCAAACTATGACTCGGTCTCACCGAGTTCACTAGTTTAGGTTCCAAAAGCTGCTTCGGTATCACCAAGTTTACAAATCGGTAGCTCCAAAATGCTTTCTGTGGAAAACTAAAACTAAGTTTTTGACTCATTTTTTGCAAAAACCTCTGTGCTTTGTGATGCTCATCTACTCTACCTCATCTACATCTATTCACAGGGTCTACTGTCAGAGTTTGCACTATGTCAGATCAGAGTGACAGTCAGAACAGATCAGAGGAGCAAGTTTAGATGAGTGAGGGCACTAGTCCCTCCAGTACCTCAGATGAGGGTAGCAGGAGCACACCTAGTAACTTGCCCAAGGCAGCTACTAGGTCAAGGAAGAAGAGAACCTCAGAATCTGAAAATGAGGACTATGTGGCAGTTGAGGATGAGGCCACATCAAAGAAGAAGGTGCTGAAGAAGAAATATGGCACAGCTGCTGCCATTAAGCCTGGTATGAAGACCAAAGCACCTGCAAGAAGGATTCCCATGTCTAAAGCCAGAGCCTCTACTCAAATACCTTTGGAATCTAAACCCAAAGAGGCTGCTCCAAAGGGGAAGAAAAGGAAAGAAAGAGTCAAGAAGACAATGGCCAGAGTTGTTGGAAAACCCTCTATGATGGAAGAAGAGGAAGAAGTTGCTGCACCAGCACCTAAAGCTCAGAAGCTAATGGGAGATGCAATCAGATTAGGGGCTGCTCCATCAGCCCAAAGATACTCGCAAAGCTACTCCTAAACCCAAAGCTGCACCTAAAAGGAACACTAGGAGCATACCAGCTGAAGAAAAGAACAAGGCCCCAGTGCCTGAGGCTGCTATTGAAGAAGAAGATGAAGAGTCGCTTGTCTTAAGGAAGTTGAAGCCCAAGATACCTAATCACAATGATACTCATCCAGTAGCTGAGGATATGAAGCTCGAAAAGGATGCAGGTCTAAGACTGTGGAGATAGACTGATCCCTATGTTGTCAGAAGAAGAACTGTTGTAGACTACAGGTTCCACACTAAGGAACAGCAGGATTTCTATGAGAAAGTCTTGCTCGACAAGAAGCCCATAGTATGTTATATGAGATGGGTGGACTGGGATTACATCAGGAAAAATGAAGAGCATTATCCAGGAGTGTATAACAGCTTCAATGCTTGTGGAGTAGATGATTTTGTTGGCCAGAAGCTCACCAAGTGGAATGATGAGCTCATCATGCAGTTTTACTCCACAGCTCATTTTTACCCAGATGGAAGGATTGTCTGGATGTCTAAGGGTACAAGGTACCAATCTACAGTTGAGGAATGGTCTAAGTTAATCAATGCTCCAAAAGAGAATGAGGATGATATGGATGTCTATGCCACAAAGAATAAAGACCATAACTCCATGGCTAAAATGTACAGAGAGATCCCAGATGCTGCTCTAGAGACACATAAGTTTGGATCAGTACATTACCTATTGTCAAGATTGCCTACTATCAACTGGATCCTAAGGCATACTCTGTTTCCCAAGTCAGGTGATCACAAGATGATTAGAGGCCATGCAATTAACTTGCTTCATATATTTGATGTGCCTCGGAAGTTCAAAGTCATGAGCCTGATTGTGGAAACAATCAAAAGGACTGCAGCTGATCAGAAGAGATCATGTGGATATGCCCCACAAATTCAGGAGCTTATAAACTCCAAGATGGGCACTGGCACATACCTTTTGGACAAAGAGCACTTGCCCATCTACCCTGATTTTGGGGACAACACCATAGTGATGGATGAGAATGAACCATCATCTGTGCAAGCACAAGAGAAGAAAGAGAAAGCAAGGGCTGAGAAAGCTGCCAAGATGCCAACTGTTGATGAGGCATCTCGGTATTTCCTGAAGAGCAAGCAAGATCATCTTGGCTACTTGATTGCCTCCACCTTGAGGATTGAGAAGGGCTTGGCCACCCTGACTCAAAACCAGGAGAGTTTGGAGAGAATCATAGAGAAAAAGTGCTATGATCTTGATGTGATGGTCACTGAGATTCAGTCAGTTGTTGAGCAACTTCAGGAGGAAGTGGAGGAGAAGAAGGGCAAGTCTACCACAGATGCATTTGCTAGAGTGCCCAGAGGATAGAGATCTGCTGCAGTGCCAGTTACAGACACCAGAGCTACATCATCTGCACCAGCAACAGCTTCAGTGCCACCAGCTCCAGCAGCCACTCCACCAGCTCCATATACACCGACTGATGCTTTCGTCCTTGGAGTCATCTCTACACCACCAGAAGACTAAGCCTGAGAGTCGTTTTAGCACTATGCATTTTTATGAACTTTTTGGTAACTTGTTGCCAAAGGGGGAGAAAAATGTATAGATCATAGGCTTTGAGAGAGAGTGTTGCTTTTGTTCTCTCTTGTTTTGGTGGTTGAACTTCGTGTTTGCATGTTTGCTTGATACATTATGCCGTTTGTGAGATACTTGGATGATCATGTGTTTGATCATATGCTATGCTACATTATTGCTTGTTGGATGATATTATCTCTTACATTTTCATATGATCATTCACTTTGCTTGGTGATGAGTGCATGAGTTCAATCTTTATCATTTTGAGCGCTCCACCAAGATGTATGTGACATGGAACAGTAACCCATGATCCTAACTCATTGTGCATTTGCAGTCCAAAGCAAATCTTAAACTATGCACAAATTTAGGGGGAGCTCTTGCTTTTCACATACTTCTCAAAGCGACTATGTTTTTCAATCTTATTATCATTTGTCAAAGCTTTGATCTATATGTTGTCATCAATTACCAAAAAGGGGGAGATTGAAAGTGCAACTATCCCTGGGTGGTTTTGGTAATTCCTAACAACATATAGCTCATTGAGCTAATGCTATCTCAAGATAAATATTTCAGGAAAGCTCAATGATTGGCATGGCATGGATGAGAAAAGTGGATCCCTCAAAATACTAAGGACAAAAGGATTGGATCAAGCTCAAAGCACAAGACTCTACATTTTCTATTTAGTGATCCAAGATCACATTGAGTCTATAGGAAAAGCCAATACTATCAAGGAGGGATGAGGTGTTGCTTAATGAGATTCTTGCTCAAGATGCTTAGTGATATGCTCCAAAGCCCTCAACTACTTTCTCACATCCACCTATGACCTAAACCAAAAATCAAACTCGGCCCCACCGATTTTTTCTATCCGGCGCCACCGAGTTATGATGTCATAGCCACTGCCACAAACCCTAGTCTTTTCGGTCTCACCGATAGGGATCTCGGTCTCACTGAGATGGGATTGTAATCTCTCTATTTCCCTTCATAACATTTCGGTCTCACCAAGATGAGCGATTGGTCCCACCGAGATTGCAATGTAAACTCTCTGTTTCCCTTTTGTAACGTTTCGGTCCAACCGAGATGAGCGAATCGGTCCCACCGAGTTTGCCTGACCAACTCTCTAGTTAGCTTATTACCAAAATCGGTCTCACCAAGTTTGTGTAATCGGTCTCACCGAGATTACGTTATGCCCTAACCCTAACCATATTGGTCCCACCGAGTTGACATGTCGGTCCCACCGAAAATCCTAACGGTCACATTATTTGTTATATCAGTCCGACCGAGTTTCAGGATTCGGTCCCACTGAGATTGGTAAGTTGTGTGTAACGGTTAGAATTTGTGTGGAGGCTATATATACCCCTCCAGCCCCTCTTCATTCATGGAGAGAGCCATCAGAACATGCCTACACTTCCAACTTACATTTTCTGAGAGAGAACCACCTACACATGTGTTGAGGTCAAGATATTCCATTCCTACCATATGAATCTTGATCTCTAGCCTTCCCCAAGTTGCTTTCCACTCAAATCTTCTTCCCACCAAATCCATATCTGTGAGAGAGAGCTGAGTGTTGGGGAGACTATCATTTGAACCACAAGAGCAAGGAGTTCATCATCAACACACCATTTGTTACTTCCTGGAGAGTGGTGTCTCCTAGATTGGCTAGGTGTCACCTGGGAGCCTCCAACAAGATTGTGGAGTTGAACCAAGGAGTTTGTACGGGCAAGGAGATTGCCTACTTCGTGAAGATCTACCCCTAGTGAGGAAAGTCCTTCGTGGGCGACGGCCATGGTGGGATAGACAAGGTTGCTTCTTCGTGGACCCTTTGTGGGTAGAGCCCTCCGTGGACTCGCGCAGCCGTTACCCTTCGTGGGTCGAAGTCTCCATCAACGCGGATGTACGATAGCACCACCTATCGGAACCACGGCTCAAAAATCTCCGTGTCTCCAATTGCATTTGCCTCCTCAAACTCCTCCCCTTTACCTTCATATGCAATTGTGTTAAATTCCATGCTATACTCTAGAATTGCATGTGTAGGTTGATTGCTTGACTTGTGCTAAGTTGCTAGAATCTGCCAAGAATTAAAATTGGGAAAAGGCTAGATTTTTATTTGGTCAAGTAGTCTAATCAGCCCCCTCTAGACATGCTTTCGATCCTACAATGTTGAGGGATTGTTATATGATCTAATTATGTTATCATTGTTGAGAGAACTTGCACTAGTGAAAATATGAACCCTAGGACTTGTTTCGAAGCATTGTAATACCGTTTTCGCTCAATTTTGTTACTTGCTACCTTGTTGTTTTTATATTTTCAGATTACAAAAGGCTATATCTACCATCCATATTGCACTTGTATCACCATCTCTTCGCCGAACTAGTCACCTATACAATTTACCATTGTATTGGGTTTGTTGGGGACACAAGAGACTCTTTTTTATTTGGTTGTAGGGTTGTTTGAGAGAGACCATCTTCATCCTACGCCTCCCACGGATTGATAAACCTTAGGTCATCCACTTGAGGGAAATTTTCTACTCTCCTACAAACCTCTGCACTTGGAGGCCCAACAATGTCTACAAGAAGAAGGTTGTGTAGTAGACATCACTCGCCGTATTTCCATCACAGCTCACAACTCATCCTAAACCGGGAGAGCCACCAATCGAGTAGCCGTAGCTATCATGTTATCCAAAGGATTAGAATAGTGACCCCGGGGTGTCGGAACATGCTGAGGAGGAGTCAAATTCAAATGTGGGGGATCTGTAGCACGTGGATGAACCGGTGCTCTAGCCGCTGGCGCCTCAAAGGCCCGACCTACACCAGGCGGGTTACTCGTTCCTTCCCCAGGCATGTTGAAAAGATTCCTCAAATCGTAAACTGGGGGTAAACGACTCAGATGCCTTCTATTAAAGACAGCGTTTGATGCGTCCCGGTCAAAGCTCAAGCGAAAGTTCTCTGCTTGAAGCCGTTCTGCTTCCCTCTCCAAGGCGGCTCGCTCCGTCACCATTTGGGCGTTCTCAGCGTTTAGATCCTCCTTGGCTTGGGCTATCTCATCACATAACTTTGCAACGTCCATGTTATGTTGTGTTTGGTTCGCCGGGGTCACCTCTGCCATCAACAACATTGCCAGATCCTCCAACAGATCTGATAAAACTTGAGCCGGTGGGCGCACAGGGCCTCCTGCCCCAGCTGCCGTTGTCATTGATGAACCAGAGATCATTGCCGCCGCAGTTGAAGAATTCTGCCCTAGCTGTGTACCGGCCGTGAAGATTGTAATCTGGCTTGGCGGCTCGTAGGGGTCTGGAATACTGTCACCATCGAAATAGACCCCAAGCCCGCCATCCTGAACTTGATACATCGAATTGGTCTCGTCGGTTGAGGACTCATCGCCTGAATAGACGGCCGTCTCACCACCAGATTCAGATCCTCCTTCCAGATCTACTCCTTGAGTAAAGCCAACAAAGACATGCTTCGGGGCAGCTTGAACCTTGGCATGTCGCGCGCGCTGAGCCATCTTGACGATGTCGATGCAGGTGTCCGGCTTAGCTTCCGACTCACCAATCTTGCCGATGAAGACATGAATTCCGCCAAAGGGGACCCGGTACCCGTACTCAATTGAGCCGGCCTCGGGGGCCCAGCCTGTGTCATCGATGTAGAGCTTGCCGCGATGACTCTTAGTCATCCATCCCATAGTGTATCCCTTGAGCCCTACGAAGCTACCCTTCAAGAACTCAAAACCATGGTGGGTGCCAACTGTCGTGGAATTATCACGGCAGATGCCCTAGCATGAGTACTTAGGTATGGAGCCATCGCAACGTAGTTAGCTTGAAGGGGTTAAATAGGACAAGAGACACAGAGAGTTTTACCCAGGTTCGGACCCTCGCAATGAGGTAAATGCCTACTCCTACTTTAGGTTGTATTGCTCGGGTTTCGATTACCAGGGAGCGAATACGCTTAACCTAGTTCTTGACTTGTTGTTTTTTGCCCTAACCCGCCACCGGGCCACCCCTTTATATACACAGGCTGATGCCCGGCGGCTTACAGAGTCTCGGCCGGCTCATACGAAACTTGTCCGGCTCGGTGACAAAACAAAACTTTCCGTAACATACAAGTTAAACATATGGCGGTTTATGCTCGTGGGCCTCAAGTCTCCTCCGGGTCTTGGGCCTTCAGTAAGCTTGCTTCATGAACCGCCATCTTCAACATCTTCCTGGGGCTTCACATTATGAACCGCCAGTGGTATGACCCGGCACCTCCTGGGCGGGTCATACCCAATAGTTATATCCCCAACAGACCTCGTCTCACCGTAAGCTTGGGCCGCGCATCAATACCGAGCACATTAACCAGCTAAGTCGCTTTGATGCTCAATGTTTTAATTTTTAAGTTTTGTTCGGTTCGACCATGCTCACATACGTTGTTTGTTAAAAGAAACTCCCTTTACCCATGTTCATTGGGGGCTCTTAAAATTTATATGAGCCATTTTACAGTAAATTTGTTTACTTCTTGGTCGTTGCAAAGTCTTTCTCTACCGCTCCTTTTTCGACTCGAGTGTATGGTCAATAGCTGGATAGCCTGGCTTCTCTCTAAAGACGCTCGAGTTTAGTTTGCTAAACTGGCCTCGGAGAAGCACTCCGCCTTCGAGATAAGGAAATTGAAGCCGATGCTGACCTACTTGCAGTCTAGAGATCGGATGTGTCATGTTAAAGCACAACAAAAGCACAAAAAACTTTAAGACCAATTTTCGGGTTGGCACCAAAAACCTATTTGTGTGTTTCCAACATAAGTCTTGCAGTACAATGTCGGACACCTCTAAAACTTCGGCAATATCAACACGGGGTTGTGACTAGAGCCGAACCCACCGAAAGCCAAGGTACTTCATGGACTCCTTGGCAAAAACATTCTTGGATATTGCTATATATGCATCAGTTTCGAATTATGTCTTCGGTAAATAGTTGGGTTGCCCGGCTCCTGTGCTTGCCTCCTACGTTCCGCTTTGTTCGGCTAGGTGTGCGAAGGGAGAACCACTGCGATTGTGCTTCCAGCTCGCATGGTTAAAGCGCCTCAGTGGAGAAAGCCAAAAACTGACTGCCACAATAAGCACAAACTGGTCAGCGTTCCGATGACTGTGTTAAACTATAAGATCGATAGAGGTCACCCCGTGTTAAATGACGGGCCATTCATAACATTGGCCGAAGTGTTTACGGCTTGACCTCGGCTGTCTCCGAACACTAACTGGGGGCTAGTAACTAGCCTCCCAACTTTAAGCTTGTATGACTAAGTGAAAGTTATAAAGCACGCATATCTGATTGCCTCGTTTCCGCTAAAACAACCGCCTTCGGGCACCGAGGCGTCGTCTAAGGGTTGTTTTGTTGCGGAAACACTCTATGTAGCATCTACAAAGGGGTGGAAGCCGACGATGGGCCACTTTCAACTGATAAACGGTCGCAACGGAGTCAAACTAAACATATCATTAGCATTTGTATTCAGTATACAAACGCTGCCTTCCGTTATCATCATTATAAAGCCATAAATATGCATCAAATTTGACTTAAGATTTTGGCCAAGCTGGGTTGCCTGGCTCTTGTGCTTACCCCTACGTTCCCAATTGTTTGGCTAGGCGGTAAAGGGAGCATCTTTGTGATTGTTACTACCGGGTCATCCGGGTTAGTACCTCAGACTGGGTGAAGCCGAAAGCTAGCTATCTTAAAGCATATAATTGGTCAGCAACGACAGAAGTGAAAATTTAGGTTTGCTAAAGACCACATAGTTCGGGAACTTTCCCCAAACTAAATCCTCAATATTTTTCTCCCGCATTGATCGGAGGTGAGGTTTCATGATCATGGTCGGCATGACAATCCAAAGAAAGGAACCGATAGCGGGAACATTTTCTTTGGAACATGTTTCTTACATTAAATAGTAATATAACATTCTCTCTGCATACCTTTATTCATAAAAATGTATGGCAAGATTGCCTTGTTTGTCGTAAATCTTTGCCCTCATAAAGGCTTTATAAAGTGGGACAAACACTCCCTAGCTACTGGACGAGGAGGTTGAAGCCGATGGTTGGTCAACAAAGTTTTGTGTAATGCGGATCCGAGCATTAATGATGTGAAGTACTTGGATACATAGAGTCATTACACTTAACTTGTGTTTTTTATCCGGATAACGATCCTTAATTCGGCCACTCGTGCCCACATTAAGGCTCGGGGGCTACTGGGCTTCAGGCTTCTCATTTACTAATATTAAAGGGGCAGATCGATCCCCTGATCTAGTGTTGCCACCCGACCAGTGTCTCGGGGGCTGCTGCATTGCCTATTCAATGCAGAAAATTCAAAGTGCTCGGTGTTCGGCTTGACCGAACTATCGGCAAACGCGTCTTCGGACAACAATAGGTACCATCTGGACCTATCCGGCATCAAGCTAATATATTACGGCAACTTCTCGATACCCTCTCTCAAAGGCCCATTCACCGATCACTATTTCCTCTAATATATTACACCGCATTTCTATTCCTAAGTATGTTGCCGAGCTAGGAATTGATCCTCAGGCCGATTTCACGAATCGACCTGAGTCTCAGGGGCTACTAGGGTCAGCAGTTTGATTTTATCCTTCAGGTGCATCCCGGATATTAGGCCAACACGCACCTTGAGGGCTACTGGCTGTACATCTCGGCAGAAAATACATTGCACAAATCGGAAATAAATTCATAAAAATCAGCCCATGGTCAAGGTGGTGCACCACCTCGGATACAGTCCAAAGTTGGTGCTCGACTTCAAAAGATACCTCGGAAGCAGTCCGGCATAAAGCTCGGTTGCAAGTGGTTGGATCCATAGAGGGCATCTCCGGCATTAAGCTTGTTAGAATCCTTTTTACTTTTATGACACCTCGGATATGGTCTGCCGTTGGAGCTCGGATACATTCCGTCATTGGAGCTCAGAAGCGGACCGGCATTGGTGCTCGGTTGCAAAAGATACCTCGAATGGAGTCCGGCGTTGGAGCTCGGATGCAAGAGGACACTGTCGCACAAGAAACACTTCAAACCCAAGGTGTGGCGTAAAAAATAACAAGACATTTATAAAGGCAGATAACTTAAAGGGGCTCCTCGGATACCCGACATGTAAGCTCCTCGGATTCACTTCGGCGATCCTCAAGATCGAAGATGAGAGGATTTGTTGAACTAGTTTTCAAGACCGACGACCGAAGATGAAGAACAGTTCGAAAGAATCGAGGAGCGTCCCCAACTTGAAGACCGGTTTAGGGGGCTACTGACGGTGTCCTGGACTAAGGGGTACTTACCACGTCATCTCCCTATCAGTGGGATTGGGCCGAGGACCCCCATGGACGTTCACTCATGGGCCAGTTCAGACAGTCGATGCATAGACGAGGAAGTTTCCACAAGACTTGGTGATCAAGACAAGGACTCCTCTCCACCAACGTATTCGACTAGGACTCTTGTTATCCTAGCCTCTGGTACGTTATATAAGCCAGGGTCAGGCTAGTCAATAGATGATTATGACATTATTCATCATACCCTCAAGTTTTAGACCACAACATATGATCTCGAGGTAGATCAACTTTGTAATCATACACATCGAATATAATCAAGCAGGAGTAGGGTTTTACATCTTAGAGAGGGCCCGAACCTGGGTAAACACCATGTCCCTTATCTCCTGTTACCCATCGATCCTAAGACACATAGTTTGGGACCCCCTACACGAGATCTGCCGGTTTTGACACCGACAACCGTGTCAAAGTTGTGCCCTCTCACTCGCAAGTCACACCTGCTAGTCGCATACCAAGAGTTTGATTCAATTGAATCTCATGTAGTGAGTTTAGCTTTTGGCGAGAGTGAATTGGTGTGGTTGTCCATCCTATCCTCTCATCATAGAAATAGAATGGGAGATGGGGGCATATAAACATAACACTTGTCCAGATCTGGCATTCCATGAGATGTTGAAACTGGCATGAGGTACCATTGTCTTCGTCTGGCCACTACATTAGCGCCGGCTTGGGAAGTTGATGATCAAAAGAAGAATATGCTTCAGTTTGCCTTGTTCAACCTCCACACATAGGCACTTCTTCCCTTGCTTGTTGCTAGAATTGATTCCGTCGAAGATGGTGGCCGAAGCATCTCCAATGAGGTTGCTATCTATGCAGGAACCCAATTGCGCTCTTGTTGGTATAGGTGGACCCTTTCAGTCAAAGGGAAGGGCATGCTTGTAATTTCACTTTCTCCTAGGGTTCTTCTTACAATGTTGTAATTTTTTTGCTAAGAAGACGTTCGAGTCCCTACCCATTGTTAAAATAGTTCTAACCTCTAATAAAATACGCAACTGCAATTTATTTCGAACCTATTTGCCTCTACTAGTGCAACTGGCCAAACTCATAATATGGGCTCACATCTCGAAAAAATTGATATTGTTGTCGAAAGTGTTATTCTGCTCGCAAGCTAAAATCCACCAAGGATGAAATGTAAAATCAAAGAAAGTAGTAAAGACAACAAATTAAATTTTGTTGGCAATAAACATGGATGAATTCTTTGCATATGTGCAAAATTTCATAAGACTTTATGTAGAAAATTCGGCAATGTTTTGTTTGAAAAAAAATCAGATTTTTTTATTTTTTATGTAACTGTTCTTGCGGGAGCATTTGAGCTCGTGAGAAGAAACTCCATGTCTTGTTATTTTTCGTGTTGCTTTCCATTATTGGTGTTGTTATGTGGTGCCAGGCTACGTGAACACAACAGTAATGGGCCAATTACTGGCGCGGCATGTTAACAGGTCCAACATTTTTTATGTTAAATCTCATAATTTATATACTTTCTAATAATTTTACAAATTCGTTCAAGAAAGAAATTATATATTATGTCTGGTAATTTAGAAAATGTCCTTGCATTTTAAGGTTGTTAACAAAATTTTAAAAAGTGTTAGCGCATTTTCAAAACAGATCCAACATTTTTCTTTTTTTTTGTTAAATCACATAGTTTAAATACTCCCTCTTTAATCGAATATAAGACCTTTTAGATCACCACTTTACACCAGTTTAGTGATCTAAAAGATCTTATATTAGTTTGCGGAGAGAGTATTTTGTAATAAGTTTGAAATTAGTTTAAAGAAAATATACATCATGATGTGTAAATTTTAAAAGTGTATGCACATTTTTAAAATTTTCGTCAAATTTTAAAAAGTGTTCACATTTTCTCAAAATATGTGCTTCTAATTTTACAAATTGTTCCTTGTTTTCTAAAACTGTTCATGAAATTAATGTTGACATATTTAGAAAAAAATCACGTGATCTTGAATATGCTCATTTATATTTATGTTTTTGTATAATGTCAAACAATGTTTGTGTAACTTTAAAAGTGTTCATGCATTTTAAAAATCTTAGTTAAATGTTCGTGTATTTATTTCCAAAAAATAAAAGGAAAAAAGAAAATTACAGAAAATGAAAATCAAAGAAACTAATCTGAAAATCGGGGAAGGAATAAAAATAAACAAAAATATAATAAACGGTGGAAGTTACTTTAAAGCGGAAAACCTGTTCCCGAAAAATTCAAAGGATAAACCAGAACTAAGAACAAAATGCAGCCGATAAAACTGCCTCGAACTGGGCCAGCCCATTCTGCAATTCCCCAGCCCAGTGTTGTATACGCATTTCCGTCATTACGGCCTGGCCCATCAAATTACTCGGTGTTTTTAAGTTTTTATGTACAAACATCAATGAAAATCGCCTAGCTTGGCCGAATATGTGTCTTGTTTGACCGAGTTTGTTTTTCAAAAAAAAGGTGTCTGGGTTGGGCTTGGGACGGCGGTTGGGAAACCGACCACCCCCGCCTATATTTTCGCCGGCCCGCCCCTAGGCGGCGCTATTTCAGGCCCCGGGGGGCCAAACGGCTGGAGCCCACACGCCATGTTCTGATCAAGTTTCTCCGGCCGGTTGGCCTTGGGTCGAAGGCTTCATTTGTCATTTCCACGTAGGCGGGAGGAGTCGTCGGGGTCGCTGCCAGGTCCCCATCCACCAGTCATGGCTAGGCTCCGGGTCAGGGCAGGGGTGCAACTTCCACACTGTTGGAGGCGGGCGGGGTGCACCAGTCACCATGGTTCCACCGTCCGCCGCCGTGCACGCGTGGACGGCACGATTCGTGGAGACATATTCTAATCTTGATTCGGAACGAGGATCTATATTCCGGCCATATATCTGGCTCAATCGGATGCAACCATTTCATCTGGTCTGCTACACAGCTGCAGGGTACGGTCAACGGAGTTTTCTGCTATCAGCTGTTCGTATTCGGTAATGCTAAAAATCTCATTTGTTTTTGGTTCCTCTGACCTTCTCTTAATTCTGTGCCGGTCGTACACGGCTGCACGCACATTCCTCCTTGCTTCCGTTGTCGCCGTGGGTGCAGGTTTGCCAACATGAGCCACGTACCGTTCCCGTTCATCTGAGCGCAGCTACTTTGGTCCATATGTACAGAAGAGAGTTCGACCGACGTGCTTGTATGCACCTAGAGGTGCATGCTGTTTTTCATGGCGGCTATTCAATTGTGTCGGCGTACGTGTCGCGTTCTGGAGCTGCCTTACCCATCCAGGGAGGGCGGACCGACGGGCTTTGGCCAAGACGGAAACAAGTTCGGATCGAGACAACCAGCTTCACGTCGAAACGATGGATCACCGGCTACTAAAAGTTGAAAAGCAGCCGAGAAAATGGAAAGATGATTCAAGCATGACAAAAAAGCTAAAGTAACAAGAGTGGAGTAGCAGAGAAGCAATCATAGAAGGAAGTAACTCTTCTATCAGTGCGTTTGTGTGACCATCCGTGTGAATACGATGCAAACATTCCTTTCTTTTCCTCCTGATTTTTGCATAGTATGTTCAATCGCTCCCGTATGCTATCTTCGTCTCATATGCGTCGTCAGAACAAGTAACAAGTACCAATAGTAACAAGACCAAAGGTATGCGAGAAAATTAAGCAAAACTGTCGTATAATTCGTGAATCCCAGAAGCCATTCACACAGTACATACTATGCTAGAGAAACTAGATACAAATACACGTTAATTTACATCCATACACTGTGTCCTAAAAAAATCAATAACCATATGCAATTTCTCACCATATATGTATGCTTCTCCTTACGGTCAGCTACTTGATCTCGTGTATATACACGGCGCTTGAGAAAAATATCAAATCAAGCTCAAGAAGAATACTTGCAAAAAATAACAGAGAAAATAAAGAAAATCAATACCCGATCGATCGAGAACCGAGAAAGGCCAAGCATGGTTCGTATGGTTGGTAGCTGGTGCCGGCCGGTCTGATCAAAAGAAGACCCACTTGGTCGACGACTTCTCCTTCATGGTGCTGGAATGGAAGAGCTCGCCGCCGTCGCCTTCCCCTGTTTTCCGCCGCTTCTCCGTCCCGACCAGCCTCGACAGGAACCTCCCGATCTTCTTCTTGCTGCTGCTCTTCTTCTTCTTCTTCGCCTCGCCGTCCTTTCCCTTGGCTTCTGCTGGTTTCTTTGAGGCCGTCGGCATGAGCGGCTGCGAGAAGGCGGAGACGTTGACGAAGGAGGAGCCGGCGCCGGCGCCGACGACGTGGACGGAGGTGGCGTCGGCGGAGAGGGCTGCGTGGTGGAGCGGAGGGGAGTCGGTGGAGGAGTAGGGGGAGGTGCTGGCCGAGTTGGAGGCGCGCGTCAGGGTGGTGGTGGCGGAGGAGTTGGCGGAGAGGTGGGCGAGGCGATCGCGGAGGCAGCTCGGGCACACGCCCTTGGACAGCCGGTGCTCCGGGTGCCGCCGGCACCGGTCCTCCCAGTCCGACCTCCGCATGGCCAAAGCTTGAATCGATCGTAATCAGCTCGATCGATCGGCGTGCGCCCTCGCGTTGCCGTGTCGATCGATCCTCGTCTTGTTGGAGTTCGTGTTCTTGGCGGTGTTGATGCTCGGGGAGGGTGGGGGTGGAGAGAGGAGATATGAAGAGCAGGGGAGACCCGAGGTCGACGAAGCGAGGTGGAAATGTCAGCCTTGTCGCAAGAGGTGGAGTTGCACGGTGCCAGCTGGTACTGTTTTATTGGCGCGTCAATAGAAAAAAAATAATGTTTTTGTTTTCATTTCGGGTTCCTTTCGGATACTTTTCCTTTTCCTGCCTAGTGGGGAGGGATTTTGGTGTTGGAACTGTAGCATCTATAGTAGCCCGACATGAGTTGATCCCTCAACGCAAATGAGAGTGATATCACTTTTTCCGTAAGGCCACCAAGGACATATTCATGTTATTTAGCCCCCATGATATGCAAAATAATGCTCTCTCCGGCTCTTTACAAAATTGTTCTTTACTCAACCATTGAGCTTCGGCTCCGAATCTAATATTCATACTTTTTTCTGAATAAATGCCTTATGAGTAAATGGCTATATAAGTTATCAGTAGAGAATGACGGTATGTGTGCACAGATATTACACAACAAATATCTGCAATCGAATTTTTTTGCCCAAGTCACCGCAAGGCCGAATGATTCGCCATTCTGGAAGGGGCTTATGAGAACGAAAGGCTTGTTCTTTCGTAGGACCAAATTTCTTGTTGGCAATGGGATGACAACAAAATTTTGGGAGGATATATTGCTAGGGGAGACGTCATTAGCCATACAATATCCAAGGCTTTATAATATTGTGCAACGTAAAGAGGATTACATAGGCACAGTATTATAATCGGTTCCCTTGAATATTCAGTTTATGCGACCATTAGTTGGGGAGAGTTGGAATTCCTGGATGCACTTGGTATGGAGATTGATGGATGTTCAATTATCCGACGAACCTGACTCATTACACTGGAACTTGGTTAGAAACGGAGTGTTTACGGTAAAATCTTTTTATATGGATCTAATTAGTTCTGGCCCAATCCCGTGGTCTATACATATATGGAAGGTTAAGGTCCCCTTGTGTATTAAAATCTTTATGTGGTTTGTCCACAAGCAAGAGATCCTCACCAAAGATAATTTGTTAAAGCGACGATGGGTAGGCAGTTCACGATGTTGTTTTTGCGATCATCATGAAACAATACAGTATCTCTTCCATAGATTGCCCTCTCGTCAAATTACTTTGGCGAACGATTCATATAGCCTTCAACATCGTCCCTCATTGAATCGTTATTTGGGACGTGGTTAGCTGGGGTGGAACATACTAATGCGGCTCGTATTCGAATTGGAATATGTGCACTTATGTGGGCCATATCAAACTGCAGGAATGATATGATTTTTAACCGACAACATATTTTAACCTTCTTGCAGGTCATCTTCAGAGCTACGGCATAGATCCGTATGTGGTCCTTACTCACTCCTACGGACTCCAGGGAGCCATTGGTTACTGGGTGCAACCAATGTGAGATAGTAGCACGGGCTATATTCAACCGGTTTGAATGGCAGTCGCATAACAGGATAGGAGTCTAGGGCCCTAGTCCTTTAATTCACACCGGTTGCAGCATTGCCTTTTTTTATGTTTCTTTGCTCCTTTTGCGAGCTGTAATACTTTTAAGACTTTGTGCTATTTTGAGACTTTTAATAATATGGCTGCATGCATCGTTCAGATGCAGAGGCCGGGGGCAAGCCTCCTTTTCCAAAAATAAACTTTTTTCTGAAATCACAGCTCTTTAGCTCTACTCGTTAATTAAGAAGAAGAGAATTATTGGTGAATTAGCGAAAAACCGAATGAAATTTGTTACATCACACCCACAAAATAGGGCACCCAACCAACCTGGCTGTCCGCTAAGACCCACCTACACCGCTGAGAGGGAAACATCATCTCGGCCGTTTGCAAACTTTCATCGTTTTCACTTCATCCCAAGCAAACAACTCTATCTTCATCATAGATGACCAACCAAAGAGCTCTCACCTCGGACGAAGCAACAAATATCTAACGGTCTATGCCAGACAATTGGTCGAATGCGTCGAGGACTAGTTAGCTCTGACTTCGACTATGAGTCATAAGAGGAAAAACACATGACTTGCACTGACTGAGCCTGGCATAGCCACTAGAGATTATTGGACACTAGACCAACCCTTTGCACGACATCATCACTGTCGCATTGCCCCGCGACACTAGAACTTCAACTTCACTACAACTCACGAAGATGCTAGAACAAAACCTAGGAACCTGCCAGGCGTTCGACGACAAAGGCATGTTACGACCCCGCTCGGCCGTTCCTCCATTGCCATATAAGTCATAAGGCCACCAAATACATGGCAACCTCCTTGATATATGCATCCTGATTGCCGGTCAGGCACGTGCCGACCACAAATATTGTATGCATCCAGCCCCCCCTCCCCCCTCTCGCCAATACGAACAAGATCACCAGTCTTGAAGGCAAGGCCTCCAAAGAGGGAATCGTCGCAAGGACGAAATCGCCACTCGACCCAACTGGGTCTTAAGCCAAGTCCGAGGATGGAAGGACCGAGAAACTACACGGCGGTGCGTCAAAAGTGGAGAACAACGCCAACAGGGCTCGGCATCGCCAGACGCCAGCCAACAAGAGCCAGGCAGGCTTTCGCTCGGAGCATCTTGACAACCACCCACACGCTGCCGGCCCATGGTGTCCCGTACCTCCACCGGCCAGCACACCTCTACGCAACGTCCATGCCATCAACATGTAGAAATCACGGCAATGCTAGAGTCACGGAGATTTACATGACTTTTACAGGCAAAGGCTGAGGTGGATTGTTTTAATTGGTTAATAGATGAGGCGGGCCCCACCCTAATAATCGGGGGGAATATTAGGGCATGTACAACAGGGTACCGCCAGCCGTCTGTAACAACTGCCACATAGTGGGGGAAATGACGTGGGGGGAGAGAGAAAGACAAAACTGATCGAGTCCGTCGGTAAAAATACCGACGATCTATTCCCTTGTAAATCGCTAGATATAGACAACATTTTTCCCGTTGTAGAGTCCGTCGGTTATCATGGGCCACATCGTGGGCTGTTTTTCAGGAAATCCCTTTAAATTTGCTGATGACACTTGAGACAACCCGTTGTAGACAAACAGCCGTCTGCAAATGATGTGGAGGAGTTTGTACATGCCCTTAGTGAGGGGAGAAAGGGTCAGTCCGTTGATCATGTAAAAACTCGCCCGTGAGTGTAGCATTTTCGGTAGAGATCACCTCTGCATCTCAGCCCGCCAAATCCGACATTTTTGAGTAATACATTACATTAAGGTGGCTACTTGAGAATTCCATGTGCATGCATTTATATGCTGAAAACGAAATTAGCATGCGATCTTTATTTTGGCGTAATTTACACCATAGCGACCCTTGAGAAAATGGCTCTTGAGTCTGTACAGAATCAATCAAACAGGGAATGGCCGGATCACTAGCATGCAATCAATTCTGTCGGCAGTACTGACAACAACACCGGACTGAACTTCGTCACGACCACCACACGCGAGACGGCGAGAAGAAGGGGAAAACCTATCTGGTCGGTCATCCGTGCGGTGGGACGCGTCGATCGTACTACACACCCAGCTTCCCTTCTGGACACCCGTTTCGCTTCGTCACCTCGCGCGTCTGCTAAGCAAAACAAAAACAAACATGCTTCTTGTTTTTCCAGCCCCTGTTGACCGGTGGAAACAAAAAAGAGAAAGGACTAGCACGGCGTGACAAAAGATAAGGGCTGCCTCCCTCCATGGCCATGGCCACGCCGGTCAAAAGACGCTGGCTATCTTTAATCGCACGTCTCTCCCAGTGGGATCCGGTCGCGCTTTGCCTTCTCCTACCTCCCTGCGTCCAAGTGTTTTACACCTGAAAAGTAAAAGGGAGATAGCAAAAGAAAGCTAAGAAAAGGAAGCGGTGAGAAAAATAAATAAAATGTACTAGTATTATAGGGCTGTGGTCTAGCGGGAGACAAGCGCTGTGGCCCGCGACGGCGACCGGCGGGCCCACGCGGCCTCGTTGGTGGACGGGGGTGCGTCGCCGTCGCGGGTACTAGCTAGAGCAAAGACAAGAGTTTTGGCGAGTGGTGGTACTGGTCGCCGGTCGCCGCACGCGCACGCGCACGAGGAGACTGGTCAGACGCGTGTCCATCGCTAGCTACGTGCGCTCCCGGCTCGGCTCTCCCTCCCCGGATGTGCACGTTCGCGCGTGCGCGTGGGGTCGCGGTAAGTGCGTAGTGTGTACCTCGAGTCGGGCCGCGTCCAGGAGTGTGGCTTTGGTTTGCTTCCCTCTGGAGGCGACTGACCTGTATGTGCACGTACGGCGCGGCGTGTTTGTTGGCGCGCCTCGATCGTTTGGGTTGGGTTCAGACCGTCGCAGGCTATGCATTTCGTAACGCGTATGCTGACGCGGTGGCGGTCTGTTGCATGAAAAAGTCCATTTTAAGCCGTGGACTTGTGTTGGAATTTGTTAGTAGGTCTTTGGCCAAAGCTCAACTAAAAATCTGAAATTCTTATGGCCCATTCACGCATGGCTGTGAGTGATGTGAGTGAGACTAAGTTTAGTCCCACCTTGAAAGTCGAGTGGGAGTTGCATTTTTTTATAAAGAGAGCTCTTCTACCATTTATATGAGCATGAGAAGAGAAAACCACATGCGCGCTCCCCCGCCTCGCTCACCTCGGCGGCGCGTTAGGTTTCGGGAACTGAAAAACTAACGCCCACACGTGTGGACGTTTGCAGATCGTCCACACGCCTCCATCACCACTCATTTTGCCACGTATGAATAGATGACATCAGTAGAAATCTTTTTGGTTTTGGGCTTAAAAATGTTTTATCTCCTAAATAAAAAAGCAAACTAAAAATCCATTTTCACCATTAAATCCGTCTCGACGAGATATTCAAAACTAGACCCCATGTTGATATGTTTTTATGAATTTTTTTTACCCAGAAGTTGCCATGATGTTTACACTATAGTTGCCATAGTGCTTAAACTAAAGTTGCCATGTGGCAATTTTAGTTTGTAGATCGTGGCAATTTTAGTTTTTTTATGATGGCAATTCCAGTACTTTGACCATGAAAATATTATTTTTATTGAACCATTGCAATTTTAAGTGCATGCATGGCAATTTTAGTTTATGGTGCATGGCAAGTCTAATTTTCTTAATTCCCCGTTTTATAATATGTTAAAATTTACTTTTAAATGTAAAAGAAAATAGTTGAAACATATCATGACAACTTCAGTGTAAATATCATGGCAATTCATGTGCAATAGACATGGCAACTTTTAACAAAAAAAATTCATCGAAATATATCGATATGAGATCTAGTTTTGAAGATATCGTCGCGAGCGATTTAATGGTGAAAACGGATCTTCAATCGGATTTTCATTTAAGAGATAAAACATTTTAAGAACTGAAAATCTGAAAAGATTCTCGCATGCATGCATGTGATGATGTGGCAACCTATTTGCATTAAAGACGTGTGGTGCGTCTCCTTTCCTGCCACGCGTGTGGCAGTTATCGACGTCCTTCGGGAATGAGCTGAGCCGAGGATAAAGTTATGCATGTTGTCTATATTTTTGCTGCTCGGGAAACTGTACGGGAGAGGGACGATCGGGTTTTTGGGAGCGCACTCGTGTGACTGCTAGCAATGATGACTTCTTCCCCAACCTCGGCAACCTCTTCCTCAACGACATGGCCGACGACATCAACGTCAACGATTCTGCTCCCGCCGCACCGTATGCAATCTTGTCCTCTTTGTTTGAGATCGTCCTAGAATTTCTATTCCTAGTCTGTGCCTTAGATATGATCTGCTCATCTATTTTACCGATCTGCATGACTAGTTTAATCTTTGTTATAGTTGCTGCCGCCGCATCGTATGGTTTCACACTGTTTCAGATGATTGCGCCGCCACGCAAGTCTTCTCCATCCCTCCTTCCGGTATGCACCGCGAGAAGGGACAGCAAGCCTCCGGAACCCTGCCTCTCATGATCCTGTATGGGAGAGGGGCGATCAGGTTTTTGGGGAGCGCACTTGTCGGAGTAAATGACCACGGGTAGCCTAGCCGGCTCCCTTTGGCCCTTCGAAAAAATGACAGGCCGATCGAGCCTTCGAGCATCCAAGACATGGGGACGCCTTCCCCCGGCCGGCTGCCTCACAGGCCGACTACCAGAACGCGGCCCAGCCCTAAAATCTCATGGAGCCGGCCACGATAAGGCCGACTCCAAGAAGCCGGCCACAAAAAGACCGACTCCAAGAAGTCGGCCCCTGGCAAGCGTCCAGGACCGTGCCCTCAAAGTCTGCACCCCCATGACGATGGTGGGACAGGGCGTGGCAATAGTGAAGCCTGCCACCCCCGAATCCCGGAGCATGCATGGCCACAGTACGCCGTACGGGGAAGCCATCACCCGTCCGGCGCGACACTGTTGCCATGTTGACCATGACGCCCTCCACGACGGGCTGACAGTACGGCCCGCAGGCGGCGGGCCCCTTCGGTTAGAGAGACGCCTGAAGGCGGCCATGTTACCCCCAGTCGACCTGGGATGCAGCCGGCTTCCAGTAGCCGGCTTGCTCCCCTCCTCGAAGCACGCGCGCCATTAAGGATACAAGATTAGGTAAGGCTACAGTGAGAGCCCACTAGGCGGCGGCACTGTAGCCATGCTTACCTCGACGAAGCCCTCGTCATCAAGGGCGGGGCAACAGTAACTAGTCCCCGACAAGACCCCCAAGCAGTGGGACCCGCCTATCGACCAAGAGGCCGGAAGCCGGCGGGATTCACCAGTCGACGGGTCCCAGCGGTCGGCGGAGAAGCCGGCGACCGTAGACACTGACGGCTAGGGCCCACGCCTAGCCGGATTACCATTGTACCCCTGGGGGTAAGCCTATATAAACCCTCCAGGGCACCCATGCAAAGGGTTGATCTCAGATAGTTTTAGACACTACACCAATGGGAGAAGAGAGCTAGTCTTGCCCTTCTTCCTCCTCCCACTGAACAGCTCAAGGAGCCTCTTGTAGCCACTTGTTGATCTAGTGATCATGCGGAGACCCCGCAAAGCAGGACTAGGGGTGTTATCTCCACGGAGAGCCCCAAACCTGGGTAAGATCCGCCGGCGTGCATGTCTTCGCCTTATCCCGTTTCCAGGCACCGGCGATGTCTTACTGGCTCCCACAATGATAAGCCACCCATTGGCATATGTCGCACCTACCACCCGACATTTGGCGCCCACCGTGGGGCCAGGTGCATGATACATCTCCAACGTATCTATAGTTTTTTATTGTTCCATGCTATTATATTACCTCTTTTGGATGTTTATGGGCTTTATTTTATACATTTATATCATTTCTGGGACTAACCTACTAACCGGAGGCCCAGCCCACATTGATGTTTTTTTGCCTATTTCAGTATTTCGAAGAAAAGGAATATCAAATGGAGTCCAAACGGAATGAAACCTTCGGGAGCATGATTTTTGGAACGAACAAGATGCAGAGAGCTTGGAGTGCAAGTCAAGAAACAACCGGAGTATCCACGAGATAGGAGGGCACCCCCCCCCTGTAGGGTGCGCCCCCTGTCTTGTGGGCCCCTCGGGCGTCCACCTACGTACTTCTTCCTCCTATATATACCTACGGACCCCGAAAACATCCAGGGGCACCACGAAACACAATTTCCACCATCGTAACCTTCTGTATCCGCGAGATCCCATCTTGGAGCCTTCGTCGGTACTCTGCCGGAGGGGGAATCAACCACGGAGGGCCTCTACATCAACATCCTTGCCCCTCCTATGAGTTGTGAGTAGTTTACCTCAGACCTACGGGTCCATAGTTATTAGCTAGATGGCTTCTTCTCTCTTTTTGGATCTCAATTCAATGTTCTCCCCCTCTCTTGTGGAGATCTATTCGATGTAATCTCTTTTTGCAGTGTGGTTGTCGAGATCCAATGAATTGTGGGTTTATGATCAGATTTATCTACGGATAATAATTGAATCTTCTCTGATTTTTTTTATGTATGATTGAGTTATCTTTGCAAGTCTCTTCGAATTATCGGTTTGGTTTGGCCTACTAGATTGATCTTTCTTGCCATGAGAGAAGTGCTTAGCTTTGGGTTCAATCTTGCGGTGTTCTTACCCAGTGACAGAAAGGGTTGCAAGACACGTATTGTATTGTTGCCGTCGAGGATAACACGATGGGGTTTATATCATATTGCATGAGTTTATCCCTCTACATCATGTCATCTTGCTTAATGCGTTACTCTGTTCTTATGAACTTAATACTCTAGATGCATGCTAGATAGCGGTCGATGTGTGGAGTAATAGTAGTAGATGCAGGTAGGAGTCGGTCTACTTGTTATGGACGTGATGCCTATATACATGATCATGCCTAGATAATCTCATAACTATGCGCTTTTCTGTCAATTGCTCGACAGTAATTTGTTCACCCACCGTAATACTTATGCTCTCGAGAGAAGCCTCTAGTGAAACCTATGGCCCCAGGGTCTATCTCTTATCATATTTGCTTTCAATCTACTTTTATTTTGCATCTTTACTTTTTGCATCTATATTATAAAATACCAAAAATATATTTATCTTATCATACTATCTCTATCAGATCTCACTTTCGCAAGTGACCGTGAAGGGATTGACAACCCCTTTATTGTGTTGGTTGCGAGTTCTCAGTTTGTTTGTGTAGGCGCGTGGGACTTTTGAGGAGCCTCCTACTGGATTGATACCTTGGTTCACAAAACTGAGGGAAATACTTACGCTACACTTGCTGCATCACCCTCTCTTGTTCAGGGAAAACCAACGCTAGCTCAAGACGTAGCAGTGCACCATCGTCCGGAGACCTGCTATGGACGGGAACCCTTTTCCTCCCCAGCGAGCGTAGCCAGCCCGGCACGCCCGATGGCGCTTGCCCCGACACGCTGCAAAGCGTCGACGATGCCTGCGCAACGAGCTGCCTCGCCGATCTTCTCGGCGAGGCTCGCATCTCCGACGAGCCTGCATCTGACGCGGGCACAGGCTGCCCCGGGAGCCGCCTCGTCGGCCTCCTCGACCAACTCCACGTCTCCAGCGAGGCTACTACGGACTTGGAGTCGGTTGGCTCCACTGACCCGATGCTCGTCGACTCCGACACGGCTTCGCTTGACGCCTTCCCCACCAACGTGATAATCTTCGACGACCCTATCCCTCGGGTCGACAGCAGCGGTAGCACCGTCACCGAGGTGTTGGTCATCAGCCATGGCGCTACCTCTGGCGAGAACGCCCACGACGCCTTGCAAGCGGCGCTGCATGACTTGTCCGCCCCCATCCTGGCCGACACCGACGCCGAGACGCTGGAGGCACGCTGCCTCGCCCTCCTTGCGGAGGCCAGAAGATAGCCTCCATGAGACGCCTCACTGAGGCTCACCAGCACGAAGTTGACCGCGCCGCCTTCGGTACACCGCCTCCTGAAGGGCCGAGCTGAGCCGGCGCCGTCAGGAAGCGCGGCGCGACCATCGCCAGCATGCTGGGAGCAGACCGCCCAGTCTATGCCACGCCCCTCGAGAACCTACGCTCCGCCCAGGCGGCCGTAGACGAGCTAAATGGACTGGGGGCTGACGAGCTCCCTTACATGACCAGACACATCTAGCAGTTGATCGACGCGGCCGCGGAGCGGCATGAAGCCAACGCCCGCGCTGGAAGTCCTCCCCCACGCCGAGAGCACGGCGCGACGTCGCGGACGCCGACTGCAGGCGACGCCTGTGCGAGACAAGAGAAGGAGCCGGCTGCTAGCCGCAGTTGGACTCAAATCACCATCGAGCACAACACAGAAGGCCGCCCTCGAGCTGTGGAACGACGAGGCGACCCGCCTCCTCCTCCGCCTCGTGGGGAGAGATATCCCACCCCGCCGCCTGTCACGCATCCGACTCTCAGCAGCCGACTGGGCCACCGAGAAGGAGTCAGCGAGAATAACGCCCGCCACCGGATCGACCTCCTAGCGCGATCCCTGGCGCTAGAAGAAGAAGACGATGTGGGCCCGCCCTACTTCGGCCCCCGCATCCGCGACGAGCCCTTCTCCAAAGGGTTCTCGCTCCCGAGAGACACGCCCAAGTACAACGGCTCCGTGAAGTCGGAAGATTGGCTGATCGACTACTCCACCGAAGTTCGCATAGCAAGCGGCAACAGGCGTGTTGCCGTGAAGTACGTCCCCCTCATGCTCCAAGGCACGGCACGCACCTGGCTTAACAGCCTCAAGCCTTACAGCGTCAACAGCTGGCTA
This sequence comes from Triticum aestivum, assembly GCF_018294505.1. Classification (NCBI taxonomy): domain Eukaryota; kingdom Viridiplantae; phylum Streptophyta; class Magnoliopsida; order Poales; family Poaceae; genus Triticum; species Triticum aestivum. Next base: position 593,119,732 of record NC_057804.1, on the reverse strand, counting down.
GACTTCACGGAAGTCTTCATCCGCAACTTTACCAACACATACACGTGGCCTCCCAAGCCTCGCAAACTTTCCCTGTGTGTTCAAAGGCCCAATGAATCGACACGCGACTACCTCACGCGTTGGGCCGAGCTCCGCAACTCCTGCGAGGGGGTGCACGAGGTTCAAGCCATAGAATACTTCACCGCCGTGTGCCGAGAAGGCACCCTCCTCAAGCACCGACTCCTCTACGACGAGCCGACTACCCTCAACGAGCTGCTGATCATAGCGGACAAGTACGCCACGGCCGACTCTTCAATAAAGACCGAGCTCCGAGTAGACGCCTCCGGAAAGGTACTAGCTCCGGCTCCCAAGACGCCGGCTGGAGACTCCAACCGACGCCCATACCAGAGTGACCACAAGCGCAAGGCCCCTATGCCGCCTTCCACCAGCCGGCATGTGGCCACGATCAAAGACGAACAACCTGAAGGGCGCCCCGCGCCCAAGAAGCAGAAGGGCGGCAGGCCGGCTTGGCAGCCGGCTTTCTCCTACAAGCAAACCCTTGATGCCCCCTGCAAGTTCCACAGCGGCGCGAAGCCATCCAACCACACGACTCGGAAATGCCATTGGCTCACGCAAATCTCCAAGGGCGAAGGGCTGGTGCTGCCTCCGCCTGCTGGCCAACCGCCTCCAGCCCCTCAGCAGCCGGCCGCTCGGCCAGCGGTCTGGGCTATTCAAGACGAGTTCCCCGATGAACATGCCGCCTACGTCGTCTTTACAAGCCAGACTGAAGACCGACGCAGCCGACGCCGACAGCAGCAAGAAGTTAACGCCGTCGCCTCCAACAACCCCAAGTTCATGCACTGGTCGGAGAAGCCTATCAGCTGGAGCTAGGCCGATCACCCAGAGGTGATACCGTCTCTTGGCTCCTACGCATTGGTGTTGGACGCCACCCTCGCAACAGAAAGGCAAGCTACCCGGTTCTCCCGCGTGCTGATAGATGGCGGAAGCAGCATCAACATACTGTACCGTGATACCATGGAGAAGCTGAACATCAAGCCGAAGCAGCTCATGCCAAGTCGGACTGTGTTCCATGGCATCGTACCCGACCTGTCCTGCTCACTAATCGGCAAGATCAAGATGGATGTCCTCTTTGGGGGCAAGGATCGTTTCTGCCGAGAAGCAATATGGTTTGAAGTAGTGGATCTGGAGAGCCCTTACCACGCATTTCTTGGCCGACCTGCTCTGGCCAAGTTCATGGCGGTACCCCACTACGCCTACCTCAAGATGAAGATGCGGAGTTCCAAGGGCATCATCACCATAGCCGGAGACTACAAGAAATCCTCTGAGTGTGCGGCAGCTAGTAGCCGGCTGGCCGAGTCCCTCGTGATCACTGAAGAGAAAAAGATGCTGGATCGAGTCGTGGCCATGGCCGGCAAGCAGCCAGCTCTGTCCCCTGACCCCAAGGAATCTGATACTAAAGGTTCTTTCCAGCCGACCAAATAGATAAAAAAGATACCTCTGGACCCAGAGCACCCGGAGAGGTTTGCTGCCATTGGAGCAAACTTGGACAGCAAATAGGAAGGCGAGCTCATCGATTTCCTCTGTGAGAATCGGGATATCTTCGCATGGTCCCCCAAGGACATGCCGGGTGTTCCGAAGAATTTCGCCGAGCACAAATTACATGTCCGAGCAGATGCAAAACCAGTCAAGCAACCCCTCCGCTGACTACCAGAGGAAAAGAGAAGGATTGTAGGAGAAGAGATAGCCCGGATTCTGGCAGCCGACTTCATCATGGAGGTGTTCTTTCCAGAGTGGCTTGCCAACCCGGTCCTTGTTTTGAAGAAGAATAACAAGTGGCGTATGTGTATAGATTACACCAGCCTCAACAAAGCCTGCCCCAAAGATCTATTTGCCTTACCTCGAATCGATCAAGTGATAGACTCCACAGCCGGATGCGAGCTGTTGAGATTCTTGGATGCCTACTCAGGCTACCACCAGATAAAGTTGGACCCGGCTGACCGCCTGAAGACCGCCTTCATCACACCATTCAAAGCTTTCTGCTACCTGACTATGACATTCGGCTTAAGAAATGCCGGTGCCACTTTTCAGTGTTGCATGCAGAAATGCCTCCTCAAGCAGCTTGGAAGAAATTCCCACGTCTATGTAGAAGATGTCATGGTGAAGACGGACAAGTGCAACACCTTGCTAGAAGACCTCAAGGAGACATTTGAAAATTTGTGCCGGTTTCAGATCAAGCTCAACCCAGAGAAATGCATGTTCGGGGTACCCGTCGGCCAACTCCTAGGCTTCCTGGTCTCCGAACGCGGCATCGAATGCAACTCAGTGAAGATCAAGGCCATAGAGAGAATGAAGATTCCTACCAAGCTACGAGACGTCCAAAAGTTCACCGGATGCCTGGCATCCCTGAACCGCTTCATCAGCCGGCTCAGAGAGAAGGCTCTCCCCCTCTACCGACTCATGAAGAAGTCCACTCACTTCGAGCGGAATGACCAACCAGATCAAGCTTTCCGAGCTAAAGAAGATGCTGACCATGCCGCCCGTCTTGGCGGCACTGACTGAGAAAGAGCCCATGCTCCTTTACATTGCCGCCACTAGCCGGGTGGTCAGCACCATTATCGTGGTTCAACGCCCAGGAGAAGGCCGAGCTCAGCTAGTCCAGAGGCCGGTGTATTATTTGAGTGAAGTACTGTCCACCTCGAAGCAGAACTACCCGCACTATTAGAAGATGTGCTATGGTGTGTACTTCACCGCCAAGAAACTCAAGCCCTACTTCCAAGAGCATCCCATCACGGTCATATGCACTGCCCCACTTGCTGAGATCATAGGCAGCCGGGATGCATCCGGCCGGGTGGCAAAATGGGCCATTACGCTGGCTCCTTACACAATCTACTACTAGCCCCACACCGCCATCAAGTCCCAGGCATTGGCAGACTTCCTTGTCGACTGGGCCGAGACCCAGTACCTGCCGCCGGCCCCCGACTCCACTCATTGGCAGATGCACTTCGACGGATCCAAGATGCGCACCGGCTTGGGAGCCGGCATCGTCCTCACCTCCCCCAAGGGCGACAAACTCAGATACACATTGCAAATTCATTTCTCCGCCTCCAACAACGTGGCCGAGTACGAGGTGCTCATACACGGGCTCCGGCTAGCCAAAGAACTCGGCATCCGCCGGATCCTGTGCTATGGCGACTCAGACTTGGTAGTCCAGCAATCATCCGGCGACTGGGAGGCCAAGGACGCAAACATGGCAAGCTACCGCTTCCTCGTGCAGCAAATCAGTGGATATTTCGAAGGATGCGAGTTCCTCCACGTGCCACGGGCCGACAACGAGCAAGCAGATGCCCTGGCACGAATAGGCTCCACCCGACAAGCTATACCAACCGGCGTCTCTCTCCAACGCCTCCTCAAGCCGCCTGTCAAGCCATCTCCGGAATCTAGTTCCATCTTCGTGCCGCCTGACCCCGACGCAGTCGGATCCGACTTGGGGAACCAAGCAGGCGGCTCAGGGACTTCGACAGCCGGCTCGGGGACTACCATAGTCGAACCTGGCCCGGGGACTATTGCAGCTGGCCCGGGGACTGCATCAACACAACAGGCGGTGGCCGACTCCAACTCTTCACCACCCAGCCCACCCGCCCTGGTTGTAGTAGCCGTTTTGGCAATAGAAGAAGTCACAGCTCCATCATGGGCCCAGCCCATCCTCAACTTCCTGGTAAGCAGACAGCTGCCGACTGACGAGATCTCGGCAAGATAAGTACAATGCCGAGACGGAGCATACACAATAATGAACCGAGAGCTCATTAGGCGCATCGTCACTAGAGTCTTCCAGCGCCAGGTCGAGCCAGAGAAGAGCATAGCAATCCTCGAAGACATCCACCAAGGCGAATGCGGCCATCATGCAGCCTCAAGATCACTCATCGCCAAAGCTTTCCGCCACGGGTTCTTCTGGCCGACTGCTTTGGAAGACGCAAGGAGTTAGTCAAACACTGCAAAGGGTGCCAAGTCTTCGGCTCTAAGCAGCACCTGCCGGCTTCTGCACTCAAGACCATCCCCTCACCTGGCCTTTTGCCATTTGGGGACTGGACATGGTGGGCCCATTCAACACGGCGCCCGGCGGCATGACACACCTGCTCGTCACCGTGGACAAATTTACCAAGTGGATTGAAGCGAAGCCGATCAAGAAACTGAATGGGCCGACTGCCGTGACATTCATCGCAGATATCACAACCCGGTATGGCATACCACACAACATCATCACTGACAACAACACGAATTTTGCCAAGGGAGCACTAGCACGTTTCTGCGCGACACAGGGCATCCGACTGGACTTAGCATCCGTTGCCCACCCGCAGTCAAACGGCCAAGTAGAGCGAGTAAACGGCCTCATCCTCTCCGGCATCGAGCCCCGATTGGTCGTTCCACTGGAGCGTTCGGCCGACTATTGGCTCGAGGAGCTGCCGACCGTCCTCTGGAGTCTGCGCACTACCCCGAACTAGTCAACCGGCTTCACCCCTTTCTTCCTTGTATATGGTGCCGAGGCGGTCATCCCAACTGACATCGAGTTCGACTCACCTCGGGTTACCATGTACATGGAGGCGGAGGCCAAGGAAGCACGAGAAGATGGCATCGACCTGCTGGAAGGAGGCCGACTTTTAGCCCTCAGCCAGTCCGCCATCTACCAGAAGGGATTACGTCGTTACCACAGCCGGAAGGTTAAGCCAAGATCCTTCCAAGAGGGAGATCTTGTGCTCCAGTTGATCCAGTGAGCAACCGGCCAGCACAAGCTCTCAGCCCCTTGGGAAGGCCCCTTCGTCATCAGCAGGGCCCTAGGCAACGACTCCTACTACCTGATCGACGCGCAGAAGCCGAAGGCACGCAAGAGGGATGATTCCGGCAAGGAGTCGGAACGACCATGGAACGCCAATCTCCTTTGAAGATTTTACAGTTAAAATGTAGTATGTACCACATTACCTTTTCTATTAAGTACAAGACAATGGGTTCCCCGAGGAGCACTCGGGGACTACCCTCTTTTATCTATGAATGATGAGTATCATGCATATGATTATGTTACCACATTCATTTTCTTGTCCGGCACCGGGTTCGATCAGTCGGCCCGGGGACTTGCCGCCTTGAGTTATATTCAAGTTCTACCTGCAGTCAGACAAGTAGTGTGTCGGCACCCAATCCCTCTCTTGTTGAAAGTCACAGCTCGAAGAATCGGCTGTCCGACTGTCAAGAGCCAAAGGCAGGAAAGGATGCCCACATGAAAAACGGCTAATGACTAATGAACTTATATAACACAAGCCAGCTTCCCACCCCGCCAACCGGCTGTCAGAACAGCCGGCTGGCCGGCTCCCCGTTCACCCTGCTACAATCTAAGAAAGCTCGAGTACTTGTCCTCCCAAACGGCCAAGTCCTTCCACAGCCACAGACTGCAGAGCAGCTGTCCAGCTGGGAAGGCGGCGACCAAGGGAGGGCGACAAAGGAAACAGCCAAAAGGATGAAAAGCAAATATGAACGGAAGCCAATCACATGCATGATTATATTTACACAAAAGGCCTTCGAAAGGCCAGCGTTCAACGTAGTTTGAATACACCCCCAGTGGGTGGAATTGCGCGAATTTAATAAAAATTCTTCAAAGAGTAACGGGCAGGAAGGCACAGACGACGGATCAGGCCAAGGGAGCAGCAGGCGAGCTGGGCATGTTGGTGGAGACGGCGGTGTTGGCTGGAAGAGTGGCCGGTTGGCGAGTCTCGGCATGATCATCACCGGTTGCAGGCGGCGTGCTTGCACGCACCTCATTGCTTGAGGCGCGATCAGGCAGAGGCTGGCTGGTCGCTCCACCGTTTGGCACGGCGTCTTCACCATCCTCTCCCTCCTCCTCTTCACCTTTGTCGCTGGAACCGATCTCCTCCACCGAGTCTTCACCTTCTGCCGGGTTCAGCCCGAACCATTCCTCCGGCTAAGTGACACCGTCATCATTCACCTCAGGGGCAAAGACACTAGTGTCGGTGTAGTCGGCGATCGCCGAGGCGCGCTGGATGATAGCCGGCCGCACCGCATCCAGCTCCTCGTTAGCCTGCTGCCGCCAGGTGGCCAGCTGGGCCAAGTCCAGCCCAGGATACCAAGCTCGAACGAACTCTAGCGCCCGCCTGGCGCCGGACCGAGCCGCAGAGGCCTTCCAGGCCTCAAAGCGGCCAACTGCAACCTCCAGCCAGTCGGCAGTCCGACTGGGGGTGCGGGTAACCACTTCGCCGGGCCAAAGAGCAGCCAGCACCTGCGGCCCAGCACGCTGAAGACGGCGGAGCGTGTGATAAGCCGGCTGAAGGCGGGTTTGAATCGCCAAAAGCTGCTCCTCAAGCGACTGGCCAGCATCCGGCGCGATCTCAACCCCCTCCTGCCGTCGTGCTTCACGATGGGCCTCGATGGCTTGGTTAGCGGCAACAGAGTAACCAGGGAAAGAATCTGCACAAAGAAGAAAAAAGCAGCACGAAGTCAGAAGACAGATCAGATGCTGGGTGGCGAGCAAAGGGACGGAGAAGAAGGCGGCCTACCGTCAATCAAATGTTCAACCCATCTGTAGCCTTCGCTCAGCGCTTGCCTCGCCTCAGCCCAGCTTGCCACCTCGGTTTCATATTCGGCCTGAAGGGCGGCCTCGCTGTCCTGCACTGCCTTCAGGGCCGCCTTATGGCTCTCCTCCTGGTCGGCCAGCTTCTTGGCCAGGCGATCACTTTTCTGAGCCAAGGCGTCGCACTCGGCTTCCTTGGCGCGAAGGGCGGTCTGGGCCCCACCTAACTGCTCCCTCAGGCCGGCATTGGCTCCTGCAGATATGAAGAAGAAGAAAAGCAATAAGAAAGAAGTCGACAGGAAAGATTCGACCCGACTGCTCAGCAGTCGGCCCGAATCTCGGGGACTACACCCAGTGGGTGCACTGACGCGCCCCCACATGAGATAAAAAATGAAGCACTTACTCCGACTCTCCGTTAGATCAGCGGTCTTTTGGCTCACCTCCCGGGCCTGGGAGTTGAAGGCAGCCGCGCGGAGGTTGTGATAGCCCTGCCAACAGGACAGATGCGCAAATAAGCACAAGACATCAATCAAAGTCTACTAAGAAGTTCCAAGCCTCCTGCTCAGCATCCGACTTAGAACTCGGGGACTACACCCAGTGGATGCGCTGACGCGCTCCCATGGAAGAAATCAAGAGCAATCGATGGAAAGCAGGAAGACTTACCCAAATGGCCGACCGTGTTGCGAGAAACTCTTGGGTATAGTGCTGCAGCACGGCGGCCTAGGACTGAAGCCATTCCCGGACATCCTGCGCCGCCACGTTCAGCACGGCCGTCCCATTGCCTGGCGTCCACTCTAGCGAGCTCGCGCTGGCTGTCTCCAGATCCTGGGCCGACGGGCTGGAGCACGCGGATTTCTGCGGGTCTGGCGTTAAAGTCGCCTTCCCCGCGTGCCGACGAGACGGCGAAAGGACCACAAGATACGCCCTCACAGCCAGCTCGCCTCCAGCCGGCTGCTCAGGCGGCGCGTCAGGCCGGCCGCCTTGACCCGCTCCAGGTGGCGATGGCGGTGCCGCCCCTCTCTCCAGGACGACCGTGTCGCCCTCCTCCCTCTCCATCACCGGCTGGGCGCGGCCGGCTTCCTCCGGTAGGGGCACTGGGATATCGGGAGCCAAAGTGCTAAGGGGGACAACGAGCTGCGGAGGCTGGTTACACAGGGCTTCCGCCGCCCTCTCCGCGGCCGCGGCCTCCGCTTGAGCCTTGGCCGCTGCTTCGGCTCGGGCCTCCGCTGACTCCTCCGTCGCCTCCTGGGCTGCCCTGGCGGCGGCCGCCCTCTGCTCCTCCGCCTCCCGCTCCTCCCACACCTCCCGCGCTTTCCACTCCGTTGCCGCTTGAAGATCGGCACGGGGGTCCACCCGGCAGGCGCTCGCAGATCCTCCTGCACCTCCAAGTATGGAGGCGGCAGTGGTCCGCTCGAGGGAGAATGGAGCCCTATTTGATAAGTCAAGAAAAAGACTTAGAAGAATGACAACCAAAGAGAAAAAAAAGAAAGGCGTGAGAAAATTGACACTTACGCCGAAACCACCTGCGGCTGCTTCACCACCTTGTGGAAGCGGGCTGCCTTCGCGGCCGCCTCGTCCTGCTTGGTCGCCGCCGCAGTACCCCTGGGCTCATCGGCTAATTGCCGAAGAGGGTCGGCGTGGCCTGGCGTTTCGGCGCGCCGCCACGAACCGCCGGCACGGCAGACGAGCCCGCGCCTTGGTGATCAAACGCCGGCTAACAGCGCGGGGCAATGTCGGCTTCGTCGTCATCCGGCCAGTCCTCGAAGGCGGCCCCGAGCCCGGAGCCACCCGCCTTGCTGCCTCCCCCTACGCCGTTGTCGTCTAAGGCGGCCGTCCCCAAGTCGGGATCGTCGAAATCATCCGCCGCTCGATCGGGGACGAACTGGCGCTCCACCCACGCGGATCCGGTGGCCTGTCAAAGAAGGGGCTCTGTTAAAAACAAGCCGACTAGTCAACAGTGGCCAATATGAACTCGACAACAATGGAAGAAGAAAAGAAGGGAAGCTTACTGAAGGCGAAGGATTGGTGTGAGAGTACAGCTCCTTGCCAAACCGCCATTCCTCGGTGAGTTGCAGTTGGTGATATAATTCACCATGTATGATACCTCGACATGAGGCATCTCCTTGGTGCTTAGCCGACTTGGGGTCGAATCGACCGCTCATCTGGCAAATCATATGAGGGCGGCCTTGAAGTGGGAGCACCCGGCGCTCCACGAAGGCGGATATCAGGTCGGGTCCGGTCAGACCCTCTGACTGGACCATCACTCGGAGCCGGGCGACGACGGCAGCTCCAGCCGGAGACAGCAACCTGGCCCGGAAGGACCATGAAGCCGGCCTCCCAGCCGGCGGGCCGACTGCGTAAGCCGGCAGATTGATGAAGTCGCCCTGCGGAGTGATGTTCTTCACGTAGAATTAAGACTTTTGCGAGAGCTTCACTGACTAGATCAATGCGATGGGTGGAAATGGATTGTCGACCGTTGATCTCCGCATGATGATGAAGGCGCCGCAGGGAGCGGGCACGCCCGCGACGACGGTGCCAAGTTTGCACTGGAAGAACTCCCCCCAAAGCTCGAGGGTGGGGAGGACACCGAGGAAGCCTTCGCACAGAGTGACGAAGGCCGACAACACCACCACCGCATTTGGGGTGAGGTGGTGCGGCTGGATATGACAGAACTCGAGGAAGGAGCGGAAGAAACCGCTCGCCGGCAGGCCGATGCCGCGCAGGCAGTGCGAACAGAAGATTACCCGCTCGTCTTCCTCCGGTGCCGGCAAGATCTCCCTCTTCGGCGCAAGACGGACCCGCACATAGTCCTTGCCCGGCAACCGCCGCTTTTTGCAGAGGAAGTCGACGTGGTCCTCATGGACATTGGAGCCATCCGAGGAGCTGTACCGTGCCATGAGGACGAAGAAGCGACGGGAAAAGCTCGGCGGCGGAGGGCGAGCGATTCAGCTGCCGCTAAGCTATGGCGCACCAAGAAGATTGGTGGAGGGGTGGCGCGTCGGCGAGCAGCTGCGGCGACGGAGAGGAGGAAGAAGAAGAAGGAAGTGGTGGAGCGAGGGCGAGCGTGCGAGCGTCTGCCGTTCCCCCTCCTCCCCCTATTTATAGCCTCATGCGGCAAAGCCGAGGAGGTGAGGCATGGGAGACGTGGGATTAACTGCGCCCATCCCCCCACGTCCCACGATTATTACGCCCTAAACGGTGTGCGAAAACTGGCGTATTTCGAGATTAGGATTTGTCACTCAGTGTATCGGAGAGGTATCTCTGGGCCCTCTCGGTAATGCTCATCACTATAAGCCTTGACAGCAATGTGACTAATGAGTTAATTATGGGACGATGCATTATGGAATGAGTAAAGTGACTTGCCGGTAACGAGATTGAACTAGGTATGAAGATACCGACGATCAAATCTTGGGCAAGTAACATACCGATGACAAAGGGAACAACGTATGTTGTTATGCAATTTGACCAATAAAGAACTTCGTAGAATATGTAGGAACCAATATGAGCATCCAGGTTCTGCTATTGGTTATTGATCAGAGATATGTCTCGATCATGTCCACATAGTTCTCGAACTCGTAGGTTCCGCATGCCTAACGTTCGATGACGATTTGTATTATGAGTTATGTGTTATGGTGACCGAAGTTTTGTTCGGGAGTCCTGGATGAGATGACGGACATGACGATGAGTCTTGAAATGGCCGAGAGGTAAAGATTGATATATTGGAATGTTATATTCGGATAGCGGAATGGTTTCGGAAAGTTTCGGAGTACCGGGAGGTTACTGGAACCCCCCCGGGAAAGTAAAGGGCCAACATGGGCCACATTGGGGACGAGAGGGCTGGCCATAGGAGGTGGCGCGCGCCCCCCTTGCCAATCCGAATTGGACTAGGGGTGGGGGCGGCGCCCCCCTTTCTCTCTCCTAGTCCCTCTCTTTCCCTCTTTGCTACTCCGGAAAAAAGGAAAAGGTGGGGGGGGGCAAATCCTACTTGGAGTGGAGTCCTAATAGGACTCCCCCCATGGCGCGCCCCTCATGGATGTCGGCCACCTCCTCCCCTCCTTTATATACGGAGGCGGGGGGTGTCGGCGTTCTGGATATGGGGGTATCTAGACTTGCCTGCCTGCGGCCCACCGCGTGGCTCCATCGACAGCCCGGTACGGCCCAGGTTCGACATAAACAGCTCAATACCCTCACGAGGGGCCAAGCCTCGTGAGGCGGATGATGCCAAGACCCCCAAGGGGATCGACCTCCTCAGGCTGGCTCCCGAGGGGCGGAGAGTTCTATGCAAGGTGCTCCTCATGAGGCTCAGCTGATGTGAGCCGTGACGACCAAGGCCAGGCGGGCGCCAGCGGGTGTAGAGCGCCAGTTTCCTCTTCGATGCAAGGGAGGCAAGCCGGAGGTGTGGAGTCCCGAGGAATCAGCCAAAGGTTTCCATTCTGGTGCAACAAGACCAAGACCGCCAGGACGGCAGGACGGAGGTCATCACCGAGCCCACCGCAGCGTCACGACCAGAGACTTTTTGCAGGCGAAGACTACTTATTTTAGGATGAGCTGTACTACTTGTCCCCTTTCAAATCTGGTCGTTGTGGGATCCCTTCCCGCCAACATTTGGGAAGAGGACCAAGGCCACTATAAATGGGACTTCGCCACCACCATAGAAGGGGGCTGAAATGGGAGATCGGAGATTCGATCTAGTTCATATCCCACCAGCTCTCTTGAGCTCAAGAACTCCATCACCTCCTGAGGCTAGTTCATCCATTGTACTAGTTCATCCTCAGCTCTTCGAGGTAATCCACCAAAAACGATGGAGTAGGGCATTACACCGCAAGGTGGCCCAAACCAGGATAAACTGTTGTGTCTCTTTGTCTCATCGAGCTCATCGCGCTAGGCTTAGGAGAGTCGCGAGTAGGCAGGCCGGGTAGGTTGAGTTTCCACACGCACCCCAGAGTTCGAACCTTTCAAGGGTTTGCGGAACCCGTAATCCGACATTTGGCGCGCCAGGTAGGGGTGCGTCGGATCTTCTCTTACGTCGATCGATCCACCGTCAATCCGACAACTCCATGGCCGACGCACGCCGAGCTCGTGCCGAGCGCCAGGCCGCAGTCGCTGCTCGCGTTCCTCAGACAGCTCAGGCGGGTGATGGCTGCACTTGTCATGCTCCGTCTCCAGTGGCCAACGCCACCACAGGCCCTGCCGGCCACAAGCAGCAAGCTTCTTTGCTGCACCCCTTGGTGCGCCGCGACGGGCACACTGCTACTCCATCACTGATTCTAGCAGCTTCATCCTCCCATGCGCGTCACGGCCCGACGAATGCACAAGCCGCTCTGCCCATGGCGCAGGAGCTCCTTCACTACCGTCTAGTCGACGACTTCTACGAGGAGTGGCTCGAGCAGATCACTGAGCTCGTCAACGCGGCCAGGGGCTCCGTCGCGCCGGCCCACTCCCTGCTTCAGCAGCCGCCCGCCACAGGCGACATGGCTCACGGGGCTCCTCCACCACCTCCGGCCAAGGGCGCCATCATCGAGCCAAGGCACGTGGCGCCGCGGTGCAACCCACCACACCAGGCGCCTGTTCGGGAAGAAGTAGCTGCCAGGTGGTGCAGCGGCTTCAAGGAGAAGTACGCGTAATTCCTGCACCCCTGCGCCAGGCTTGCATGCCGCCACAGGAGGTGGCGGCGTGCATGCACCAAGACCAAGTTCTACCTCCTCGACGGGCCCCGGTGGCCACAGCAGGGTGCCGCGCGTTCACCCGGAGCTCCGCAACATTGTCTTGCCGAGCAAGTTCAAGCCTGACCTGCCCCCACGGTACGACGGCACCGCCGATCCTACCGAGTTCCTGCAGCTCTACAAGCTAAGCATCGAGGTGGCCAGCGGGGACGAGAAGATCATGGCAAACTAGTTCCCGATGGCCCTCAAGGATGCCACGCGCTCTTGGCTCCGGAACCTTCCCGAGGGATCAGTCCCTTCCTAGGAGGAGATGCGCGGCCGCTTCATCGCCAACTTCCAGGGCACTCACGATCGTCCGCCAGCCGCGGGTGACCTGCGTCATATCAAGCAGCAGCCTGGAGAGACGCTACAGAAGTATATCCAGTGCTTCAAGAACGTTGGCCTCAAGATCCCCAAGGTGCCGGGCGAGGCCATCATCTCGGTGTTCACTGATGGCATCCGCGATGTCAAGATGAAGGAGGAGCTCGCCATTCATGAGGATCTCTGCACAGCCCTGGAGATGTTCAACATGGCAAACAAGTGCGCAAGGGATGAGGAGGGGCGCCTCTCCCTCCTTGAGCTCCCCAATGCTGACCCAGAAGACAAGAAGGCCAAGACCAAGGATGTGAAGGGCAAGGGGCCGGCCGTGCTTGCGGCCGAGCCAAAGATGAAGCGTGGATGCGACCACCCCGAGTCGTCCAAGAGCAACCAATTGTTCTGCATCTTCCACAATGTCCATAGCCAAAACACCAATGACTGCTAGGAGCTCAGGGATCTCCATGAAGGGCACCTCGGTCGAAGCCCCGAGTGCAACGATCGAGGCTACGGCCGCGGAGGTGGCCGAGGTGGAGGATGCTGGGATGGACGCGACCATCGCTAGGAGTGGCACGACCATCCTCAGGAGGACCGCTGGCAAGGCCAGCCTCATGAGGGCGCTTGGAGGAGGAGCCTCGTGAGGAGCGCCCTCCGGGCAATGCCGGTCTGCCTTCACTGCCTCCACCACCGAGGAGGAAAGAAGATCACCACCAGGACGAGGGGGCTGGGGGCTTCCAGGAGCCTCAAGCCATTGCCTGCATCCTAGGCGGCTCACATGCCCCAGCTTCACACCGCATCTCCAAGCAGTTCGCGTGCAAGGTGAACGCATCGCTCCACAAGCCCGAAGCAACTCACCCTCTCAGGTAGTCCAAGTGCGCCATCACCTTCAGCTCCTCAGACCAGCTCAAGTGCACGGCGACTGCTGGCGTGCTCCCCATGCTCTGCTCTCCCGTCATCAGCAATGTGGTCGTCACCAAAACTCTCATTGATGGTGGAGCGGGGCTCAATGTCCTCTCCATTCAGACGTTCGACAGGCTCCAAGTACCGTACTACCAGCTTCAGCCTACCAAACCATTCACAGGAGTGACCGATGGTTCCACACACCCGATAGGGCACGTCCGCCTCCCTGTCACCTTCAGCGAACGCAACAACTAACACACAGAGCTCATCGACTTCGACGTCGCCGACATTCGCCTGCCCTACAACGCCATCCTAGGGTACTCGGCACTGGTTACAACATCCTCAAGATGCACCACGGCTAGAACGTCCTCAAGATTCCAGGAAGCAGCGGGGTCATCACAGTCACATGTCAGGAGAAGGATGCGGTGTGCTCCCTCAAGCGCGCCTTCCAGGCTGCAGCAGTTGAGAACCCGGAAGATGAGGGCGGTGGCCTCCCTCCTGAGGTCGCCCCCCAAGACAAAGAAGCTGCAGCTGGGTCAGGGATCCCGTGAGGAAGGATCGACCGAGGATGTCACGCTGAGCCTCGCGTCCCAGGACGCGCCGCCTTCACCCATCACATAGGAAGGCGTGCCCGGCACCCCTCTCAGGCTGGGCTCGGGGGCTCTCCTTGGGAGGGCCTCAGACCTAGCTAGGGTTACGAGGGAGGCCCTCGTGCACCATGTGGAGGCACGCTTTAGGGCGCGCTTCCCAGGAGAAGGCATCAGGCGGAAGGCGCCAAGCATTTAGGAGTTCATCAGCAAGGCAATCGAGGAGATTCAAGAGGCAAGGGTTCTACAAGGCGATCGCCTCCTACTGCGAGGCGCGGCTCACTGCCTTGGCGAGGGTAAGGAGTTCCATGTCTGCATCGACATCCCAGGGCTTAACAGGGCTGCGTCTCAGCAGCTCCTCTGGCCATCTTGTGTCGGCCGATGCGAGGGACCACCCACAGATACATCCACATGCCTTTTGGCCTGCGTGACGCGGCTGTGGTGTTCCGGCGCTGCCTGACGAATGCCCTGGCTGCTCGCGACGCCAGGCGTCAGGCGGTCCTGGCGGAGATGGAGGAGCACCTTGAGGAGCCTCACGGGCCCTCTAGGCCTCCTGAGGCTCAACACCATGGCTGTTCGTGAGGAACAACTCCAGCAACACACGTCTTCTGCTACCCCGAGACATCTTCAGCAACGGTACCAGGTGACATCTCTCTAGTTCGTTCAGTTTGGGGGCGCCCCTTGGGCTGCATCATCCCCAGGCCGTATGGGTCCGTCCCTGTGGCATGTGTCCCCTTTTGCATCTATCAGAGCTAGTTTACCTTCCTTCGCAAGCTATCCTTAAATTATCAATTGCCTGACTAGCGCTTCGTTGCCAAGAACGTCTCGCGCCCTTGCGAGCCCTCCCGCGACCGCCTCATGATTAAGGACTGGCACTGCGTCTGTGCTCGGGTCCGTCCCTGCAGCGTCGCTAAACCCAAGAGGCTGAGCTCAGGCTCGCGGGCCAGTCCCAGTGTACGTCAACTCCCATGGCCCTTGGTGCCTTATTCTTGCATGAGCTAACCATGGGTGGATAAGTGAGGGTGCGTGACCTGGTGCCCCCATGGCCACGGGAACCGCGCGCCGGTTGTTTTTCTTCAGGATCTTTGCATGAGAAGACTGGGCAAGGCATCTGTGCTCGGGTCCGTCCCTGCAGCGTCGATAAATCCAATGGCTGAGCTCTACCTGGCAGGCCGGCACCGTTCACGTCACCTCCTGGGGTTGTTTGTGTCTCGCCTTCTCATGCAATAGCCTCGGGAGACTCATTCGGCGCAGGATGCCTAACCATCTCGCAGGACTAATACAAGTATTCCCAATCAAGACCAGGCGCAATCCGCCTTGAGGTAGGGCCTCGTGAGTCCTGCACCGGCTCATGGGTGCCCATATACACTTCCTTCAGCCCTGCCGTGCAAGCCACGTGTCAGGGCGGGGCTGTACACGCCCTGAGGGCTCTCCTCAGAGGAAGCCCCCTCCCACACACTAGTGGAAGCACCATGCTCCACGCTGGCCGTCGACACTGCCGAGGAGCGGCTATGCCCGTGCAAGAGCGGAAGAGCTATGCTCTGCACTGGTGATAAACAACTGGGGGTGGCCTCGCGGCTGCATTAACCTCAGGGAGCTTCCGGGGTCAATGACCAGCCTCAGTGCGCTGCTCTCCCTCAGGAGGGTAGCGCGAGGGGATGGGCACGGGGGCTACGATCAGGTCACGCCTAGCGTACCCCACCTCACGAGGCCCCATGGGCCTGGTCCTCGTGCGCCCCTCCTGAGCGAAAGCCCGGCAAGGAAAAGGTGTGATGGTCGGTTCATACGTCAATGGGGACTCCCGAGCATCGCGCCTTAGGAGCCTAACTGGCCACGTAGCCCCTCACCCCTTGGTTTCATCCTGGTGATCCAGAACCCAATGGCGGCTGAGGCATGCGCAGGGCCGGGCCCTACTGAGGGAGTCCTGGATTAAGGGGTCCTCGGACAGTCGGACTATATACATGGGCCGGACTGTTGGGCTATGAAGATACAAGATAGAAGAGTTCGTCCCGTGTCCAGATGCGACTCTCCTTTGCGTGGAAGGCAAGCTTGGCGATTCAGATATGTAGATTTCTTTCTCTGTAACCGACCTTGTGTAACCCTAGCTGAGGGAGTTCCGGACTAGGGGGTGTCCGGATAGCCGAACTATCATGATCGGCCAGACTCCAAGACTATGAAGATACAAGATTGAAGACTTCGTCCCGTGTCCGGATGGGACTTTGCTTGGCGTGGAAGGCAAGCTTGGCAATACGGATATGTAGATCTCCTACCATTGTAACCGACTCTGTGTAACCCTAGCCCTCTCCGGTGTCTATATAAACCGGATGGCTTTAGTCCGTAGGATGAACAACAATCATACCATAGGCTAGCTTCTAGGGTTTAGCCTCCTTGATCTCGTCGTAGATCTACTCTTGTAACACACATCATCAATATTAATCAAGCAGGACGTAGGGTTTTACCTCCATCAAGAGGGCCCGAACCTGGGTAAAACATCGTGTCCCTTGTCTCCTGTTACCATCCGCCTAGACGCACAGTTCGGGACCCCCTACCCGAGATCCGCCGGTTTTGACACCGACATTGGTGCTTTCATTGAGTGTTCCTCTGTGTCGTCACCGATAGGCTCGATGGCTTCTTCGACCATCATCAACAACGTAGTCCAGGGTGAGACCTTTCTCCCCGGACAGATCTTTGTATTCGGCGGCTTTGTACTGCGGGCCGATTCGCATGGCCATCTGGAGCAGATCGAAAGCTACGCCCCTGGCCGTCAGGTCAGATTTGGAAGTTTGAACTTCACGGCTGACATCCGCGGGGACTCGATCCTCGATGGATTCGAGCCACAGCCGAGCATGCCGCACTGTCACGGCGAGCATGATTTAGCTCTGCAGCCGGACAGTATCCTGGAGGCCACACTCGAACCCGGTCCGATCTTCAATTCAGAACCGGCTGCGCAGATTGACGACGGATGGCTAGACACCGCCTCGGGGGCTGCAACCTCTACGGCGATAGAGCCGAACACTAACCTTGTCCCTCATAAAGCTCATGACTCCGAGGTGCCGGACTCCTCGCCGGACTCCGAACCTCCCGCGCCCCCTCCGATCGAATCCGATTGGGCGCCGATCATGGAGTTCACCGCAGCGGACATCTTTCAACACTCACCTTTCGGCGACATCTTGAGTTCACTAAAGTGTCTCTCATTATCAGGAGAGCCCTTGCCGGACTGCGGTCAGGACGGTTGGGATGCGGACAACGAAGAAATTCAAAGCCCACCCACCACCCACTTGGTAGCCGCTATCGACGATCTAACCGACATGCTAGACTAGGACTCCGAAGACATCGACGGTATGGACGATGATGCCGGGGACGACCAAGAACCAGCGCCCACTGGGCACTGGAAAGCCACCTCATCGTATGACATATACATGGTGGATATCCCAAAAGAAGGGAATGGCGAAGGAATAGCAGAGGATGACCCCTCCAAGAAACAGCCCAAGCACCGGCATCAGCGGCGCCACTCTAAATCCCGCCACAGCAAGAATGAAGATTCCGGCACCGAAGATAATAATACACCGGACAGTGCCGAAGACAACCCACTCCAGCAAGATCTAGCGCATGAGGACGGAGACGCCAGCCCTCATGAGAGAGCGGCAGAGGAAGAGGTAGAAGATTATATGCCTCCCTCTGGAGACGAAGCAAGCCTCGACGATGATGAATTCGTCGTGCCTGAGGATCCCGTCGAACAAGAGCGTTTTAAACGCAGGCTTATGGCCACGACGAACAGCCTCAAGAAAAAACAGCAATAGCTTAGAGCTGACCAAGATCTGCTAGCCGACAGATGGACTGAAGTCCTCGCGGCCGAAGAGCATGAGCTCGAACGCCCCTCCAAAAGCTACCCTAAACGCAAGCTGCTCCCCCGATTAGAGGAGGAAGCGTATGAACCCGCATCACCAGGAGACAATACGGCTGACCGACCACCCCGTGGTCGTGACAAAGAGGCCTCTAGGCCCTTCACTAGACCCGTACCCCAGCATCGCTCGAAAAGCACAAGGCCACAGGGGAACGCTCCGGACTTGCGAGATATATTGGAGGATAAGGCAAGACAATCAAGATCGATCTATGGATCACGTGGGCGCCCCACGGTACATGACGACAACCGTCGCACCGGACACAGTAAGTCCGGCCGGGCCGAACAAAACAGTCCTCTTTTGACCTCCGTCGTGATATCGCCCAGTACAGAGGCTCCGCACACCCACTATGCTTCACAGATGAGGTAATGGATCATCAAATCCCCGAAGGGTTTAAACCCGTGAATATCGAATCTTACGATGGCACAACAGACCCCGCGGTTTGGATCGAAGACTATCTCCTTCACATCCACATGGCCCGTGGTGACGATCTTCACGCCATCAAATATCTCCCCCTCAAGCTTAAAGGACCAGCCCGACATTGGCTTAACAGCTTGCCAGCAGAGTCAATTGGGAGTTGGGAAGACCTGGAAGCCGCATTCCTCGATAACTTCCAAGGCACGTATGTGCGACCACCAGACGCTGATGACCTAAGCCACATAATTCAGCAGCCAGACGAATCGGCCAGAAAATTCTGGACACGGTTCTTAACCAAGAAAAACCAAATCGTCGACTGTCCGGATGCGGAGGCCCTCACGACCTTCAAGCATAATATCCGCGACGAGTGGCTTGCCCGGCACCTGGGACAGGAAAATCCGAAATCCATGGCAGCCCTCACATCACTCATGACCCGCTTCTACGCGGGTGAGGACAGCTGGCTAGCACGCAGCAACAACCTCAGCAAAAATTCTGGTAGTCCGGACATCAAGGACCATAGTGGCAGGTCGCATCGTAACAAAAACAAACGCCGCATTAACGGCGACAATAGTGAGGATACGATAGTCAATGCCGAATTCAGAGGCTCTAAACCCGGTCAGCGGAAAAAGCCATTCAAAAGAACTGCTCCGGGTCTGTCCAATTTGGACCGAATACTCGACCGCTTGTGCCAGATACACGGCATCCCCGAAAAGCCAGCTAACCACACCAATAGGGACTGTTGGGTATTCAAGCAGGCAGGCAAGTTAATTGCCGAAAACAATGACAAGGGGCTGCATAGCGATGACGAGAAAGAGACCCGGCCGCCGAACAATAGAGGACAGAAGGGTTTCCCCCCACAGGTGCGGATGGTGAACATGATATACGCAACGCACATACCCAAAAGGGAGCGGAAGCGTGCACTCAGGGATGTATACGCGATGGAGCCAGTTGCCCCGAAGTTCAATCCATGGTCCTCCTGCCCGATCACTTTTGACTGAAGGGATCACCCCACCAGCATCCGCCACGGCGGATTCGCCGCATTGGTCCTAGACCCAATGGTCGATGGATTTCACCTCACCAGAGTCCTGATGGACGGCGGCATCAGCCTAAACCTGCTTTATCAGGATACAGTGCGCAAAATGGGCATAGACCCCTCAAGGATTAAACCTACCAAGACGACCTTTAAAGGCGTCATACCAGGTGTAGAAGCCAATTGTACAGGCTCAGTCACACTGGAAGTGGTCTTCGGATCCCCGGATAACTTCCGAAGCGAGGAGTTAATCTTCGACATAGTTCCGTTCCGCAGCGGCTATCCTGCCCTGCTTGGACGTACCGCGTTTGCAAAGTTCAACGCGGTGCCGCACTACGCATACCTCAAGCTCAAGATGCTAGGCCCTCGAGGAGTCATCACAGTCAACGGAAACACTGAACGTTCTCTCCGAACGGAGGAACACACAGCGACTCTCGCGGCAGAAGTACAATGCAGCCTCTTAAGGCAATTCTCGAGTCCGGCCGTTAAGCGGCCGGACATAGCTCAGCGCCCCCGGAGTAACCTAAAACAAGACCACCTGGCACGTCCTGAGCACGCGTAGCAGTGCGGCCCCAACCCCAACCCCTGTAAAACTTCAAAACAGGTCCTTCACGTACACCATTACGCTCTGAAGATACCATGGGCATGGGGAGAGGGGCACGACCACGACATGCCCAGACTGCGGCTCAACCACACCAGGGGCTCACAAGTGTGTCGTTCCTTTTTTTTCTCTTTTTCCTTTTTTAACCCACAGGACTCCATTCGTCAGAGGCCCTGTCCGGCAGCAAACCTGCCGAACTGACGATGCAATAGCCAGGGAAGAATAAAGGCTAGAACGAATATCCTGGTGGTATCCATTACGAGCATTAAATCTGTTTTATACACCACTCCGCAGCCTACCCCTGGAGGGGGACATGTTTAACAAGTCCCGTCCTTTGCTTACTGCACTATTTGTATCGTTCTGCATTCACAGCAGCACTTCTTGAATAAAAAAATGCAGCACCTTTTTGCTTATAATTGCATTTTATTTTTATACACATGTTCATTTACGGCATGTTGCATCCGTACACTTTGGTACGGCTAAAATACACCAGGGGCTTATGTTTCCCGCATCATGGTGTGATAAGTCCGAACACTTTCATAAGTGCGGCACCCCGAACTTATAGCACTGTATGCATCGGCTTCGAATCATGTCTTGGGTCAATAGTTGGGTTTGCCCGGCTCCCATGTTTTGGTACCTTACGTTCCGTTGTATCGGCTAAGGTAGCACTGGGAGAACCATTGCGATTGCGCCCCAGTTGAGCTGGGTTAACGCCTCAGTGGAGAAAGCTAAAACTGACCATCATGATGAGGCGAGAGCCGGTCGCTGTTCGAAGAGGTTTTTTGCGAGTCCTTAAAGACTTATGCCGCTTAGAGCGAGGAGCCGGATTTTGTCCGGCCCAGGCGTGGATAGCGCCCCAAATTCGGCCTTCTGAAGACTAGGTGAGAGTGTTCAAGCATTATAAGTCCGGTTGCCTTGTTCACTGTGTTGAGCGCCTCCCTAGATGGACCCAAAAATGGGAATAAGAGTGCTCAAGTTTATCTCGAACACCCCAGCACTCGTGGCATGGGGGCTGAAGCCGACGACTTGCCTTCTCTCAGATTTGATAAACAGCCGCACAGAAGGTAATATTTTAAATTAACAAGCGTTGCTTAGCGCATATGAACTAAGTTTTCAGCGCACAGGATAACAAAATGCGAGTCTACTAAAAATTACATCTTTGGAGCACTCCCCCGCAATAGTGCGGGAGCCCTTCAGCACACTCTTATAATACATCTCGGGCGTGTGATGCTCCTTGCCGTCTGGTGGCGGGTCTGTCACAAGCTTCTGGGCATCCATCTTGCCCCAGTGCACCTTTGCGCGGGCAAGGGCCCGACGGGCACCCTCAATACAGGCGGAGTGCTTGATGACTTCAACCCACGGGCACGCATCCACCAGCCGCCGCACCAGGCCGAAGTAGCTCCCAGGCATGGCCTCCTTAGGCCACAGTCGAACTATGAGGCCTGTCGGTGTCAAAACCGGCGGATCTTGGGTAGGGGGTCCCGAACTGTGCGTCTAGGCGGATGGTAACAGGAGACGAGGGACACGATGTTTTTACCCAGGTTCGGGCCCTCTTGATGGAGGTAAAACCCTACGTCCTGCTTGATTAATATTGATGATGTGGGTTACAAGAGTAGATCTACCACGAGATCAAGGAGGCTAAACCCTAGAACCTAGCCTATGGTATGATTGTTTTTCGTCCTATGGACTAAAGCCATCCGGTTTATATAGACACCGGAGAGGGCTAGGGTTACACAGAGTCGGTTACAACGGTAGGAGATCTACATATCCGTATCGCCAAGCTTGCCTTCCACGCCAAGGAAAGTCCCATCCGGACACGGGACGAAGTCTTCAACCTTCTATCTTCATAGTCTTGGAGTCCGGCCGATGATGATAGTTCGGCTATCCGGACACCCCCTAGTCTGGGACTCCCTCAGTAGCCCCCGAACCAGGCTTCAATAACGACGAATCCGGCGCGTATGTTGTCTTCGGCGTTTGCAAGGCGGGTTCTTCTTCATGCTTCATGTGTTTGCTAGATAGTGTCCGGTTGCTTCATAAATGCTGTGCTCCTTGGCTTCCGCGCCCAATAATGGTCTTCTTCCACACGTCGCACGAATGCTAAAAGCCAGGCTATTTTATGTTTTACCCCCTAGCTACGCAAATAAGCTGCCTATAAGAGAGGCGAGGATCCAGATCCAAATCGCACCATCCTCCTTCCGCAAGCACTCATCAAGGCGCATCTGACACAAAACCCATTCCAACATGGACAGTCGACGCGGCTCCTCTTCTCGCGCCCCTGGCCCTAAGCCAGGAGATTGTCCCGCACAGCGAGTTAGTGACGTTCCAAGAAGAGGGATATCTTCCCCCGGCCTACATGGTTCCGGTTCGAGCCGGACTGGCCACCTACAAAGGTGGGAAGCAGGCGGAGAGCGCCCCCAATCCCTCCAATGGAGAGCGGGTGTGCTTCGTCTCCTACTTAATAAGGGGACTCGAATTTCCTATACATCCATTTCTCCGGGGGCTCCTCGAGTTCTACGGACTCCAGCTTCATCACCTTACACCTGCCTCCATTTTGCACATCGCGGGCTTCGTAGCTCTGTGTGAGCTGTTCTTGGGCATTGAGCCCCATTTTGCGCTGTGGAAGAGGCTGTTTTGCCTCGTACCCCGCTCTCATGAGGGGTCGATATATCAAGTGGGCGGAGCCGAAATATGGCGCATCGCCGGGACCAGATACCTGTCCAGGACCCCGAAGAAGATGTCCGAAGATTGGTCTTCGGAGTGGTTTTATATGGAGGACGCTCCGCTGCCGGATCCAGTCCGGATCGGCCTTCCGGAGTTCAGCAACGCTCCCCTGAAGAAACGCCTAAGTTGGCGCCCACGGAGCCCTTGACGAGAAGATGATAGTAGCGTCCATTACTTGATGGGCCGGATACGGCTGCTAGCCCATTCCGTATTAACCATGATCGGAGTCATGGCCACATGCATTATGCGTGGGGTGCAGCCGCTCCAATATAGGGGCCACCCCATGTGGGACTTCAACGGGGACGACGACGCCACCCGCTACGGCCGCAAGGGACCTGGCTTGGCCGACGATCTGGTGAAGATCCTGTCCGGCTTGTACAAGGGGGAGAAGGAGGACTTCCTCCGCACAAATCCTCTGGACGGATTTTCCATGAACAACCCTCGGAGCTGGGTAAGCGGTCGCATGCATATCTAAACCGTGCCTTTAAAGGCAATTGTCTTATTGTATGATTTTGACACAGGAACTGCGTCGGGGTGTGGAGGGCATAAAAAGCCCAGCCCCACAACCCGAAGACCCAGAAAGGTCCCTTGATCCGAACTGATCGATGGGGTGTACCACCAGCTCAGCATAGATAATGCTTTAGTCGCCATTATGGCTGACTACCCCGGTTTGTGTCCGGCTTCCCCGGTGAGTACGACCGAAGTCCTGGCGCCGTTACTTCTTTAATGCTTAGTTTTGACCACCGTGCACCAATGGTGTTCGACAGGAAGCGCCTTTACGGCAGGAAGTCGAGCCCGCGGCGACCGGCCAACAAGGGTCAGTCCGGCCTAGCAAGCGGAAGAGGAGTGCGACGCAAACTGAAACATCGCTGCAACGGTATGGAGCACCGCTATTTTTTAAGGGAAGGATTCCCAGGAGGTATATTAATGCTCATAACTTTTCCAGAGAGAGCGCTCGCCGGACAGTGTCCGGAGAGGTTGCCAATCAAGCCTCCGCCAGCCATGCTCCAACGCATGGCCCGGAAGGGGAGGCGAATACAAGGCATGAGTCGGACGCTCCTCTGACGGAGGATGCCGACAGGCTGTCCGCCACCCGGTCTGAGGTGGAGAGCGCCATGAATCACAGGCGTCGCCGGACAGTTCTTCGTGACGCGTGTTTCTCCCCGGAGGCGTTAAATGCCTTTGATGCGGGAAACGCGCACCTCCGTGCCGCTCAAGATGGGTTAACCAGAGCCACGGAGCAGTATGTGAAAGACATACGTGTAAGTAATTTTAATAGTTATATATGCCAGTAGCCCCCGAGACTTAAAATGGTTAAAATAACTGATTTAAGGATCAATTTTTATGCAGGATCTTACGGAGAAGAATACCCATCTGTCCCAGGAGCTCCAAGAGTGCAAGGCCCAACTTGAGGCCGCACTGGCCGCCACAGGGGGAGCCACAGAGACCCCCGCTGGTAAGACGTACTTTGAAAAGATAATTAATTAACAAAGTGCGGCGTGAATCTGACAATAATATTGCAGAGGGCGCCGGACTAGATCCGGACAAGCAACAGCTACTGCGTCAGCTAAAGGCTGGCGAGAGGGTGCTTATGAAGGTGCAGCAGGAGAGAAACAAGCTCC
This sequence comes from Triticum aestivum, assembly GCF_018294505.1. Classification (NCBI taxonomy): domain Eukaryota; kingdom Viridiplantae; phylum Streptophyta; class Magnoliopsida; order Poales; family Poaceae; genus Triticum; species Triticum aestivum. The sequence goes on along the minus strand of NC_057804.1, from coordinate 593,095,364 downwards.
AAGATGCCCACACCCAGCTAGGAGAAGAGCTGAAAGGTGTTCGGGCCCAGCTGTCTGGCTCCTTGAAGGAGAATCAGCGACTTCGTCGCGGCATTTATAGTAAGTGCTTGAGCAAATTCCTTTGAAAAGAAGAATTCGGCGAGGAAGTCGTTTGACAGAAATATGTCTTTAGGTGTGCTCACAGGTCGCCCTGCGGAGGAAATGCCTGGGTCAACAGGTGACCAACTTCCCGAGCTGGTGCAATTGTTCGAACGTGTTCGGCAGGCGATGAGTGGCGTCGTTCAGGCTTTATGGCCATCCGTCTCCCTACCCGAGGGCCTTGGTGAGCTTGCTGAGAAGCTCCAGGGAGCACGGCGACGCCTCCGTTTGTGGAAGATATCGGCCTGCCGTCAGGGCGCCAGGGAGGCCTGGGCCATGGTGAAGACGCGCTACCCGAAGGCTGACCCAAACCACATGGCCGAGGTCGGACCTGCGGGGCCTGATGGGAAGGAGATCCCTGTGAGCTTGATGTATGGCCAAGTAGAACTGGCCGCGAAATATTCCCAACAGGACTGTAAATTAGACAGCCTGTTAGATGGGATTGAGGAGGAGTACAATCAGTCGGTTTGACGATGTAATTTGAAATGACATGTAAGATGCCTTCTAGCCGGATTGTAGATCGTTTGTCTTTGCGGACCGTTTCGCTTCAACCTCGGGACCCAACAGTCCGGAGTGTGTCCGAATACCCCTACGGTTATAAAAGAACCGGGGCATGCATGGAGACAAGGCGTCGGGGTCATAATTGCTTTATCAGACAAGTGCCCAACTAGTTATGTTATATTACATGGTTAGTAAGAAACATCTTCCAGGGAGAATAGTTCCGTTAAGGGTTCCTTTCCCTGGGAGGCATGCCCTAAGGTGCAATGCCGGACTGCGAAAATAGCAGAAAAAGCATCTGGGGGCTTATAAATAAGTAAGTAATAAATCATCTTTCAAGTCACCGACCGAATATTCTCTTAAGAACGCTAGCTTTCGGCTTCACCCAGTCTGAGGTACACATCCGGCTGACCCGGCAGTAACAATCGCAGAGGTGCTCCCTTTACCTCCTAGCCGAACAATCGGGAACGTAGGGGTAAGCACAGGAGCCAGGCAACCCAGCTTGGCCAAAACTTAAGTCATATCGATGCATATAATGGTGAATAAAAGGTACATGCGGAAGTATGACACATGTATTGGGCGTGAAGCCCATATTAATAAGCTTCTGGTAAAGAAGCCCCCAGGTATAATGAGTGCTAGGAGCACATCAAGTGTGTGCGAACAAAGCGCAAATCAGCCTATAAAAGGTATTGAAAAAAAAGTGGGAAGAAGGAGGGGGACAAGAGACAGTAAAAAATATAAAAAGGTGGACGGGGGAGTGAGACGAACTCTGAGTCCGGTGTTTAGGCGTAGAATCTTCGGAGACGGGCTGCGTTCCATGGGTTCGGCTCGAGTCGGTTGTCAGATGCTTTACGTAGACGGTATGCTCCGCCGGTCAGGACTTGGTCGATGATGAAGGGACCTTCCCACTTGGGCTTAAGTTTGTCCTTTTTCTTGTCCGGCAGGCGTAGAACGAGTTCGCCGACATTGTAAGTTTTGGCCCGTACTTCTCTGCTTTGATATCTTCGAGCCTGCTGCTGATAGAATGCGGAACGAGCCTTTGCCACGTCCCGCTCCTCCTCTAAGGCGTCCAAACTGTCCTGCCGATCCAACTCGGCTTCTCTTTCTTCGTACATGCGCACACGAGGTGAGTCATGAATTATATCGCAAGGCAGAACTGCCTCTGCGCCATACACCATGAAAAATGGTGTGAATCCAGTAGTTCGGTTTGGCGTGGTCCGCAGCCCCCAGAGTACGGAGTCGAGCTCCTCTACCCAGTGCGTGTTAGATTCCTTGAGGGACCGCACTAGTCTGGGTTTGATGCCGCTCATGATTAGACCATTTGCTCGCTCGACTTGACCGTTAGTTTGGGGGTGATAGACTGAAGCGTAATCGAGCTTGATGCCCATGTTTTTGCACCAGAGTTTAACCTCGTCGGCAGTGAAGTTCGTGCCGTTATCAGTGATGATGCTGTGGGGGACGCCAAAACGGTGTACTACCCCGGATAGGAAGTCTATCACCGGTCCGGATTCTGCCGTTTTAACCGGCTTGGCCTCAATCCATTTGGTGAATTTGTCCACCATGACCAATAAGTATTTGTGCTTGTGGGTTCCCCCTTTAAGGGGTCCAACCATGTCAAGCCCCCAGACCGCGAACGGCCAGGTAATGGGTATAGTTTTGAGGGCGGTGGGTGGCATGTGGCTCTGATTAGCAAAGAGCTGGCAACCGACGCATCGTTGGACTAAGTCCTGAGCATCTGCCCGGGCTGTCGGCCAATAAAATCCTGTACGGAAGGCCTTGCCTACGAGTGCCCGGGCTGCAGCGTGGTGCCCGCCGAGTCCGGCGTGAATTTCAGCCAGGAGATTCCGCCCCTCCTCTTCGGAGATACACCTTTGAAGGACTCCGGTTGTGCTTTTCTTATAAAGTTCTCCCTCATGGACCTTGTAGGCTTTAGATCGCCGAACTATGCAGCGGGCCTCATTTTGGTCTTCGGGAAGTTCCTGCCGAATTAAGTAGGCTAGGAATGGTTCTGTCCACGGGGCAATTACTGCCATTATTTCGTGAGCTGAAGGTGTTATTTCGTTGGCTGAGCCGCCGATTGTGTCAGAATGGTCTGAGTTCGGTGATGCAGCTGGCTCCGGATTGTTATTTCCGGACTCCTCTTCCCATAACACGGATGGCTTGAAGAGCCGTTCCAGGAAGATGTTTGGAGGGACGGCGTCTCGTTTCGCGCCGATGCGTGCTAACACGTCTGCTGCCTGGTTATTATCCCGGGCTACATGGTGGAATTCGAGTCCTTCGAACCGAGCTGACATTTTTAGGACGGCGTTGCGGTAAGCTGCCATTTTTGGATCTTTGGCATCAAAGTCTCCATTTACTTGGGATATTGCGAGGTTTGAATCCCCGCGCACCTCTAGGCGTTGAATGCCCATGGAGATTGCCATCCGGAGGCCATGTAGAAGGGCCTCGTATTCGGCTGCGTTATTGGAGTCCATGTACATTATTTGAAGTACGTATTGGATTGTGTCTCCAGTTGGGGACGTCAGGACGACGCCAGCCCCCAAGCCAGCCAACATTTTGGATCCGTCGAAATGCATGATCCAATTGGAGTATGCGCCGTACTCTTTAGGGAGTTCGGCTTCGGTCCATTCGGCGACGAAGTCGGCCAGAACCTGCGACTTTATAGCTCGCCGTGGTTTATAGGTTATGTCAAATGGTAAGAGCTCAATAGCCCATTTTGCAATCCTGCCCGTTGCGTCGCGATTGTTTATAATATCGTTGAGAGGTACTTCGGAGGCCACCGTTATGGAACACTCTTGAAAGTAGTGTCGCAGCTTCCGGGATGCCATGAACACCGCATATGCTATCTTTTGATAATGTGGGTACCGGGACTTGCATGGAGTTAGAACAGTGGATACGTAGTACACTGGTTTTTGAAGAGGGAATCTGTGCCCTTCTGTCTCTCGCTCGACGACGAGTACCGCGCTGACAACTTGATGTGTTGCTGCGATATATAATAACATAGGTTCGCCCAGGTTGGGCGCGGCCAGGACCGGATTTGTTGCCAGTATGGCCTTTATTTCTTCGAGTCCGGCTGTGGCAGCATCCGTCCATTCGAAATGTTCGGTGCGCCGGAGGAGGCGGTAGAGGGGCAGAGCCTTTTCTCCCAAACGGGAGATGAAGCGACTTAAGGCCGCTACGCATCCGGTTAGTTTTTGTATTTGCTTGAGGTCTTTTGGAATATCCAATTGTGACAGAGCTCGGATTTTGGCCGGGTTTGCTTCAATTCCTCTACCGGATACGATGAAGCCCAAGAGCTTTCCGGCTGGTACGCCGAAGACGCATTTTTCCGGATTGAGCTTAATGTCATATGCTCGGAGGTTGTCGAATGTCACCCTCAAGTCTTCTACTAGAGTTTCGACGTGTTTGGTCTTGACGACCACATCGTCTACGTATGCCTCTACTGTTTTGCCTATCTGGGTAGCCAGACATGTTTGAATCATGCGCTGATATGTTGCGCCGGCGTTTTTGAGTCCGAAGGGCATTGTGTTGAAGCAGAATGGCCCATATGGAGTAATGAATGCCGTTGCGGCCTGGTCTTTCTCCGCCATCTTGATTTGATGGTATCCGGAGTATGCGTCGAGGAAGCACAATGAATCGTGCCCTGCGGTAGCATCGATGATTTGGTCGATGCGAGGGAGGGGGAAAGGGTCCTTTGGACAGGCCTTGTTAAGGTCTTTAAAATCGACGCAGAGGCGCCAGGATTTGTCCTTTTTTGGTACCATTACTAGATTGGCTAGCCAGTCCGGATGTTTTATATCTCTGATGAATCCGGCTTCTAAGAGTTTGGCTAGCTCTTCTCCCATTGCCTGTCTTTTGGGTTCGGAAAATCGCCGAAGAGCTTGTTTGACCGGCTTGAATCCTTTTAGGATGTTTAGGCTGTGCTCTGCCAGCCTGCGTGGGATTCCTGGCATGTCTGAAGGGTGCCAGGCAAAAATGTCCCAATTTTCCCGAAGGAATTCTCGTAGTGCGGCTTCGACATCAGGACTTAATTGTGCCCCAATGGAGGCCGTCTTTGTGGGGTCCGTTGGATGGACCTGAAATTTGACTATTTCGTCTGCTGGTTTAAAAGAGGTGGACTTGGACCTCTTATCGAGTATCACATCGTCCCTATCCACCATGGAGCGCAGCGTAGTTAGTTCCTCTGCCGCTAGGGCTTCGGACAATGCCTCTAGGGCCAGTGCGGCTGTCTTATTTTCAGCGCGGAGTGCTGTATCTGGATCACTGGCAAGAGTGATTATCCCATTGGGTCCGGGCATTTTGAGCTTCATGTACCCGTAGTGGGGTATAGCTTGGAAGATTGTGAATGCCTCTCGCCCTAACAAAGCGTGATATCCGCTGCCGAATGGGGCCACTTGGAACGTGACCTCCTCGGACCTGTAATTGTCCGGTGAGCCGAACACTACGTCTAGTGTGATTTTTCCTGTGCAGCGTACTTCTCGACTAGGGATTATCCCTCTGAAGGTTGTGCTGCTTCGCTCGATGCGGCTCCAGTCAATATCCATTTTTTGAAGGGTTTCCTCGTAGATGAGGTTTAATCCGCTGCCGCCATCCATGAGTACCTTGGTAAGGCGAAAGCCGTCCACTATCGGACTGAGGACCAATGCGGCTGGTGCTCTAGCTGTTCGGAATTTAGGTTCGTCGCTGGCGTTGAAGGTGATAGCCGTGTCACTCCATGGATTTGCTGTTGCTACTTGGTAGACTTCGGCGAGGCCGCGGATTGTTCGTTTTCGCATGTTATTTGATGCGAAAGTCTCGAAGACTGTTAATACCGTACCGGTACTGCTGGGCTGTTTGCCCGGGGCTAAAAAGCCTTCGCCACTTTTGGCCACCTGCCGTAGTATCCAACATGCTCGAAGGCTGTGTGTTGGAGTGGCGCCCTCCGTACTGTGGATTTTGCAGGGTCCGTTGAGCCAGCCCTCCAGTACGGTTCCATGCCCTTTAGGGGGTCTTTGCTTTTTGGTTTTTAACCCAGGTGCTTGAGTATGGCGCACCCTTTTACTTCGGACTAGGGTTGTGGTCAAGGCCGGACTGTCCCAAAACCTAGTTTCGGTGTTCCTGGCACTCTCTACCGCACAGTATTTTTGTACGATAGTCGCTAGGTCGATGAAGCGTGTAACTTCGCGACGACTTATGGCGTTCATGATTCCCTTGTCCGTGCAATTGTTGCAGAAAATTGAAATCGCGCTTTCTTCGCAGCAGTCCTTTATCCTGTTCATAACCAGGAGGAATCTGGCCCAGTAATGATGTACTGTTTCATCGGGCTCTTGCCGTATTCGAGATAGATCGCTTATGTTTGGGTGGGCGGGTGGAATCAAGTTCGGAACCCCGCCCGATCTGAGGCTCAAAGGCCAAGAAGTTTCCGGATTTGGAAGCTTGACTTGCTGGATGCTTTCCAACGAATCTAGTCCGATGCCTGACTCTAAGTTCAGTATTTGATTAGCGTCCGTCCCTTCGCGGGAATCCGGCTTGGAGGGATCGGGAATCCGGACATAGTTGGTTTTCAACGTAGAAGAAGGGTTGCCGCATTGTTCCTCTACCACGACAACGTGGTGGGTGGCCTGAGGAGAGTTAATCTCTCTCAGATCGGGTTTAAGCCCAATCTGATCGTAGTCTGTAGCGACTCCCAGGGCGGCGATGCGATCCAAGAGCTCGTTTACAGAGGAGAGCTCAATCGGATCTAACTGCTCGGCGAATTCCGGGCTGACGTGAAGATCGCTTTTGATGACCTGAGAGGTCATCGTCGGAGCGGTGGCCGAACAGGCGGTCATAAGAAAACCACCTAGCCGGACAGTTTGGCCGGCGGCCAAAGCTCTCTTGACGACGGTGCCGTCTTTAAAGACGGGAGAAGGCATCCTTCCTGATCGCGACGGCACAGAGGAACTCTCAATGAAAGCACCAATGTCGGTGTCAAAACCGGCGGATCTCGGGTAGGGGGTCCCGAACTGTGCGTCTAGGCGGATGGTAACAGGAGACGAGGGACACGATGTTTTTACCCAGGTTCGGGCCCTCTTGATGGAGGTAAAACCCTACGTCCTGCTTGATTAATATTGATGATGTGGGTTACAAGAGTAGATCTACCACGAGATCAAGGAGGCTAAACCCTAGAAGCTAGCCTATGGTATGATTGTTGTTCGTCCTATGGACTAAAGCCATCCGGTTTATATAGACACCGGAGAGGGCTAGGGTTACACAGAGTCGGTTACAATGGTAGGAGATCTACATATCCGTATCGCCAAGCTTGCCTTCCACGCCAAGGAAAGTCCCATCCGGACACGGGACGAAGTCTTCAATCTTGTATCTTCATAGTCTTGGAGTCCGGCCGATGATGATAGTTCGGCTATCCGGACACCCCCTAGTCCGGGCTCCCTCAAGGCCTCCCTGTTCGGCAGCTTGTGAAGAAGCTGCTTCTGTCGCTAGGATTCGCCAGCATCTAAGCCAGAACACCTTCGCAGGGCTAAGATCCAGCAGAATTGCAAAGATCTGACCCTTGAGACTCGCAAATCCGGGTAGCAATAGGAATTCATCACAACTTACTTTGCATGAAAAATGCCTTACCCGCCGCTTTTTCTTCACTGCCTGGAATCCTGGAGGGCCTTGTGGCTTCGGCCCTAGCGCTTTGGCACTTCTCAGAGCCTTGCAAGCTCAGACTCTCGAGTCTTCAAGTCACGCTCCAGGACTCTCATGTTTTTCACGACGATCCTGGAGCTCTTGCTGACCTCCTGACCCGGCCTCCTGCATTTCTCGCTCGTGCGCTTCGCAGCGCATTGCGTTCAGCCGTGGCCACCGCCTCTTTCAGGGTCGAACACCTCATTAGTGGCCCCTGCAATACCCACGTTATCCTTGTCATTCTTTTCGCAACCAAAATCCTTTTCTGTAAGGTACAATTTTAGTAAGGTGTTACTCACCTTCCTTGTCCTCGAGCTGCTTCTTAGCACGGCCGAGCTCGTTCTCGGACCGCTCGAGGCTTTCCTTCAACATATTGACCTCCGCAGTCAGTGCGGCAGAGGTCAGCAGCGCAGCCTGCAATCCCATATTGACATATTTATTATGACTCCTGCGTATATCTTCTTAGATCCTCAGTCCGGCTTTTCTTTCCGAACACCGAACCGAGCATCAGGGGCTACTGTCTATGCGATACCATCTTATACATATTGAAATTCTTACCTCAAAGCCTGTTAGAAGGCTGTTGCAGGCTTCGGTCAGCCCACTCTTAGCGAGCTGAACCTTTTGAATCACCGCACTCATAACAGTGCGGTGTTCCTCTTCGATGGAGGCGCCGTTGAGCGCCTCCAGCAAGTTATCCGGCGCCTCCGGTTGGACGGAGGCTGCCGGCATCACGGTCTTGCCCTTCTTACGAAGGGGTCGCCCGCCGGACTCCGGACTCCGGAGCCACTGTGTGTTCCGGGGCCGAGTCCGATGCAAAGTCCGGGTGGTTGTCCTGTGACACCCCCGGGGCCTCCTCTCCTGATGGGTCCCTTCCTGGGATCCACCTCGGCATCATCCGCTCACGGGGTGGAGGCCGTCGGAAGAGAATCCATATCTGATGCACCTAAGGACCCGCTCGACGAAGCGGGAAGATCATCCTTAGGCGGACTGCAGGGTTGTATGCGGCATTAGAAAGACATTATGTGGCGGAAAAGAAAAACCTTGAAGTTATTCGGGAGTCCGGATACTTACGATCTCGCCAGGGGCTTGGCCCTTGGAGGCCAGTCCTCATCGTCGTCACTGGCGTTGGCGGAGCAGTCCGGGGAAAGAGTTTTTCCCTTCTTGGACCCTTCGACCTCCCTTGTTGGGGATGCCTTCCTTTTCTTCCCTCCCCCCCGCTGGGGGAGATGCTTTCTTCTTCTCCTCCTCTCCTTGGTGGGAGGAGTCGGCCTCAGATTCATCATCCGATAGCACCTGAAAACGGGAACTCTTCCGAGTCCCCGTGGCCTTCTTCTTGGCCTTCTTCTCCGGCACCACGTGGGGTGCCGGAGCCAGCAGCCCCGTTAAGCGGGCATCCGCTGGGTCCTCTGGTAATGGGGCTAGATAGATAGTCCGTTCGGCCTTCGCCAGCCAGTCCTGTCAAAGGTAAAGGGAGTTTAGATCCCACATAGAGTAAAACTATGGAAAACAAATGGCAAAAGCACTTACCTCGTTAGCTGGACGCTGCGAGCGGAATCCGCGATCTTCGGTAGCGGATGCGGGAGCCTCGGCGCCTTTGACAGCACCTTCCAGACATCTTCGTACGTAGTGTCGAAGAGCCCGCTCAGGGTCTGGTGCTGCGCGGATCGAACTCCCACATGTTGAAGCTCCATCGTTGGCACGGGAGAATCCGGCGGATGAGCATGACCTGGACTACGTTGACAAGCTTGAGCTTCTTGTCCACCAGCTTTTGGATGCAGGCTTGGAGTCCGGTCAGCTCCTCCGAATCGCCCCAGATCCGGCCACTCTCTTTCTAGGAGGTGAGCCATGTAGGGATGCCGGATCTGAATTCGGGGGCTGCTGCCAATCAGGGTCACGCGGCTCGGTGATGTAGAACCACCCCGATTGCCACCCTTTGATGGTTTCCACAAAAGTGCCCTCCAGCCGCGTAACGTGGGACATCCTGCCCACCATGGCGCCTCCGCACTCCGCTTGGCTGCCCTTCACAACCTTCGGCTTGACACTGAAGGTCTTGAGCCACAAGCCGAAGTGGGGCTGGATGCAGAGGAAGGCCTCGCACACGACGATAAACGCCGAGATGTTGAGGATGAAATTCGGGGCCAGATCATGGAAATATAGGCCGTAGTAGAACATGAGCCCCCGGACAAAGGGATGAAGTGGGAAGCCCAGTCCGCGGAGGAAATGGGGAAGAAATACTACCCTCTCATGGGGCCTGGGGGTGGGGATGAGCTCTCCCTCGTCGGGGAGCCGATGCCCGATGCCCGCGGAGGAAATGGGGAAGAAATACAAATATCCGGCACTGCGCAGCTTCTGGATGTGCCCCTCCGTGACGGAGGAGGCCATCCACTTGCCTCCCGCTCTGGACATAGTTGGAGGAGGTTGAGGTGAGATGTGCGGACTTGGGTGCTGGAGCTCGAGTTTGCGGAGATCGATAAGCCAAGGAGGAAGAAGGCGCAGGTAAAAGGGTTGGATCTTTATCCCCTTATATGGGCGGACAAAAACATGTGTCCCCACCGGCCTGGTAAAACTCGCTTATCTCCCAAGAGTCACAATCAATGGCGCGGTTGGGTTACCCACGTCCGTATTGATGGGAATCCCGGAATAAGGGGAACACGATCTCTGCTTCGACAAGACATGCCAAGGAAACCGCCTCGCTAAATGCGCTGAGGTGATACAATAAAAACAATTCGAGTAAAGGCTTGGTAATGGAGTGACGTCACGCCACAAAATACGTCAGCAGATTGAACTTGTGTAATATTATTCTCTCTACGGTGGTACGTGGTTGCAGAGCCGGACACTATCATGGTGCTCACAATCTTCTATAAATTATTCGGAGGAAGAACCCGCCTTGCAATGCCGAAGACAACATGCGCGTCGGGCTCGTCGTCATTGAAGCTTGGTTCAGGGGCTACCGAGGGAGTTCCGGACTAGGGGGTGTCCGGATAGCCAAACTATCATGATCGGCCGGACTCCAAGACTATGAAGATACAAGATTGAAGACTTCGTCCCGTGTCAGGATGGGACTTTCCTTGGCGTGGAAGGCAAGCTTGGTGATACGGATATGTAGATCTCCTACCATTGTAACCGACTCTGTGTAACCCTAGCCCTCTCTGATGTCTATATAAACCGGATTGCTTTAGTCCGTAGGACGAACAACAATCATACCATAGGCTAGCTTCTAGGGTTTAGCCTCCTTGATCTCGTGGTAGATCTACTCTTGTAACACACATCATCAATATTAATCAAGCAGGACGTAGGGTTTTACCTCCATCAAGAGGGCCCGAACCTGGGTAAAACATCGTGTCCCTTGTCTCCTGTTAGCATCCGCCTAGATGCACAGTTCGGGACCCCCTACCCGAGATCCGCCGGTTTTGACACCGACACTGGCCCTCTCTGTTGTCTATATAAACCAGAGGGTTTAGTCCGTAGGACAAGAACAATCATAATCATAGGATAACTTCTAGGGTTTAGCCATTACGATCTCATGGTAGATCAACTCTTGTAATACTCATATTCATCAAGATCAATCAAGCAGGAAGTAGGGTATTAACTCCATAGAGAGGGCCCGAACCTAGGTAAACATTGTGTCCCCCCGCCTCCTGTTACCATCAGCCTTAGACGCACAGTTCAGGACCCCCTACCCGAGATCCGCCAGTTTTGACACCGACATTGGTGCTTTCATTAAGAGTTCCACTGTGTCATCACCAGAAGGCTTGATGGCTCCATCAATCATCCGCAACAACACAGTCCAGGGGTAGATCTTCCTCCCCGGACATATCTTTGTATTCGGTGGCTTCACATTGCGGGCCAACTCGCTTGGCCATCTAGAGCAGATCGATAGCTGCGCCCCTGGCCACCAGGTCAGATTTGGAAGCCTGAATTTTGTGCCCGATATCCGTGGAGACTTGATCTTCGATGGATTCGAGCCCCTGACGGCTGCCCCTGCCACCACAATGAACATGACCTGAATCTGTCATCTAGCAACACTTAGGAGATAGCGCCTATAATCGCTATGGCCCTAGATCCGGAACATATCGCGTCGTTCGAAGACGGGAAGCTCAACCCCACTACAGAAACCGCAGACTCAGCAGCGCTAGAGATGAACACAGATTTGACCTCGAACGAGGCCTGTGTCATCAGAACCTCGGACTCATTTCCGGCCATAGGTTCCAAACCGCGTACGTCCGCGCCTATCGATTAGGCGCCGATCATTGGGTTCAGCTCTATGGATATCTTCCGGCAGTCACCTTTAGGCAATGTGCTAAATTCATTAAAGGCCCTCGCCTTATCTGGGGATTCTCAGCCGAACTATATTCGGTTCGAATTTGAAGCTGAAAGCAGAGAATTTCAATCCCCACCCACCACCCACTTCATAGCCACTATCGAAGATTTAACCGACATGCTCGACTACAAGTCCGAAGACATCGACGATATAGACGACGATGCCGGAGAGGAGTAGATACAAGAGCCACTGCGCACAGGGCGCTGGGCGGACACCTCCTTGTATGACGTATATATGGTGGATACACTCAATGAAAACAATGGTGATAAAAAAAGATCCAGTCAAGGATAAGCCTCCTGAGAAGCAGCCGAAGCGCCGACGTCAGTGGCGCCGCTCTGAACCACGCCACGGGAAAAACAACGATACTGGCACGGGAGAAAACAACACTCTAGATGATGCCGAAGACAACGAAGACCCCTTTGAGCCAACTTCCGAATAGGCCGAACGGGAAGACGGGCAAGCCAGCCGTGATGAACAGGCCATGAATGAAGACTCGGAGGACAGTAATTACATGCCTCTCTCCGAGGACGAGGTGAGCCTCGGCGATGAAGAATTTATCGTGCCTGAGGATCCCGTCGAGCAGGAGCGTTTTAAGCGCCGGCTAATAGCCACTGTAAAGAGCCTGAAGAAAAAGCAGCAACAGCTTCAAGCTGATCAAGATCTGCTCACTGATTGATGGACTGAGGTCCTGGCAGCTGAGGAATATGGCCTCGAGCGCCCAACCAAGAGTTACCCGAAGCGCAAATTGCTACCCCAATTCGATGACGAGGCGCTGGAGCCCACACTACCAACGCATGATGTGGCTGACCAACCACCACGTGGCCGGGACAAAGCGGCAACTCAGCCCGAACACCAGCCCGCACTACCTCGCCGAACAAACAGAAACACAACAGCTCGAGGATACACACATGACCTGCGGTACAACTTGGAAGACAAAGCAGGCCAGACCAGATCGATCTATGGATTGCGGGGGCGCGCCCCAATGCACAACGACGGCCACCTTGCCGGACATAACAAATACAACCTTGTTCGGGCCGAACACCGGAAGGCAGCTCCACCCGAGCTGTGTTGCGACGTGGCCCGACACAGAGGCGCCACACACCCCCTATGCTTCACCGACGAAGTAATGGAACATGAATTCCTAGAAGGGTTTAAACCCGTAGATATTGAATCGTATGATGGGACAATAGATCCCGCGGTATGGATTGAGGACTTTCTTCTCCATATTCACATGGCCCGCGGTGATGATCTCCACGCCATCAAGTATCTCCTGCTAAAACTGTCAGGACCCCGACTCAATGCCACATCGATCTAGCATGTAACACCTCATATCACTTTGCGGCCTCACGCACGGTATTCCCACGGGTGTCGCCTTACCTTAGCCCAGGACCATTTGCGCCTTTTGGCACACGTATATGACAGTGTCGCTAGCATCCATATGATAAGGAGCCCGGGCTGACATGGCTAGTCGTAAACCCAAAGTGGCACAGACTTACAGGGACAGGCATCCATGACCCAGCATCGAATGTGTCGGTCATCAGCGAGTGAATCCAGGCTGTAGCACTGGGCTAGCAGGACTCCGGTGAACCGGGCTGTAGCGGGCTAACAGGACTCTGGTATTCATCGCGTGACATTTCCCCGAAGGGACAGACACAGGAACGAAGAAGGACACATGCCGGCCAGCCTAAGTGTTCCGGAGCAGTAGCAAGCTACCATGGCTCGGTGGAAACACTAGGAGACATTTCCCGGTAAGAGAGGCTACTAAAGATAAACAACTAGATAGTCAGATCCCACACATACCAAGCATTTCAATAACATACACACAATATGCTCGATATGTGCAATACAACATGGTATCACAAAATGACTCTACGACTCAAGTAATTTATTCAATAGGCTCCGAGGAGCGAGATATTACAAATAGGGGTCTCATGACCCAACATTCAGAGCATACAAATCAAAGCACAAGTGGAAGCTATCATGTCTGGGTACAGACATCTATAAATGAAAAAGGCTGAGAAGCCTGACTATCTATCAGATCCTGCCGAGGGCACAAGATCGTAGCTGAGGTATCAAGCTAAACGTCGAAGTCCAAGCGGAACTACTAGTGAGACTGAAGTCTCTCTGCAAAACATAAAATAGGCAAACGTGAGTACAATGTACCCAGCAAGACTTACATCAGATCTATCTACATATGCATCATTATCAACAAGGGGGTGGAGGGGTTTGACTGCAGCAAGCCAGCTTTGACTCGGTGGCTATCCTAAACTACGACTGCAAGCGACTCTTTTGAGGTGGCGCACACGAGTCCACATATTCACCATATCAATACACCACTATGGATCCGCTCCCGTCTCCCTACGAGAACGCCATCCATAGCACTCACGCTTATCTTGCGTATTTTAGAGTATCCACTTTCACTTGTCTATGAACTGATATAAGCAACCCAGAAGTCCTTTTCCGCGGACACGGCTATTCGAATAGATGATTTTAACCCTGCAGGGGTGTACTTCTTCATACATGTTTCCACCACTTAGCGTCTGCACACGACATGTGCTCGGCAGACTTCAAGCGAAAGCCGACGTGGGTGTAGACCACGACCTACCTAAACACCTAAGTCTCTAGTCCAGGTTTATCGCCTATTCGGGTTCCATCCATGAGGAGATCCGGCCGGAGTTTCGCTCACAGCCCCAAACGATGTGAACAGGGTTCCGTGACACCAAACGGGCGCCCGGTATACCCGGCCACGTGCCTACCGCATCACAGCCCACCCCTACGGTCAGCGCTGTCCACGGCCTCCAGCATACTACAAACACCAGAAACTACTTGCAACTCCTGGACAGAGGACTAGGGTGAATAAGAAGTCGAGCGGGGTCATATTTTAGGGCCCAATGTATGGTAGTAGCTGAATCATGGATCACAAACACAGAACTCAGTTCCTGAGGACGGCTGCAATGAGACAACCCACCATGTACTCCTACATGGCCTCTCACCGCTACCTTTACCAAAACGTGTTCACACACTTAGCTCACACACAGTAGGACATGTTCACACGCCTCTGATTCATCCCCGATGAATCAGACCTGACTCAACTCTAAGCCGTAGCAGGCATGACAAGCAAGCATGAATGAGTAGGCACAACAGGGCTCAAACAACTCCTACTCATGCTAGTGGGTTTCATCTATTTACTGTGGCAATGACAGGTCATGCAAAGGATAAAGGGGTTCAGCTACCGCAGCAAGTAACAAATATGTCGTTGTTGTCCTAATGCAGTAAAAGAGAGCAGGAGCGAGAGAGTGGGATTTTATCGGAATGAACAAGGGGGTTTTGCTTGCCTGGCACTTCTGAAGATAACATTGAGTCTTCATCGGTGTCAACGATCACATCATCGGTATCACGTCTATCGAGAGGGAACAAATACCGGCAACACAGAAGGGAACACAATCAATGCAATGCACAATATGATGCATGATCATGACATGGCAAAATGAATGTGTTATGAGCTAATGCAACTAGCAATAGATTAAATGAAGTTGGTTTGAATACAAGATTCAAATTCAAACTCCATATGTGATTATTTAAATGCCCTTTAATTGATTTGTGCTAAACAGCAGCTATAAGTTGTTCTAACATGCATGAAAATGGTACAGATGGATTCCTTGAATTTTTCTGATAATTTTTCATATATAAATTATTTAATTTGGAGTTACGGTTAATTTTCTATGATTTATTGAAGTTTTAGCTATTTCTGGAATTTCCTGATTATTTATAAAATAAACTAAATTACAGAAAAGGAATATTGCGTCAACATGACGCCGGGGTGACGTCAGCAGGTCAAAGGCGTCGACCAGGTCAAACCTGACCAGTGGGGTCCACTGGTCAGTGACCTAGTCAACTAACCAAGTTAGTTAGCCCTAACTAACTTAGTTAGCCGGGCAGGGCCCGCATGTCAGTGGCCTATCTAATTAGCTGAGTTAATTAACGCTAACTAATCTAACACTAATCAAGCAGGCGCCTGGGCCCACACGTCAGGGGGTCAAACCCCGGGTCAACTCGCCGGAGTTGACCCGCGGCTCGTCGCCGGCGGAGCCAGAGACGGCGGAGGGGGTCGGAAATCCTCCTCCGGCGACCAAAACAGCGGCAGCGATCATCTACGCGTAGCTGGCGCTCAGCCGCATCCATCTAGGCAAGCGGGAGGGGCTGAGGTTGAATGGGCTCGCCGGAATCGAGCTCGCGGCGGCGGCCGGAGCTCGGGGTTGGTGCGGGTTGGCGCTAGGGGGCATGGCAGGTCGCACGGGTGGGCGCGCTCGGCTCCTGGAAGGGTGCTGAGCACGTTGCCGTGCTCGGGAGTTAGCTGCGGTGGCTCTAGCACCGTCTGCGTCATCGCCGGCGGCGAGGAACTGTCGGCTCCGACAGTCGGGGTGGTTAGAAGGCACGGACGGGCACGGGGAGAGAGGGGAAATGGACAGGGGCTCACGAGGGGTCGGGAGAGAAGCTCGGTGGGCTCGGGGAAGCCTCTGCAACAGCGAATTGACGACGGTGATCTCCGGGCACCGGAGATGAAGACGACGACGCTCCAGTCGACTGCGGCCTCCTCTGGTCGCGTGCGTCGCGTGTGTAGCTCCACGGGGTCAGGGCGGAGCTCAGGGATGCATAGTGGGAGCGAGGGGGTGGCTGTGGCCCCGGTAAACGGCGTCGGTGGCGATGGGCTCCGCTCGGGCGCGTGAGGGAGAGAGAGCAGAGGAGGGGGAGGAGCGAGGGAGAGCGCGAGGGGTTCCAGGGAGAGTGAGAGAGAGGCCAGGGGTGTCGTGGCGTCTCCAGGCGCATCGAGGAGGGAGGCAACCAGGCAGGAGGTGGCGTCGGGGCTCTCGGGCGCGCGCCACGCCTCGCCTCTGCCTACTGGCAGAGGAAGACGACGAGCGGCGAGGGGGTTTGCGGTGGTGGGCTGGGCCACCAGCTGGGCCAGCGATGGGGGGGGGGGCAAAGCTGGGCCGGTCGTGGCGCCAGGTAAGCTGGGCTTCTCTCTCTCTCTCTTTTTTTTATTTACTGTTTTCTATTTTTGTTCTGTTTTATTTAATTGGCACTGAATTTTAATTCAAACAGAATTTGAAAACAGTGCCTAAACTTCCCTGGATATTTTTAAGTCACCTAATGGACTTCTCCACACATAATAAAAATATCTCAGGTCATTTGAAAATATATTCATTATATATTATGAATATAACTCCAAATTCAAATAAAATATTGATTTAAAATCAGAGCCCAATAATTCCTTAGAAATGTCCCAAAATTTTGGTTTGATTTATAACTCTTGCCAAAATTGTCAGAGCTATTTCTAGGCATTTTGGATTTACTGATTGCAATTTTAGGGTTTCTTGCCCCTCTTTTATTTAAGTTTTGAGGCTTCTGAATTCCTCAGTTCAAATTTTCAGAATTAAACATGATGCACACATGAGCTAGCCTAGAGCACTACCAGCAACTAGGGATGTGACAACTCACCCCCACTAAACAAGAATCTCGTCTCGAGATTCAAGCGTAGGGTAAGGTGGAGGGGGAACGCGACCTAGCACAAACTTCACGATCCAGGGTGCACTTCAAATGAATGTTGATTTGAACACCATCTTTGTCTTGTCGTCTTGCTCTAAGAAATCCTGTCAACATGACATGGAGTGAAGAGGGAGACTCTAGAAGGGTCGATCTTCTCGAAGATCGAACAACTCACGGAATGAGACATAACAACATCTCTCGAGCTGAGAGACGAAGCACACCTCTAGAGGGATGGAGTGGAACAGATGACGAGGGTTCACTAGGTAGACAACAATTTCACACTTAAGAGGGTGGTAAACGATTGTCAACGTAGCGAGGAGTTGAGTTGCCATGATACCACGACGAAACATCCTGGAGGAGGGTGATTCGTAGATTATTATCTTAAGTGGCAAAAAGAATTACTTTTGATTCAAAGATCACTGAAACTCTTCATACCAGCCTAAGGCAATTCACAACGATCGTTTGGAGGGGGTCGGTAGAATGGCATACTCGGACTTGGATGATGTGGATTACCTTGTTGAAGACAACGCAATGGATGAATTTGCTTATCACCGGAAATGGAAGAGACCCATGGTAGAATGGCACATTGGCGGTGCAAGCTAGGAACAAAATGCAAATGCTGGGAATGATTCTGGTAACTGGGGAAGAGCCCAACAATAGGGAGTGAATTCACTGTTTGAATAGGTCATAGCATTGCCGAGGAAACTGAGAGCAAACCCAGTTAGTGCCGATGATAACACCTAGCGCTTGTGCGTGCTCTCAAGAACTTGAGCATTTCCACAATCATCAAGGTTTTATCAACAACCGCATCAAGGATCCTGGCAACACAACTTGCTACCATGATGAATGACGATGGATGATGCAGATGCAAAGGAAGATAACACTTTCTCAGATTTCACCTTAGCGAGGCCAAGGAAACAAAATCTGGATGATCGACCGAGAGACATTTAGCACTCCGCTTCTAATGTTCTCCTTGATGTGCTAGCGTAATCCACCCATAGATATGGTTTGATATCTAGAACATCAAGTAAAAAGGTCGGACTTCAGAACACAGAAATCCATAGGGGCAACTAGGGAGTAATCCTACGAAATCCCTATGGGGAGGTGGCCAACTTCCTCAAACAAGATACCATATTAATAGGTCTACCGGATGGGTGTGTTGGCCACGACATCCACCTTGCCGGTTATTGAGAGACCAATATTATAATTCTTGGGAAATGTTCCAACCATCACATCTGCCTGAGATTCAGATCTGGTTGGTGTCAGGATATCCCAGACTCATCAAGTCTAGAAAGAAAAATGAAAGTTTGCAACACAAATCGACGAGATGACGTTGCGAGATTCTCGGGAAATGAACTACGATAGTAAGCTCTAAAACATGAGCTGGTTCTGCTACAAACATGTGAACACGTTGTCCCAGACAAGCATGACCACGTGGTAGTCTTATAATAAAACACTACCGAGTTCTGGTTGGGGGAACCATCAGCGAGGATATCGAAGTTTTGTACAAATCCGTCTGGTACCTTCGGGACTAGCACTTAGAACTTATTAATCTTGAACAAATCAATCAGTGGCTTGGTGTGCTAGGGACCCATATAGAATGGAGGTTGCAAGTCTCCGAACCACAGAATACTTCGCACGTATGCATGACTGATTTGGGATGATTCCAAAGGAACAACATTGACTTTCTCGAATCCACGGCGGCAACTTGCATCAAATGCACATGGACTGGATGAAGTCACTTCTTACATCCGAATATATGCTTCATGAACTAGCACGAACAAATGCTTTCAAAAGTTTCCAACACTAGCTTAATGTTCAGCAAAATTATGGAGAAGACAAGGATGTTGCCAATGGGCTCAACAACAATTCATCTAGGTTTCCTTTTAAAAGGAATTCCATAGTTAAGTGAACACAGTGATAGCATTGATCAGACCAAAAGATGTAATGGTGTATGCTCGAGGAAAATCCACGAGTAAGATAACATTACGAACATCGTTGGTTCTGATTTGATTTGAGGATAGCCCATACTCAAATCAAAGTTTTGATAAGACAATAGGTCCAGCAACTGATCACAGGGACCAATTGATGAAGATATCATCTTTCTTCAACACACACTACACAAGAATATCCCTTTGGAACGAACTAAGTCAGGCAAGCTTTTATCTTCCAACTCTCCAAGTTGTTGTTTAGCTTATCCAACTAGCTCAGGGTATCCAACACGGATTCTTGGAGAAGGGGTGGTTTACAGGAATAAACCAACTTGATCACGAACTCAACATAGCGGTCAGGTGACAACCTGGTAATACTTCTGAGAAGATATTCAGAAAATCACGAACCACCGGTATGTTACTAAGCTCGAGAACAATCTTGCTTTTCAGGGCAAGACGATAT
The DNA here is from genome assembly GCF_018294505.1 of Triticum aestivum. Taxonomy (NCBI): domain Eukaryota; kingdom Viridiplantae; phylum Streptophyta; class Magnoliopsida; order Poales; family Poaceae; genus Triticum; species Triticum aestivum. Next base: position 593,075,818 of record NC_057804.1, on the reverse strand, counting down.
GATCAATAGAGCAAGGATTTGAAATAATCCTAACTCATCGATCGAGGAGTGCACCGAGAACAAGGACTAGGTAGCATGATCAACCTTAGAATGATGATTCAAAACCAACATACTAAGAATAAGATTATTGTCCATTAACTACCAAGCAATGGGGTTGCTAGGAATATTGAGTTCACACATCATGATTCACTTGTCGGCACTCCGGCTGCAACAACACGGAACCGAGGAATGAAAAAGGATGGCGAGAAGTATCACTATGTCAAGAATTCACAAAAAGTGGTGCAATTCTCATGAAATTCCTGTCATAAAGAAGGTAATAATTCAGGGTAGAGCAGACCAGAAGCTGGATTGTAACTTGATCTGCGGAACACAACTACTTTGACCCAATCCTAAATATGGATGAGGTACTGGAGTTTGTTTCTCCTATTCATTCTGAAATAGAATGGCTTGGCGGACCACAAGGGTAATAGGCATCGACGAACGAATGCACGCGTACTCTTGACTATCAATTGATAGACGAGGGTCAGAAGACAACTAAAGAGGGACAACTCAAAGGAACATACGATTTTCTGAGTTGTGGATGCATGGTTTAGCATGTCGAACGAATTCCACATATTTCTTCCGGATAACCCATGCAGAAAGGTAGACCTGGCAGAGTCACAATGTAGAATCGAGAACCCATCGAGAGCACTCTGATTGTGATCTTTCGATCAGCGAGGAACATCTACCATAAGCGGTTCATAATATTTGGAAGAAAGGAATACCACGAACATCGAGGACTAATGCAAAGGTTACTAATAACCTAAGGGAGCTAGCAATTACTATCAACATGAAGTAAGTAGGGTGAATCTCGGGTTCAAAACCCAGGAATAGAATACCTACTCCTAAGTAGCATCACGGAATGCTTTCGAGAATAAAGGCCAGAATCATCACACTAGGACACAAATCATGGCTAGGCCACTAGATGATCCCCTGAGACACCTAGGGTCATAATAATTATTCCAACATAAAGGTCGAGGCAGTAGAATACCTCAACTCAACAATTAGTGTGATTGAGCTGGCATAAAGGAGCATCGAAACCAGAGGGAAAGGATTTTGCAAATGCATCAGACTATTTAGAAACCTGGAATGACTCGGACAGCATAACGGCTGTAAATGCTCAGAAAAGATTTGAGACATTCACAAAAATGGTGGCATAACCACTCAGAAGCACAATATCAAGGTTTCGAGATCAATAATTAACATACAGAAGTACTAGGAACTGAAACGAGGCTTAAGTCCAACAATCTATAAGTCTACGGTTTAGTAACACGTGATCCTGATAGAAAGAAAAGATAGCCTAGTTCTTAATCCCCGTAGAAAAGATAAGATGACTCAGATCAGAAGGGCATGAGGTATAAGGAGTAAAAAGAGCCTTACGTTCCATCCCACAATCAATTCCCTTATATAACTAAAGAATTTCTAGACTCAACTTCGACCAGTTTGGCTTGGTAATCCTACAGGCAGTCAAGCTCTGATACCAACGCTGTCAGGACCCCGACTCAATGCCACATCGATCTAGCATGTAACACCTCATATCACTTTGCGGCCTCACGCACGGTATTCCCACGGGTGTCGCCTTACCTTTGCCCGGGACCGTTTGCGCCTTTTGGCACACGTATATGACAGTGTCGCTAGCATCCATATGATAAGGAGCCCGGGCTGACATGGCTAGTCGTAAACCCAAAGTGGCACAGACTTACAGGGACAGGCATCCATGACCCAGCATCGAACGTGTCGGTCATCAGCGAGTGAATCCAGGCTGTAGCACTGGGCTAGCAGGACTCCGGTGAACCGGGCTGTAGCGGGCTAACAGGACTCCGGTATTCATCGCGTGACATTTCCCCGAAGGGACAGACACAGGAACGAAGAAGGACACATGCCGGCCAGCCTAAGTGTTCCGGAGCAGTAGCAAGCTACCATGGCTCGGTGGAAACACTAGGAGACATTTCCCGGTAAGAGAGGCTACTAAAGATAAACAACTAGATAGTCAGATCCCACACATACCAAGCATTTCAATAACATACACACAATATGCTCGATATGTGCAAATACAACATGGCATCACAACATGACTCTACGACTCAAGTAATTTATTCAATAGGCTCCGAGGAGCGAGATATTACAAACAGGGGTCTCATGACCCAACATTCAGAGCATACAAATCAAAGCACAAGCGGAAGCTATCATGTCTGAGTACAGACATCTATAAATGAAAAAGGCTGAGAAGCCTGACTATCTATCAGATCCTGCCGAGGGCACAAGATCGTAGCTGAGGTAACAAGCTAAACGTCGAAGTCCACGCGGAACTACTAGTGAGACCGAAGTCTCTCTGCAAAACATAAAATAGGCAAACGTGAGTACAAATGTACCCAGCAAGACTTACATCAGATCTATCTACATATGCATCATTATCAACAAGGGGGTGGAGGGGTTTGACTGCAGCAAGCCAGCTTTGACTCGGTGGCTATCCTAAACTACGACTGCAAGTAACTCTTTTGAGGTGGCGCACACGAGTCCACATATTCACCATATCAATACACCACTATGGATCCGCTCCCGTCTCCCTACGAGAACGCCATCCATAGCACTCACGCTTATCTTGCGTATTTTAGAGTATCCACTTTCACTTGTCTATGAACTGATATAAGCAACCCAGAAGTCCTTTTCCGCGGACACGGCTATTCGAATAGATGATGTTAACCCTGCAGGGGTGTACTTCTTCATACATGTTTCCACCACTTAGCGTCTGCACACGACATGTGCTCGGCAGACTTCAAGCGAAAGCCGACGTGGGTGTAGACCACGACCTACCTAAACACTCAAGTCTCTAGTCCAGGTTTATCGCCTATTCGGGTTCCATCCATGAGGAGATCCGGCCGGAGTTTCGCTCACAGCCCCAAACGATGTGAACAGGGTTCCGTGACACCAAACGGGCGCCCGGTATACCCGGCCACGTGCCTACCGCATCACAGCCCACCCCTACGGTCAGCGCTGTCCACGGCCTCCAGCATACTACAAACACCAGAAACTACTTGCAACTCCTGGACAGAGGACTAGGGTGAATAAGAAGTCGAGCGGGGTCATATTTCAGGGCCCAATGTATGGTAGTAGCTGAATCATGGATCACAAACACAGAACTCAGTTCCTGAGGACGGCTGCAATGAGACAACCCACCATGTACTCCTACATGGCCTCTCACCGCTACCTTTACCAAATCGTGTTCACACACTTAGCTCACACACAGTAGGACATGTTCACACGCCTCTGATTCATCCCCGATGAATCAGACCTGACTCAACTCTAAGCAGTAGCAGGCATGACAAACAAGCATGAATGAGTAGGCACAACAGGGCTCAAACAACTCCTACTCATGCTAGTGGGTTTCATCTATTTACTGTGGCAATGACAGGTCATGCAAAGGATAAAGGGGTTCAGCTACCGCAGCAAGTAACAGATGAATCGTTGTTGTCCTAATGCAGTAAAAGAGAGCAGGAGCGAGAGAGTGGGATTGTATCGGAATGAACAAGGGGGTTTTGCTTGCCTGGCACTTCTGAAGATAACATTGAGTCTTCATCAGTGTCAACGATCACATCATCGGTATCACGTCTATCGAGAGGGAACAAATACCGGCAACACAGAAGGGAACACAATCAATGCAATGCACAATATGATGCATGATCATGACATGGCAAAATGAATGTGTTTTGGGCTAATGCAACTAGCAACAGATTAAATGAAGTTGGTTTGAATACAAGATTCAAATTCAAACTCCATATGTGATTATTTAAATGCCTTTAATTATTTGTGCTAAACAGCAGCTATAAGTTGTTCTAACATGCATGAAAATGGTACAGATGGATTCCTTGAATTTTTCTGATAATTTTTCATATATAAATTATTTAATTTGGAGTTACGGTTAATTTTCTATGATTTATTGAAGTTTTAGCTATTTTCTGGAATTTCCTGATTATTTATAAAATAAACTAAATTCTAGAAAAGGAATATTGCGTCAGCATGACGCCGGGGTGACGTCAGCAGGTCAAAGGCGTCGACCAGGTCAAACTTGACCAGTGGGGTCCACTGGTCAGTGACCCAGTCAACTAACCAAGTTAGTTAGCCCTAACTAACTTAGTTAGCCGGGCAGGGCCCGCATGTCAGTGGCCTATCTAATTAGCTGAGTTAATTAACGCTAACTAATCTAACACTAATCAAGCAGGCGCCTGGGCCCACACGTCAGGGGGTCAAACCCCGGGTCAACTCGCCGGAGTTGACCCGCGGCTCGTCGCCGGCGGAGCCAGAAACGGCGGAGGGGGTCGGAAATCCTCCTCCGGCGACCAAAACAGCGGCATCGATCATCTACGCGTAGCTGGCGCTCAGCCGCATCCATCTAGGCAAGCGGGAGGGGCTGAGGTCGAACGGGCTCGCCGGAATCGAGCTCGCGGCGGCGGCCGGAGCTCGGGGTTGGTGCGGGTTGGCGCTAGGGGGCACGGCAGGTCGCACGGGTGGGCGCGCTCGGCTCCTGGAAGGGTGCTGAGCATGTTGCCGTGCTCGGGAGTTAGCTGCGGTGGCTCTAGCACCGTCTGCGTCATCGCCGGCGGCGAGGAACTGTCGGCTCCGACAGTCGGGGTGGTTAGAAGGCACGGACGGGCACGGGGAGAGAGGGGAAATGGACAGGGGCTCACGAGGGGTCGGGAGAGAAGCTCGGTGGGCTCGGGGAAGCCTCTGCAACGGCGAATTGACGACGGCGATCTCCGGGCACCGGAGATGAAGACGACGACGCTCCGGTCGACTGCGGCCTCCTCTGGTCGCGTGCGTCGCGTGTGTAGCTCCACGGGGTCAGGGCGGAGCTCAGGGATGCATAGTGGGAGCGAGGGGGTGGCTGTGGCCCCGGTAAACGGCGTCGGCGGCGATGGGCTCCGCTCGGGCGCGTGAGGGAGAGAGAGCAGAGGAGGGGGAGGAGCGAGGGAGAGCGCGAGGGGTTCCAGGGAGAGTGAGAGAGAGGCCAGGGGTGTCGTGGCGTCTCCAGGCGCATCGAGGAGGGAGGCAACCAGGCAGGAGGTGGCGTCGGGGCTCTCGGGCGCGCGCCACGCCTCGCCTCTGCCTACTGGCAGAGGAAGACGACGAGCGGCGAGGGGGTTTGTGGTGGTGGGCTGGGCCACCAGCTGGGCCAGCGATGGGGGGGGGCAAAGCTGGGCCGATTCGTGGCGCCAGGTAAGCTGGGCTTCTCTCTCTCTCTTTTTTTATTTACTGTTTTCTATTTTTGTTCTGTTTTATTTAATTGGCACTGAATTTTAATTCAAACAGAATTTGAAAACAGTGCCTAAACTTCCCTGGATATTTTTAAGTCACCTAATGGACTTCTCCACACATAATAAAAATATCTCAGGTCATTTGAAAATATATTCATTATATATTATGAATATAACTCCAAATTCAAATAAAATATTGATTTAAAATCAGAGCCCAATAATTCCTTAGAAATGTCCCAAAATTTTGGTTTGATTTATAACTCTTGCCAAAATTGTCAGAGCTATTTCTAGGCATTTTGGATTTACTGATTGCAATTTTAGGGTTTCTTGCCCCTCTTTTATTTAAGTTTTGAGGCTTCTGAATTCCTCAGTTCAAATTTTCAGAATTAAACATGATGCACACATGAGCTAGCCTAGAGCACTACCAGCAACTAGGGATGTGACAAAAACTCAAGGGACCAGCTCGGCACTGGTTGAACAGTCTGCCCGAAAACTCAATTGGCAGTTGGGAGAACCTGGAAGATGACTTCCTTGACAACTTCCAAGGCACCTATGTCCGACCTCCGGATGCCGATGACTTAAGTCATATAATCCAACAGCCCGGAGAGTCAGCCAGGAAATTCTGGACTCGGTTCTTAACTAAAAAGAACCAGATCGTCGACTTTCCGGACGCCGAATCCCTAGCAACATTCAAACATAACATCCGCGATGAATGGTTCGCCCGACACCTCGGCCAAGAAAAGCCGAAGTCCATGGCAGCCCTTACGACGCTTATGACCCGCTTTTGTGCGGGCGAAGATAGCTAGCTAGCTCATGGCAACAATAACTCAAGTAAACCTAGCACTTCCAAAGCCAGAGATAGCAACGGCAAGCCCCGACGCAGCAGACACAAGCGTCGAAACAATGGTGACAACACCGAAGACACGACTGTCAATGCCGGATTCAGTGGCTTTAAGTACGGTTAGCGAAAGAAGCCATTTAAGAGAAACAATCCGGGCCGGTCCAGTTTGGACCTAATACTCAATCGTCCATGTCAAATCCACGGCACCCTCGATAAACCAGCTAATCATACCAATAGAGAATGTTGAGTTTTCAAACAGGCCGACAAGTTAAATGTCGAAAACAAGGAGAAGGGGTCGCAAAGCGATGGCGATGTCGAGGAGCCCCGGCCACCGAACATAGGGGGACAGAAGAAGTTTCCTCCACAAGTCAAAATGGTGCACATGATATATGCCACCCATATCCCTAAGAGGGAATGGAAGGGTGCACTCAGGGACATCTAGGAGATGGAGCCAGTCGCCCCAAAATACAACCCATGGTCATCCTGTCCGATGACCTTTGATCGCAGGGACCATCCGACCAGTATCCGTCATGGTGGTTTAGCCGCACTGGTCCTTGACCCAATCATTGACGGATTCCACCTTACGCGAGTCCTCATGGATGGCGGCAGCAGCCTGAACCTCCTCTATCAGGACATAGTACACAAGATGGGTATCGATCCTTCAAGGATCAAGCCCACAAAAACCACCTTTAAAGGTGTCATACCAGGTGTGGAGGCCTGGTGTATGGGCTCAATCACACTAGAAGTGGTCTTCGGATCCCCAGATAATTTCCAAAGCGAAGAGTTGATCTTCGACATCGTCCCCTTCTGCAGTGGCTATCACGCACTGCTCGGACAAACCACATTCTCTCGATTCAATGCGGTGCCACACTGTGCTTATCTCAAGCTCAAGATGCCTGGTCGACGCGGTATCATAACAGTCAATGGAAACACGGAACGCTCCCTCCGTACTGAGGAGCACACCGCTGCCCTCGCAGCAGAAGCACAGAGTGGCCTCTTCAGGTCGGACCTCAGTTCGGCGGCCAAGCTCCCGGATACTGTCAAAAGAGTCCGAACTACCCTGCAGCAGGACAGTCTAGCTCGTCAAGAGCTTGACTAGCAATTCGGCTTCTATCCCAACCCCGACCAAACGGTGGTTTCGTACAGCGCGTACATAACTATGCACTCCCAATACCATGGCGATAGACGGAGGCACAACTAGGTTGTGTTCCACAATGCGGCTCAACTGTCCCTGGACACACATTATTTTATATTTTCTTTTTCTTTTTAGGTTACTTTTGTTTAGGCCGTTACTGGCGACCTGATTGCCGGACCTATCAAAGGACGGATATACAAAGGAGGGAAGCATCTCGGACGCATGAGGGAATCTCTAGATATTCTTCTCGATGATCATTCCATCTGTCTTCGGACCCGCACGAAGCTCCCCCTGGTCTCAGCAGGTTAAGAAGTAATATTGTTTATCGCACTAATTGTACACATACGCTTCGACGTATTATTATACTGCAATAAAAACAATTGGCGGCTCTATCTATATGGCATTAACTTGCTGTTTCATTTTTTGATACTTTTGTCAACTGCAACCGTACATTCTGGTACGCCTCAATTAGCCAGGGGCTTCATTGTACCCCATAACACGGCAAGAAAGTCCGAACACCTTTACGGTTGTTCGGCACCCCAAACTTATAGCATTATATGCATCGGGTTCGAATCATGTCTTGGGTCAATAGTTGGGTTGCCCGGCTCCTGTGCTTGCTACCTTACGTTCCACTATATCGGCTAGGGTAGTAAAGGGAGAACTACTACGATTGTGTCCCAGTTCTTCTAGATGAGCACCTCAGTAGAGAAAGTCGAAAACTGACTGTCATGATACGGCGAGAGCCGGTCAGCTGTTTGAGAGGTCACAAAATCTTTAGTGATTTCTTCCGCATTATGCGATACCTAATGCATCATGTGACGAATCGGTTTTTATCCGATTAGGTGTTTACAATACCCCAAGTTTGAACTTCTGAACACTAGGGGCTGCGCCTACATTTTTTATTGTCAAACTCCTATGGTTAAGTGAGGGTGATAAAGCCTTATAGTCCGATTGCCTGGTTTGTTGCGCTAAACACATCCTTTAAGGACCAAAATCTGGAGTAAAGAGTGTTTAGATTTATCCCAAACACCCCCGTACTTCCTACGTGGGGGTTGAAGCCGACGACTGGTCAACTCTCAGAATTAATATAAAACGGCCACACAGGAGGTAAAAATTCAAATAACAAGCATTATATTACATAACGATCTTGTTTCATATTACAACACAGGATAACATGAATGTATTCATGGGAATATAATATCCTTGGCCCATTGCTCCGCCATAAGGCGGGATCACTCCAAGACGCTGTCATAGTACATCTTGGGCTTGCGGTGCTCCTTCCCTGCGGGTGGTCCTTTGGTCATTAGCTTCACATCATCCATTTTCGCCCAGTGCACCTTGGCGCGGGCAAAGGCCATCTGAGCGTCTTCAATGCAGACCAACCGCTTGATGGCGTGAAGCCGAGGGCAGGCACTGACTAGCCGCTTCACGAGTCCGAAGTAGCTGTTGGGAATAGCTTCAGCAGGCCATAGCCGGATTAATTAATCCTTCATGGCTAGTTCGGCCGCCCTGTGCAGCTCGACCAGCTGTTTTAGCTGATCGATAAAGGGAACCGGATGTTCTGGAGCAAGGTATTGCGACCAAAACAGCTTCTCCGTAGAGCTCCCCTCTTCGGCTGGGTAGAATTGTGCAGCGTCGGACACACTGCACAGTAGATCCGCAAACACCCCTAGAGAACTCCGAATTCGTGTCAGTAAAAGGAACCTTTTCTTCACATATTTGATCTGCATAATAAAGACCTTACCCGTCGAGATTTTTCTGGCCTCCTGGATTTCCTAGAGGATGCCTTGGGCTTCAACCCGGGCATCGTGTGTGGCTTGATGAGCCTTGGTGAGTTCGGATTCTTTATCCGCAATACTCTGCTCCAAGGACTCGCACTTCTTTACGGCTTCCTGGAGCTCTTGTTGAACCTCAATGACCCTGGCCTTGTGTTTTTCACGAGCGGCCTGCTCCTTGGCCGCCTTCTTCTTGTCCTCGGCTAGCGCCTTCTTGAGAGCCTAGACTTTGGTCGCCGCTCCTAAAATATATCAAGACATTTTTAGTCAAAATAAATTACTCATCCATATTGAATACAAACAAGGTTATTGTATACCTTGGTTCTCCTCTAGTTGCTTCTTTACATTTGATCCTCTGCCAGCATTTTTCTAATACCGGATAGTGTTCAGGGGCTACTGTCTATACTGTGACATTCTTTTCTTATATATATATATATCTAATTTCATTGGTACCTCAAAGCCTGTTAGAAGGCTTCTGCAGGCTTCGGTCAGCCCGCTTTTTGCGGACTGAATCATAATCATCGCACCCATAAGGGTATGATGCTCTTCAACAATGGAAGCGCCTTGCAGCGCCTCCAACAAAGTACCCGGCGCTTCTGGGTGGACAGAGGTCACCGGTGGAATGGGCGCACCCCGTTTTGTTGAAGGAGGTTGCTTGCCTAATTCCGGAGCCGTGCTGGCCTCCGGAATTGTGTCCGGCTGGGGGCCGAATTTAGGATGGCCCCCGCCGTCAGTATCCGTGGGGCTCTGCTCCCCCATGTGTTCGGCTGCCGAGGTTTGACCCTCCGGCGCCGCCTTGATGGTCTCCTAAACCCCTCCCTGGCCTGGGTTCCTTTGGGACAGCACCTTGGTGTTATCCGTGGCCTTGGGAGAGGAGGCTCCCGGGAGGCTCCCACTGTCCATTGCATCTGGGTCCAGCGAGCCCCCCGATGAGGATCACTCGACGTGGAACCTAGCCAGACTACAAAATACGTGACTCAACATATTAATACTATGCAATAGTGAGGCTCGATATATGAATGTGTCCAGGTTTCTTAGTACTCACGATTTGGCCAGGGGCTTGACCCTGGGTTCCCACTCCGAGCTGCTGTCGGTGGCTGCGGTGGAATCGTCTGGAAGGGAACCTTTCCCCTTCTTAGATTTTTCGGCCTCCAAAAGCATAGAGGCCATCCTCTTCTTTCTCCCCCTCGTGGGGGGGGGGAGGAGGAATGGCTTTCTTCTTCTTCCTCCTCCTCTTCCTCATCTTCTTCGGCGGAGGAGTGGGCCTCAGCATCTTCGGACGCCACGTACGGAGTGCCCTTGCGATGGAGACTGCCCCTGGTCTCCTTGGTCTCCTTCTTGGCCTTCTTCTTCGGTGCCTTATAAGGCACCGGGACCAACATCTTTGTCAGAAGCGGTCCTGCTTGCTCTTCGGGCAGCGGGGCCGGACAGTAAATCCGCTCCGCCTTCTTTGTGCAGCCCTGGGAGAATCATTAGGGAAATATTAGGAGTTTCCCTCAAGTATGCGAGTAAAGGATACACCTTGAAAACATATAAAGACTTACCGGGCTTGCGAGACGGTCCAATTTATGGCCGTGATCATCGGCCGAGTCCGGCTACGACTTGCCGGTCTTGAATAACACCTTCCAGATGTCTTTTTGCGTTGTGCCAAAAAACTCCAGTAGGGTCTGATGCTTGGCCGGATCGAACTCCCATAGGTTGCAAGTCCGACGTTGGCATGAAAGGGTCCGGCGAACTAAAATCACCTTGACCACATCGAGAAGTTTGATATTCTTGTCTCCCATACTCTTGATACGCGCCTGGAGCGCCGTCAGCTCATCTGACAAAGACCAGTCCAGGCCCTTCTCGGGCCAGGACGTGAGCCGCATTGGGGCTTCGGATCAAAATTCGGGAGTCGCGGCCCATTTGGTGCCGCGTGTCTTAGTGACGTAGAACCACTATTGCTGCCACCCTTTGACAGACTTGTTGAATGTACCTGATGGCCATTTGACGTTGGGCATCTTGCTCACCATGGCGCCTCCGCACTCGGTGTGCTCGCCGCCCACCACCTTCGAATTCATGTTGAAGATCTTTAGCCACAGTCCGAAGTGTGGAGGGATGCGGAGGAAGGCCTCGCACACGATGATGAATGTCGAGATGTTGAGGAAGGAATTTCGGGATAGATCATGGAAATCTATCCCGTAGTAGTACATGAGTCCACGAACGAATGGGTGGAGGGGAAATCCCAACCAATGGACAAAGTGAGGGAGGAATACAACCCTCTCATAGGGTTCCAGAGTGGGCACAATCTATCCCTCGGCTGGGAGACAATGTACGATCTCCTTGGCCAGATACCCGGCCTCCCAGAGTTTCTTGATATCCTTCTCCTTGACGGAGGAGGCCATTCACTTGCCTTGCGCTCCGGATCCGGACATGGCTGGAGTGCTTTTTGAGGCAGAAGAGATGAGAGCTTGGGCGCTGGAGCTCGAGGATGGGGAAGAAGAGAGAAGGCATGGGTGAAAGAGTTGGATCCTTATCCCTTTATAAAGGCAGTAAAAGTCATGTGCCTCCCCACTCACCTTAAAATTTGCTTACTCCCCAAGCACCGTGCAGGTTACACGGTTGGGTTACCCATACCCGTATTGATGAGAATCCCATGATAAGGGGACACGATCTCTGCTTTGACAAGACATGCCAATGAAACCGCACTTCGAAATACGGAGGGGCAGGCTAAAAATGGTTCGAATAATGACCGGGCTATGGCGTGGTATCACACTATGAAAAGTTGTCAGCAGATTGGAATCATGGAATATTATACTCTCTACGGTGGTATATGGAATTTGTTTTGCAGAGCCAGACACGATTCTGGTGTTCAAAATCTACTTTGTATTATTCGGAGAAGGAACCCGCCTTGCAATGCTGAAGACAATCTGCGCGCTGGACTCATCGTCATTCAAGCCTGGTTCAGGGGCCACTAAGGGAGTCCTGGATTAAGGGGTCCTCGGACAGCCGGACTATATACATGGGCCGGACTATTGGGCTATGAAGATACAAGATAGAAGACTTCGTCCCATGTCCGGATGGGACTCTCCTTTGCGTGGAAGGAAAGCTTGGTGATTCGGATATGTAGATTCCTTTCTCTGTAACCGACCTTGTATAACCCTAGCCCTCTTCGGTGTCTATATAAACCAGAGGGTTTAGTCCGTAGGACAAGAACAATCATAATCATAGGCTAGCTTCTAGGGTTTAGCCATTATGATCTCGTGGTAGATAACCTATTGTAATACTCATATTCATCAAGATCAATCAAACAGGAAGTAGGGTATTACCTCCATAGAGAGGGCCCGAACCTGGGTAAACATTGTTCCCCCGCCTCCTTTTACCATCAGCCTTAGACGCACAATTCGGGACCCCCTACCCGTTATCCGCCGGTTTTGACACCGACACCTGCCGACCCAGAACGCCAAGGTCTGACTTGCACCCTTTTCAAGCCGTTCGTACGTCAAGGAGGACTCCTGAGCATCGCATCTTAGGGCCTAACTAGTCACGTAGCCCTCACCCCTTGGTCTCGTCCTGGCAATCCAGACGACCCAACAACGGCTGAGGTATGCACGGGGCCGGGCCCTGCCGACGCAGAACACCAAGGCTTGGCTTTGCAGTTTTTCTAAGTTGTTCGCACGTCAAGGAGGACTCCTGAGAATCGCGTCTCAGGAGCCTAACTGGTCACGTAGCCCCAGACCTCTTGGGCTCGTCCTGGCAATCCGGACAACCCAACGACGGCCGCGGTATGTGCGGGGCCAGGCTCTGCTGACGCAAAACAATAAAGCAAACGAAAAAAATCAAAGGACCATAATCTAATTATTACAAAGCATTTTGTTCCAAGCAAACCGTTTTAAATGCCTCCGCGCGGCATGCTACATGACAGAGGACAGACAGGAAGGAGCAGCGTCACCAAGCCACCTCTTCAGACCTGGGTGCCGTTGTCACCCACCAGCGGAACCCCGTTGCCAGGCGCGTCACCCGTCCCCTTGGCCCCGGTCGGAGGACCAACGACCAGGAACTTGCTCAGCATGGCGTCCACGGAGCTCTTCACGGTGGCAACAGGAGCGTCCTTGGAGTCGGAGTCCACAGGAGCGAGTAAGGAGGAGAAGTCGAAGCTGGCGTCTCGGAGATAGAGATGGCTGAACACGCACGTAAGGTCTGAAGAAGAAAGCAAGCGCGCCTCACCTTCCACCAAACAGCCAAACCCGTCGACAACATCCTCAAGCACTACCAAGACCTCAGGGAGCAGAGCGGCAGGGCTCTCCCTCAGGGCCATCACCGTCGCCTTCTTCAAGAGATCGTCCCCAAAGATCGATCGCTAAGCCTCATGGAACCTTGCCTCGAGGGAGGCAAGGGCGCTGTGCTCCATGGTGGTCGCTTTCTCGGCCTCGGCAAGGGACGCCTGGGCCGCCTCGACCTCCTCCTTCAGCTTCGTCAGGTGGTCGCACTCCACAGCCTGCTCCAGGGCCGCCTTCTTTAGCTCGGCTTCTCGGTCGGCAACTGCAGTCTCCTGGGCCTTCAGCTTCTCCTCACGCTCATGGAGCTGGCTGGTCTAGGTGGCCTGCTGATCCTAAAGATCCTTCAGTTCAGCCTCCATCATGCGACACCGATTCTCGTCTTCCATGGCCTCCTTCCGCGCCAGGTCGCGCTCGGTGGAAGCCACCCCAAGCGCCTTCTGGGCTTCTTCCGAAGAGCCCCAGGCCGCTCGGACAGACGTGTCAGCCTGGAGCCATCCAGAAATTAGCCCCAGGCGCCCCAACACCGTGCACCGGTCCGGGCCCCGAAGTTCATCCTGGAGGAGGTCCAGCGCCGCCTTTGCCTCCTCCACGGCTCCGGAGGTGGCAGGGGCGCCACGGCCCAGCTGCATGACGGGCAGAAGAGAAGACGTCCTCGGCGTCAGGATGGAAGGAGCCACTGCAGCAGGAAAGACCGAGGGCTCCGGAGGCTGGGCGGTCTCAGCAGCCATAGCCAGGATGGGCGCTAGAGGGGTCAGCTCCACTGAAGGCACCGACACCTCCTGAGGACAAGCTTCCATGCCCTGGGGAGACGGCATCACCAACGGAGCTGCAAGGGCTGCGACGCTCTCCTTCACCAGGCCTGCGGCGGCCACCTCGATGCGCTCGACCACAACAACTACTCCGCCCTCCTTCTGCTTCTTCGACGGCTGCTGCCTAATGACAGACGAAGATGTTGAGCATCGCATCAACAATCAATGACATGACCAGGGAGAAGACTTACTAGTCGTCGAAGACATAGCTTCTCTTCAGGCTCAGCAGTGGGGGCCGAGCCAGGGCATTCGGAGCCGCACTCTTGGGAGAAGGAGAACTCGCGGTCGGTGCCACCCAGGACACAGCTGGCAAAGGCGGAACGCTACCGGGGGGATCAGCAAAGTCCTACCCTTCTTCAAGGCCTTCCGCTTGGGCTACTTCGAGGAGGCCACCCCAGACCTCGTAGTGACCCCGGAGGGGCGAGCCAGCTCCATCACCGGAGGCGTATCGTCTTCATCATTGTTAGGGAAGTCACGAAGGATCTCCCTCTGCCTCGGGGTAGAGGATTCCTCCACAACCTCGTCCTCTATGGCCTGAGAGGATTGGTCGCCGGAGGACAGGTCCACCAAGGAGGTAGGCGGCGGGGGAGGCCCCGCCCGCACGAGCCCAAACTCGTCGAAGACTGGCATGGCAGCAGCAACCTCCTCCCTGTTGACTCGACAGTACAACGGGAGCCAATCCTCCGGAGGACCGCTCGGGTCTTTCCTGGTCAACTAAAGCAACACCTTGCTCAGCTCCTCCTCGAGAAGGGCGTCCTGGCATAGGCCGATCTTGTCATCAGCGCCCCCGAGCTTCCACAGGGGTAGGAGCGATCTTGGAGCGGCGCGAGGCGCTGCGTCAAAGACTCCTTGATAAACATGGACCCCGTCAGCTTCTTGCTCTTTAGGTTCCCCTCCATCTTCTTCACCAACGGCTTCAGGGAAGGGTTGGTGATCTTTTCAGAAATCCACCCCTTCCCGGAGGAGGGGAACTCTGTCGTCAGCTCCAGCAAGTCATGCGAGCACTTGGCATCCATCAGAACCCACCTCTTCAGGGCATCCTCCACCTTCTTCCTGGCGCGGGAGATCATGTTACCGCCCCGGGCTGCAATGAAGCAGATGCATGCAGCGGGATGGTCGCCACCCATGCGGAGGAAGAAGAAGTGGCGGAGCATGGCGACGGAGGGCATCACCCCCACGGTCGCCTCACAGTAGAAGGCGAAGATGGACAGGAGGAGGATGGAGTTGGTGAAGGAAATATGCCCTAGAGGCAATAATAAAGTTGTTTTTTATATTTCCTTATATCATGATAAATGTTTATTATTCATGCTAGAATTGTATTAACCAGAAACTTAGTACATGTGTGAATACATAGACAAACAAAGTGTCACTAGTATGCCTCTACTTGACTAGCTCGTTGAATCAAAGATGGTTAAGTTTCCTAGCCATAGACATGAGTTGTCATTTGATTAATGGGATCACATCATTACAGAATGATGTGATTGACTTGAACCATTCCGTTAGCTTAGCACTTGATTGTTTAGTATGTTGCTATTGCTTTCTTCATGACTTATACATGTTCCTATGACTATGAGATTATGCAACTCCCGTTTACCGGAGGAACACTTTGTGTGCTACCAAACATCACTACGTAACTGGGTGATTATAAAGTTGCTCTACAGGTGTCTCCAAAGGTACTTGTTGGGTTGGCGTATTTCGAGATTAGGATTTGTCACTCCGATTGTCGGAGAGGTATCTCTGGGCCCACTCGGTAATGCACATCAATATAAGCCTTGCAAGCATTGCAACTAATGAGTTAGTTGCGGGGTGATGTATTATGGAACGAGTAAAGAGACTTGCCGGTAACGAGATTGAACTAGGTATTGAGATACCGACGATTGAATCTCGGGCAAGTAACATACCGATGAAAAAGGGAACACCTTATGTTGTTATGCGGTTTGACTGATAAAGATCTTCGTAGAATATGTGGGAGCCAATATGAGCATCTAGCTTCCGCTATTGGTTATTAACCGGAGACATGTCTCGGTCATGTCTACATAGTTCTCGAACCCCTAGGGTCCGCACGCTTAAAGTTCGATGACGGTTATATTATGAGTTTATGTGTTTTGATGTACCAAAGGTAGTTCGGAGTCCCGGGTGTGATCACGGACATGACGAGGAGTCTCAAAATGGTCAAGACGTAAAGATCGATATATTGGACGACTATATTTGGACACCAGAATGGTTCCAGGTGAGATCGGGATAATACCGGAGCACCGGGAGGTTATCGGAACCCCCAGAGAGGTATATGGGCCTTAATGGGCTTTAGTGGAAAGGAGGGCAAAGGAGCAAGGGTGGCCCTCCCCCCCAAGCCCAATCCGAATTGGGAGGGGGGCCGGTCCCCCTTCCCTTCCTCCCTCCTTCCTCTTCCTCCCCTCTCCCTCTCCAAGTAGGAAAAGGAGGAGTCCTACTCCCGGTGGGAGTAGGACTCCCCCCTTGGGCGCGCCTCCTCCTCCTAGCCGGCCCTCTCGTCCCCTCCTTTATATACGGAGGAGGGGGGCACCCCATAGAAACAACAATTGATCCCTTGGATCTCTTAGCCGTGTGCGGTGCCCCCTCCACCATAATCCACCTCGATAATATCGTAGCGGTGCTTAGGCGAAGTCTTGGCGGTAGAACATCATCATCGTCACCATGACATCGTGCTGACGGAACTCTCCCTCAAAGCTCGGCTAGATCGGAGTTCGAGGGATGTCATTAAGTTGAACGTGTGCTGAACTCGGAGGTGTCGTGCGTTCGGTGCTTGATCGGTTGGATCGTGAAGATGTATGACTACATCAACCGCGTTGTGCTAACGCTTCCGCTTTAGGTCTACAAGGGTACGTGGACACACTCTCCCCTCTCGTTGCTATGCATCACCATGATCTTGTGTGTGCGTAGGAATTTTTTTGAATCACTACGTTCCCCAACAGTGGCATCCGAGCCATGTTTTATCCGTAGATGTTATATGCACGAGTAGAACACAAGTGAGTTGTGGGCGATACAAGTCATACTGCTTTCCAGCATGTCATACTTTGGTTCGGCGGTATTGTTAGATGAAGCGGCCTGGACCGACATTACGCGTACGCTTACGCGAGACTGGTTCTACCAACGTGCTTCGCACACAGGTGGCTGGCGGGTGTCAGTTTCTCCAACTTTAGTTGAACCGAGTGTGGCTACGCCTGGTCCTTGTGAAGGTTTAAACAACACTAACTTGACGAAATATCATTGTGGTTTTTATGCGTAGGTAAGAAGGGTTCTTGCTAAAGCCCGTAGCAGCCACGTAAAACTTGCAACAACAAAGTAGAGGACATCTAACTTGTTTTTGCAGGGCATGTTGTGATGTGATATGGTCAAGACGTGATGAGATATAAGTTGTTGTATGAGATGATCATGTTTTGTTGAAGTTATCGGCAACTGGCAGAAGCCTTATGGTTGTCTCTTTACTGCATAAGATGCAAGCGCCAAATAATTGCTTTACTTTATCGCTATGCGATAGCAATAGTTGCAAGAACAATAGTTGGCGAGACGACCATGTGATGACACATTGATATAGATCAAGATGATGGAGATCATGGTGTCATGCCGGTGACGATGGAGATAATGACGATGATTTGGAGATGGAGATCAAAGTCACAAGATGATGATGGCCATATCATGTCACATATTTTGATTGCATGTGATGTTTATCTTTTATACATCTTATTTTGCTTAGTTCGGCGGTAGCATTTTAAGATGATCTCTCACTAAATTTCAAGATAAAAGTGTTCTCCCTGAGTATGCACCGTTGCCAAAGTTCATCGTGCCCAGACACCACGTGATGATCGGGTGTGATAAGCTCTACGTCCATCTACAACGGGTGCAAGCCACTTTTGCACACGCAGAATACTCAGGTTAAACTTGACGAGCCTAGCACATGCAGATATGGCCTCGGAACACTGAGACCGAAAGGTCGAGCATGAATCATATAGTAGCTTTGATCAACATAGTGATGTTCACCATTGAAAACTACTCCATTTCACGTGATGATCGGTTATGGTTTAGTTGATTTGGATCACGTGACCACTTAGATGATTAGAGGGATGTCTATCTAAGTGGGAGTTCTTAAGTAATATTATTAATTGAACTTTAATTTATCATGAACTTAGTCCTGATAGTATTTTGAAAATAATGTTGTAGATCAATAGCTCGTGTTGTCGCTTCCCTATGTTTTATATGTGTTCCTAGAGAAAACTAAGTTGAAAGATGATAGTAGCAATGATGCAGACTCGATCCATGATCTGAGGTTTATCCTCATTGCTGCACAGAAAAATTATGTCCTTGATACACCGCTAGGTGACAGACCTATTGCAGGAACAGATGCAGACGTTATGAACGTTTGGCTAGCTCAATATGATGACTACTTGATAGTTTAGTGCACCATGCTTAACGGCTTAGAATCGGGACTTCAAAGACGTTTTGAACGTCATGGACCATATGAGATGTTCCAGGAGTTGAAGTTAGTATTTCAAGCAAATACCCGAGTTGAGAGATATGAAGTCTCCAACAAGTTCTATAGCTAAAAGATGGAGGAGAATAGCTCAAGCAGTGAGCATGTGCTCAGATTGTCTGGGTACTACAATCGCTTGAATCAAGTGAGAGTTAATCTTCCAGATAAGATAGTGATTGACAGAGTTCTCTAGTCACCATCACCAAGTTAGTAGAACTTCGTGATGAACTATAGTATGCAAGGGATGACGAAAATGAGTCCTGATCTTTTCATGATGACGAAATCGATGAAGTTAGAAATCAAGAAAGAGCATCAAGTGTTGACGATTAACAAGACCACTAGTTTCAATAAAAGGGCAAAGGGAAAGAAAGGGAACTTCATTTAGAATGGCAAGCAAGTTGTCACTCCCGTGAAGAAGCCCAAAGCTGGAGCAAAGCCTGAAACTGAGTGATTCTACTGCAAAGGAAATGGTCACTGGAAGCAAAAATGCCCTGAATATTTGGTGGATAAGAAGGATGGCAAAGTGAACAAAGGTATATTTGATATACATGTTATTGATGTGTACCTTACTAGTGCTCGTAGTAACCCCTGGGTATTTGATACTTGTTCGGTTGCTAAGATTAGTAACTTGAAATAGGAGTTACAAAATAAGCAGAGACTAGTTGAGGGTGAAGTGACGATGTGTGTTGGAAGTGGTTCCAAGATTGATATGATCATCATCGCACACTCCCTATATTTTCGAGATTAGTGTTGAACCTAAATAAATGTTATTTGGTGTTTGCGTTGAGCATAAATATGATTAGATCATGTTTATTGCGATACGATTATTCATCTAAGATAGAGAATAAATTGTTATTCTGTTTACATGAATAAAACCTTCTATGGTCATACACCCAATGTTGATGGTTTATTGAATCTTGATCATAGTGATACACATATTCATAATATTGATGCCAAAAGATGCAAAGTTGATAATGATAGTGCAACATATTTGTGGCATTGCCGTTTGGGTCATATCGGTATAAAGCGCATGAAGAAACTCCATAAAGATGGACTTTTGGAATCACTTGATTTTGAATCATTTCATGCTTGCGAACTGTGCCGTATGGGCAAGATGACTAAAAACTCCGTTCTCCAGAACAATGGAACGAGCTACTGACTTATTGGAAATAATGCATACCGATGTATGCGGTCCAATGAGTGTTGATGCCCGTGGCGAGTATCGTTATTTTCTGACCTTCACAGATGATTTGAGTAGATATGGGTATATCTACTTAATGAAACACAAGTCTGAAACATTTGAAAAGTTCAATGAATTTCAGAGTGAAGTGGAGAATCATCACAACAAGAAAATAAAGGTTCTATGATTTGATAGTGGAGGAGAATATTTGAGTTATGAGTTTGGCTTTCATACAAAACAATGTGGAATAGTTTCACAGCTCACGCCACCTGGAACACCATAGCGTTATGGTGTGTCTGAACGTCATAACTGCACTTTATTGGATATGGTGCGATCTATGATGTCTCTTATCGGTTTACCACTATCATTTTGGGACTATGCATTAGAGACAACTGCATTCACATTAAATAGGGCACCATCTAAATCCGTTGAGACGACACCGTATGAACTATGGTTTAGCAATAAACCTAAGCTGCCGTTTCTTAAAGTTTGGAGTTGCGATGCTTATGTGAAAAAGTTTCAACCTGATATGCTCGAACCCAAATCGGAGAAATGCTTCTTCATAGGATACCCAAAGGAGACTTTTGGGTACACCTTCTAATCACAGATCCGAAGGCAAAATATTCGTTGTTAAGAATGGATCCTTTCTAGAGAAGGAGTTTCTCTCGAAAGAAGTGAGTGGGAGAAAAGTAGAACTTGATGCGGTAATAGTACCCTCTCCCGAATTGGAAAATAGTTCATCACTGAAATCAGTTCCAGTGATGCTTACACCAATTAGTGAGGAAGATTAATGATGATGATCATGAAACTTCATATCAAGTTACTACCGAACCTCCTAGGTCAACTAGAGTACGGTCCACACCAGAGTGGTATGGTAATCCTGTTCTGGAGGTCATGTTGCTTGACCATAACGAACCTACGAACTATGAGGAAGGGATGATGAGCCCAGATTCCACAAAGTAGCTTGAGGCCATGAAATCTGAGATGGGATCCATGTATGAGAACAAAGTGTGGACTTTTGTTGACTTGCCCGATGATCGGCAAGCCACAGAAAATAAATGGATCTTCAAGAGGAAGACGGACGCTGATAGTAGTGTTACTATATACAAAAGCTTGACTTGTCGCAAAAAGTTTTTCGACAAGTTCAAGGTGTTGAATACGATGAGATTTTCTCACTTGTATCAATGATTAAGTCTGTCCAAATCATGTTAGCGATTGCCATATTTTATGAAATCTGGCAAATGGATGTCAAAACTGCATTCCTTAATGGATTTATTAAACAAGAGTTGATATGATGCAACCAGAAGGTTTTGTCAATCCTAAAGATGCTAACAAAGTGTGCAAGCTCCAGCAATCCATTTATGCACTGGTGCAAACCTCTCGGAGTTGCAATATACGCTTTGATGAGTTGATCAAAGCATATGGTTTTATACAGACTTTTGGAGAAGCCTGTATTTACAAGAAAGTGAGTGGGAGCTCTGTAGCATTTCAAATAGTATATGTGGATGACATATTGTTGATTGGAAATGATATAGAATTTCTGGATAGCATAAAGGGATATTTGAAAAGATTTTTTCAAAGAATGACCTCGGTGAAGCTGCTTACACATTGAGCATCAAGATCTAGAGAGATAGATCAAGACGCCTGATAAGATTTTTCAATCACTACATACCTTGATAAGATTTTTAAGTAGTTCAAAATAGAACAGTCAAAGAAGGAGTTCTTTCCTGTGTTGCAAGGTGTGAAGTTGAGTAAGACTCAAAACCTGACCATGGCAGAAAATAGAAAGAGAATGAAAAGTCATTCACTATGCCTCAGTCATAGGTTCTATAAAGTATGCTATGCTGTGTACCAGACCTATTGTATACCTTGCTCTGAGTTTGGCAAGGGAATATAATTTTTTTGATCTAGGAGTAGATCACTGGACAACGGTCAAGAATATCCTTAGTGAGGACTAAGGAAATGTTTCTCGATTATGGAGGTGATAAAAGAGTTCGTCGTAAAGAGTTACACCGGTGCAAGCTTTTACACCGATCCAGATGACTCTAAGTCTCAATCTGGATACATATTGAAAGTGGAAGCAATTAGCTAGAGTAGCTCCATGTAGAGCATTGTAGACATAGAATATTTGCAAAATACACATGGCTCTGAATGTGACAGACCCGTTGACTAAACTTCTCTCACGAGCAAAACATGATCATACCTTAGTACTATTTGGGTGTTAATCACATAGCGATGTGAACTAGATTATTGACTCTAGTAAACCCTTCGAGTGTTGGTCACATGATGATGTGAACTATGGGTGTTAATCACATACATATGTGAATATTGATGTTAAATCACATGGTGATGTGAACTAGATTATTGACTCTAATGCAGGTGGGAGACTGAAGGAAATATGCCCTAGAGGCAATAATAAAGTTGTTATTTATATTTCCTTATATAATGATAAATGTTTATTATTCATGCTAGAATTGTATTAACCGAAAACTTAGTACATTTCTGAATACATAGACAAACAAAGTGTCACTAGTATGCCTCTACTTGACTAGCTCGTTGAATCAAAGATGGTTAAGTTTCCTAGCTATAGACATGAGTTGTCATTTGATTAACGGAATCACATCATTAGAGAATGATGTGATTGACTTGACCCATTCCGTTAGCTTAGCACTTGATCGTTTAGTATGTTGCTATTGCTTTCTTCATGACTTATACATGTTCCTATGACTATGAGATTATACAACTCCTGTTTACCGGAGGAACACTTTATGTGCTACCAAACATCACTACATAACTGGGTGATTATAAAGGTGCTCTACAGGTGTCTCCAAAGGTACTTGTTAGGTTGGCGTATTTCGAGATTAGGATTTGTCACTCCGATTGTCGGAGAGGTATCTCTGGGCCCACTCGGTAATGCACATCAATTAAGCCTTCCAAGCATTGAAACTAATGAGTTAGTTGCGGGATGATGTATTACGGAACGAGTAAAGAGACTTGCCGGTAACGAGATAGAACTAGGTATTGAGATACCGACGATCGAATCTTGGGCAAGTAACATACCGATGACAAAGGGAACAACGTATCTTGTTATGAGGTTTGACCGATAAAGATCTTCATAGAATATGTGGGAGCCAATATGAGCATCCAGGTTCCGCTATTGGTTATTGACCGGAGACGTGTCTCGGCCATGTCTACATAGTTCTCGAACCCGTAGGGTCCGCACGCTTAAAGTTCGATGACGGTTATATTATGAGTTTATGTGTTTTGATGTACCGAAGGTAGTTTGCAGTCCCGGATGTGATCACGGACATGACGAGGAGTCTCGAAATGGTCGAGATGTAAACATTGATATATTGGACGACTATATTTGGACACCGGAATGGTTCCGGGTGAGATCGGGATAATACCGGAGCACCGGGAAGTTATCGGAACCCCACGGGAGGTATATGGGCCTTAATGGGCTTTAGTGGAAAGGAGGGGAAAGGAGAAAGGGAGGGGGTGCCTCCCAAGCCCAATCCGAATTGGGAGGGGGCCCGGCCCCCCTTTCCTTCCTCCCTCCTTCCTCTTCCTTCCTCTCCCTCCCCAATAGGAAATGGAGGACTCCCCCCCTTGGGCGCGCCTCCTCCTCCTGGCCGGCCCTCTCCTGCCCTCCTTCATATACGGAGGAGGGGTGAGGGAGTCCTGGATTAGGGGGTGTCCGGATGGCCGGACTAAGACCTTTGGTCGGACTCCCGGACTATGAAGATACAAGATTGAAGACTCCGTCCCTTGTCCGAATGGGACTTTCCTTGGCGTGGAAGGAAAGCTTGGCGATACGATATGAAGATCTCCTCCCATTGTAACCAACTCTGTGTAACCCTAGCCCTCTCCGGTGTCTATATAAACCAGAGAGTTTTAGTCCGTAAGACGAACAACAATCATACCATAGGCTAGATTCTAGGGTTTAGCCACTCTGATTTCGTGGTAGATCTACTCTTGTACTACCCATATCATCAATATTAATCAAGCAGGAGTAGGGTTTTACCTCCATCAAGAGGGCCCGAACCTAGGTAAAAACATCGTGTCCCTTTTCTCCTGTAACCATCCGCCTAGACGCACAGTTCGGGACCCCCTACCCGAGATCCGCCTGTTTTGACACCGACATTGGTGCTTTCATTGAGAGTTCCTCTGTGTCGTCGCCTTTTAGACTCGATGGCTTCTTTGCTCGTCAACCATGACGCGGTCCGAGATGAGACTTTTCTCCCCGGACAGATCTTCGTATTCGGCGGCTTCGCACTGCGGGCTGACTCGTTCGGCCATCTGGAGCAGATCGAGAGCTATGCCCCTGGCCATCAGGTCGGGTTTGGAAGCTTGAATTACACGGCCGACATCCGCGGGGACTTGATCTTCGACGGATTCAAGCCACAACTGGGCGCGCCGCACTGTCATGATGGGCACGATTTAGCTCTGTCATCGGACAACGCCCAGAGCATCGCTCAGGTGTCCGCTCCGACCATTAGCTCGGAGCCCACTACGCCAGTCGGGGACGGACGGTTAGACGCCACCCCGGAAACTGCAATCTCTACGGTGATAGAGCCAGATACCAGCCTAGTCCCTCGCAAGGCCCGTGACTCCGAGGTGCCGGACTCCGATCCGGACTCCGTAAATCCCGCACCTCTCCTGGTTAAGCCCGATTGGGCTCCGGTCATGGAGTTCACCGCCGCAGATGTCTTTCAGCACTCACCTTTCGGCAACATCCTGAATTCGTTAAAGTCTCTCTCTTTGTCAGGAGAGCCCTGGCCAGACTAGGCCAACACGGTTGGGACACGGACGACGAAGAAATTTGTAGCCCACCCACCACCCACTTTGTAGCCACTGTTGATGATTTAACCGACATGCTCGACTTCGACTCCGAAGACATCGATGGCATGGACGCCGATGAAGGAGATGATCAAGAACCAGTGCCTATAGGGAACTGGAAAGCCACCTCGTCATATGACATATACATGGTGGACACCCCTAAAGCGGGGGATGGCAAAGAGAAAACGGAGGATGACCCCTCCAAGAAGCAACCCAAGCGCCGACGTCAGCGGCGCCGCTCTAAGTCCCGCCAAAGCAAAAACGGCGATTCCGGCACCGGAGATAACAATACGCCAGACAGTGCCGAAGACAACCCCCTCCAGCAGGATTCAGTGCAGGAGAACGAAGGAGCCAGCCCTCGTGAGAGAGCGGCCGACAAAGTGGATGAGGACGACAATTACATGCCTCCCTCCGAAGACGAGGGAAGCCTCGACGACGATGAATTCATCGTGCCAGAGGATCCCGTCGAGCAAGAGCGTTTCAAACGCAGACTCGTAGCCACGACAAGCAGCCTCAAGAAGAAACAACAACAGCTTAGAGCTGACCAAGACTTGCTAGCCGACAGATGGACCGAAGTCCTGGCGGCCGAAGAGTATAAACTAGAACGCCCATCCAAGAGCTACCCAAAGTGCAGGCTGCTTCCCCAACTTGAGGAGGAAGCAACTAAACCTACATCACCAGCGTACGATGCGCCCGATTGGCCACCCAGTGGCCGCGATAGAGAGACCTTCAGGCCCTCGACCCAAGCCGCACCCCGACAGCGCTCAAAACATACCAGAGTACGGGGAGATGCAACAGACCTGCGAGACATCTTGGAGAATAAGGCAAGGCAAACAAGATCGATCTACGGATCGCATGGGCGCCCCGCTTCACGTGACGCTAGCCGTCTCGCCGGACATAATAAGTATGGCCCGGCCGAATACAACAGACCAAGCTCGTCCGAGCTGCGTTGCGATATAGCTCAGTACAGGGGCGCCGCACACCCACTATGCTTCACAGACGAAGCAATGGATCATCAAATCCCCGAGGGCTTCAAACCCATAAACATCAAATCATACGATGGCACAACAGATCCCGCGGTATGGACCCCACCATAGAAGCCGCATACTCTACGGCGCTGGAGCCGAACACAGATCTAACCTCTATTGAGGCATGTGCCATCAAACCCTCGGACTCATCTCCGGATACAGGTTCCGAATCGCGTGTGTCCGCGCCCGTTGAATCTAATTGGGTGCCGACCTTGGAGTTTACCTCCGCGGATATCTTTCAACACTCGTCCTTGGGCAATGTGCTAAACTCATTAAAGTCTCTCTCCTTGTCAGGAGATTCTTGGTCGAACTATGTCCGGCTTGAGTGGGAAATTGATGACGAAGGACTTTGTCGCCCACACACCACCCACTTGATACCCACTGTCGACGACTTAACCGACATGCTTGACTTCGACTCCAAAGACATCGACGGTATGGACGACATTGCGGGAGAAGAAGAGGAACCACCGCCCACAGGGCGCTGGACAGCCACCTCGTCATATGACACTTACATGGTGGATACCCCCAAAGAAGACAATGGCAAGGACAAAAAGGATGCTGGCGACGACAAACCTCCTAAGAAGCTGCTGAAGCACAAACGTCAGTGACATCGCTCTAAACCACGCCATGGTAAAAACAACAATACCAGCCCAGGAGACAATAGCAATCCGGACGATGCCGAAGATAATGAAGACGACCCCGCCCAACCAAGCTTCGAACAGGCCGGACGGGAGGACGGGCAAGCCAGCCCTAATGAACAGGCCACGAACGAAGACTCGGAGGACGATAATTACATGCCTCTCTCCTAGGATGAGGTGAGCCCCGACTACGACGAATTTACCGTGCCTGAGGATCCCGCCGAGCAGGAACGCTTCAAGCGCCAGCTTATAGCCACTGCGAAGAGCCTGAAGAAGAAGCAGCAGCAGCTTCAAGCTCATCAAGATCTGCTAGCTAATAGATGGACTAAGGTCCTGGCAGCCTAGGAATACGGACTCGAGCACCCAACCAAAAGTTACCCCAGGCGTGATATGTCTCCAACGTATCTATAATTTATGAAGCATTCATGCTATTTTATTATCTATTTTGAATGATTGCGGGCTTTATTATACAATTTTATATTACTTTTGGGACTAATATAATAATCGGAGGCCCATCCCATATTGTTGTTTTCTTGCCTGTTTCAGTATTTCAAAGAAAAGGAATATCAAACGGAGTCCAAACGGAATGAAACCTTTGGGAGCGTTATTTTTGGGAAGAATATGATCCTGGAGACTTGGAGTTCACGTCAGAAGAGCCTCAAGGAGGCCAGGAGATAGGAGGGCGCCCCCCTACTGGGCGCGCCCCTGTCTCCTGGGCCCCTCGAGCACCCCCTGACCGACTTCCTTCACCTATAGAATCCCATATACCCTAAAAACATCGACAACAAAGATAGATCGGGAGTTCCGCCGCCGCAAGCCTCTATAGCCACCAAAACCTTTCGGGAGCCTGTTCCGGCATCCTGCCGGAGGGGGGATCCCTCACCGATGGCCATCTTTATCATCTCGGCGCTCTCCATGACGAGGAGGGAGTAGTTCACCCTCGGGGCCGAGGGTATGTACCAGTACCTATGTGTTTGATCTCTCTCTCTCTCATGTTCTCTCTCTCATGTTCCCTCTACGGCACGATCGTGATGTATCGCGAGCTTTGCTATTATAGTTGGATCTTATGATGTTTCTCCCTCCTCTACTCTCTTGTGATGAATTGAGTTTTCCCTTTGAAGTTATCTTGTCGGATTGAGTCTCTCATGATTTGAGAACACTTGATGTATTTCTTGCCCTGTTTATATGTGGTGACAATGGGATATCACATGATCCACTTGATGTATGTTTTGGTGATCAACTTGCGGGTTCCGCCCATGAACCTATGCATAGGGCTTGGCACACGTTTTCTTCTTGACTCTCCGGTAGAAACTTTGGGGCACTCTTTGAAGTACTTTGTGTTAGTTGAATAGATGAATCTGAGATTGTGTGATGCATATCGTATAATCAAGCCCACAGATACTTGAGGTGACAATGGAGTATCTAGGTGACATTAGGGTTTTGGTTGATTTGTGTCTTAACGTGTTATTCTAGTATGAACTCTTGAATAGATTGATCCGAAAGAATAACTTTGAGGTGGTTTCATACCCTACCATAATCTCTTCATTTGTGCTCCACTATTAGTGGCTTTGGAGTGACTCTTTGTTGCATATTGAGGGATTGTTATATGATCTATCTATGTTATTATTGTTGAGAGAACTTGCACTAGTGAAAGTATGAACCTTAGGCCTTGTTTCCTACCATTGCAATACCGTTTACGCTCACTTTTATCACTTGTTACCTTGCTGTTTTTATAATTTCAGATTACAAATACCTTTATCTACCATCCATATTGCACTTGTATCACCATCTCTTCGCCGAACTAGTGCACCTATACAATCTACCATTGTATTGGGTGTGTTGGGGACACAAGAGACTCTTTGTTATTTGGTTGCAGTGTTGTTTGAGAGAGACCATCTTCATCCTACGCCTCCCACGGATTGATAAACCTTAGTTCATCCACTTGAGGGCAATTTGCTACTGTCCTACAAACCTCTACACTTGGAGGCCCAACAACGTCTACAAGAAGAAGGTTGTGTAGTAGACATCAAGCTCCTTTCTGGCGCCGTTGCAGGGGAGGTGAGTGCTTGGAGATATATCTTTAGATCTTGCAAACGAATCTTTTTGTTTCTTGTCTTATCACTAGTTTATTCTATAAAAGAAAACTACAAAAAAAAGGAATTGAGTTTGTCTCATACACTTCATCTTTTTAATATCTTTTGTGAGAAGGATGGTAAGGAAAATTGTGCTCAAGTGCTAGAAGAAGAAATCTATAAAATGTTTGTCACTAAATCTTTGAATGATGATCATGATTGCAATGTTGTTAGTATGAACTCTTTGAATATCCATAGTACTAATGATGATTCCTCTAGTCATGATGAAAATGTCTCCTATAAGCATGTCAACTTTTGTGGAGTTGATTGGGTTTGCAAGTACACACCAAATAGGAAAAATAGATATTGCAAGATGCACAAGCATTTAGAAACTAAATTGTTCAAGAAAAGCTAGATAAGAATGCTGAAAATTCACATTTCCTTTGCCGTACTTGTGAACTTTGCAATGAACGTGGTCATTTACATCTCCGATGCAAATTATTTCATGATCGAATCGTGTCCAAAAGTTGTGATGATTTGATTTCCCTTGCACATTATAATGAACTTAGTTTGCTTTTGGGTTATGAAGAAATGAAATGTTTAACTAAGAATCTTCCAGAATTTGTCCTTAAGAAACTCTTTGATTTTGATCTAGAGGAAATTTATTTGTATTGTGCGGTGAATTGCATTGAAAATTCTTATATTGCCAATTACCTAAAGAAAAGAAAACAAATAGAAGATGAAGAGAATACTAATGAAAGGGAAGAGACTTCCCATTATCCTCCTATTATTTCTTATGATGAATCAGGCATCGAGGAGGAGCCTTCTATTCAACCAATCTCATCAATAAGGAGCTCAAAGAAAAGGGTTGAACCCATACATAATTGAAGAAGAAAAGAAAGAGAAGGAGCAGCAAAGGTAAAAAGGTATCCCTCCCAAATGATGTTGCTCCTACTACTCATTGTGATGATGATAATTTCTATACTATTGGTGCTATCCATACAATTAATAATGAGAGTGATTATGCTTATGATATGAAAAGGCCCAAGCTTGGGGAAGCTATGTTTGACGAGGATGAAATATTTGAGAATATATTTTCTGAAATTAATGTTTGTCCAAAGCTTGGGGATGCTACGTTTAATGAAGATGATATTTTTAGCCTCCCATGTTTTGATATGCAAAGTTGTTATGATGATAACATGCCTCTTGCCTATGATGATTATATTGATGAAAGTGGGTTTGGAAGAGTGTCAACTTTAGGAAGTAGTGATCCCACTATTTTGGAAGATGTTTAATCTTATTGTGATGAATATGGAAGTGGATTTGGAAGAGTGTCAACTTTATTTAGTGATGATTGCACTATCTTGGGAGATGTTTCAATCGATTATGATGAGAACAAAGTTGCTACTTATGATGATTATTGTGATGAAACTTATGCTATAAAAAGTAGTGATGATTATATTTATAAAACTTGTCATGATTATGATTACCCTTTTTCTGAACATTACTCTTTTAATGTGGAAACAATTTATAGTATTCAAGTCTCTTATGATACTCCCACCACTCCGAATGAGAAGAATTTTGCTTATGTGGAGAGTAATAACTTTTCTATGCTTGTAGATCATGAAAAGAATGCTTTATGTTCTGGTTATGTTGTTGAATTCATTCATGATGCTACTGAAAATTATTATGAGGGAGGAATATATGCTTGTAGGAATTGCAATAATATCAAGTTTCCTTTCTATGTGATGAAATTTTTGAAGTTATGCTTGTTTTCCCTTCCTATGCTAGTTAATTATTGTTCCCACAAGTTGTTTGCTCACAAAATCCCTATGCATAGGAAGTGGGTTAGACTTAAATGTGCTAGTCATATTCTTCATGATGCTCTCTTTATGTTTCAACTCTTATCTTTTATGTGAGCATCATTGAAATCTTCATGCCTAGCTAGAAAGGCATTAAAGAAAATCACTTGTTGGGAGACAACCCAATATTTACCCTTACTGTTTTTGTGTGACCTAATGATTATGCTACTGTAGTAATCATGTTTTATAGCTTTTGTTTTAATAAAGTGCCAAGTAGAACCTTTGGGAAGACTTGGGTGAAGCCTTTATGATCTTGCTATAAAAAATAGAAAATTTAGCGCTCACGAGATTAGCTGCCATTTTTTTTTACAGAAGAGTGATTTTAGGTTGATTCTTCTTGTAGATGATTACAAATTACTCATGTCCAAAAATTTATTTTAGAATTTTCGGAGTTCCATAAGTGTACGTTTGATACAGATTACTACAGACTGTTCTATTTTTGACAGATTCTGTTTTCATTGTGTTACTTGCTTATTTTGATGAATCTATGAGTAGTATCGGAGAGTATGAACCATAGAGAAGTTGGAATAGAGTAGGTTTAACACAAATAAAAATAAATAACGAGTTCATTACAGTACCTAAGTGGTGATTTATTTTCTTATACTAACGGAGCTTACGAGTTTTGTTTTGAGTTTCGTGTTGTGAAGTTTTCAAGTTTTGGGTAAAGATATGGACTATGGAATAAGGAGTGGTAATAGCCTAAGCTTGGGGATTCCCAAGGCACCCCAAGGTAATATTTAAGGACAACCAAGATCCTAAGTTTGGGGATGCCCCGGAAGGCATCCCCTCTTTCGTCTTCGTTCATCGGTAACTTTACTTGGAGCTATATTTTTATTCGCCACATGATATTTGTTTGGCTTGGAGCGTCATTTTATTTTGTTAGTATTTGCTTGATCCTATTTGAAATAATGTTTTGCATCTATATTTTCAATAAAAATGTTAAGGATAGCCTTTATCATGCTTATTTTTCTAGTATACATGTTGCTGTTTGAAAACAGAAAGTTTACCGCTGTTGCAAAAATTCCCTAGAAAAGTCAGAGAGTGATATAATGTTGAATCTTTTTGCATATTGAGATATGATAAATATTATACAGCGTAGTATGTTTCTTATAATTTTTGGAGTTAGGGAAGCATGATGAATATTGCATTCTTTACAGACTATACTGTTTTGGCAGATTGCTGTTATGTTTGCATATGTTTTCGTGTTTAATGATTGTATTTTAGGATAGGAGTATTAAATATGCAGAGACATTTAGTATTAAATGTTGAATAATAATCTTAGTGATTTGTTACAGCAGAAAATGATAAGGTTTTGCATTGGTTTATACTAACCTATCTCACGAGTTCTTGTTGAGTTTGGTGTGGATGAAGCTTTTGATAAAAAGAGAAACCGTGATATGAAAGGAATTAAGGAGACACAAAAGTTCAAGCTTGGGGATGCCCAAGGCACCCCAAGATAATATTTCAAGAAGTGTCAAGCATCTAAGCTTGGGGATGCCCCAGTAGGCATCCCACCTTTCTTCTTCAACAACTATCGGTTAGTATCGGTTGAAGCTAAGTTTTTGCTTCTTCACATGAGTTGTGCTATCCTTGCAATGTCATTTTGTTTTGCTTTGCTTGATGTTTGAATAAAATACCAAGATTTGAAATTGTTAAATGAGAGAGAGTCTTCACATAATTACATAATTATTTAGCTACTCATTGATCTTCACTTATATCTTGTTGTAGTAGTTTGTCATTTACTCATGTACTTCGCCTATATCCTATGAGTAAATGATTGAATGAGTTGAATGTCATAAATCTGAAATTATATATGCCTCATTTGCTTATCCCGTGGGGAGTAATGACTTCACATCTAAGAAGTGGAGGTTGTAAATTTATTGAAGGTTAGCAAGCATTATATTGGTCATTTGAACAATTCATGAAAGAATATTGAAGGAAGAGAGACTTCACATATAAATATACTATCCTAGACATATTTTATAATTGTTAGCACTCATTAACTATGACATGCTAAAGAGTTGATGTTGGACAAGGAACACAATGTAATGGGTTATGTTTTCTCACATCTCACTTAAAGTATATTGCCATGGATCATTCAAACATGTTGAGCTTGCCTTTCCCCCTCATGCTAGCCAAAATTCCTAGCACCAAGTAGAGATACTACTTTTGCTTCCAAATATCCTTAAACCCAGTTTTGCCATGAGAGTCCACCATATCTACCTATGGATTGAGTAAGATCCTTCAAGTAAGTTGTCATCGGTGCAAGCAATAAAAATTGCTCTCTAAATATGCATGACTTAGTAGTGTGGAGAAAATAAGCTTTGTACAATCTTGTTATGGAAGCAATAAAAGCGACGGACTGCATAACAAAGGTCCATATACAAGTGGCAATATAAAGTGATGTTCTTTCGCATTAAGATTTTGTGTATCCAACCCTAAAAGCGCATGGCAACCTCTGCTTCCCTTTGCGAAGGGCCTATCTTTTACTTTATGTCATTTACTTTATGCAAGAGTCAAGGTGATCTTCACCTTTCCCTTTTTCATTTTATCCTTTGGCAAGCACTTTGTGTTGGGGCGATCCTGATATATATCCAATTGGATGTAAGTTAGCATGAACTATTATTGTTGACATCACCCAAAGGTGAATACGTTTGGAGGCAACACTATAAGCCCCTATCTTTCTTAGTGTCCGATTAAAACTCCATAACCATTAGTATTGCATGAGTGTTAGCAATTGTGGAAGACTATATGATAGTTGAGTATGTGGAGTTTGCTAAATCAAAGCTCTGACATAGACCCTTCCTAAAAATAAGATGAATTGCAATTGTTTGATGACTAAGAATGAAGTTTGCTAGTTTTCAAGAAAGTTTATGGTCTATGCTTTGACATGTGAATAGCTTGTTACTTTATCATCAAAAGTTTTATGAGATGAACCACTGTTATGACATATAAACATGCTAGAAAAGGTGATTGAAATTATCATCTATCAAACTTGTGCACCTGCTAGCATTCACACTTCATAAATTCTTTCTTTTATCATTTACCTACTCGAGGACGAGCAGGAATTAAGCTTGGGGATGCTGATACGTCTCCAACGTATCTGTAATTTATGAAGCATTCATGCTATTTTATTATCTGTTTTGAATGATTACGGGCTTTATTATACACTTCTATATTACTTTCGAGACTAACCTAGTAACCGGAGGCCCAGCCCATATTGCTGTTTTCTTGCTTGTTTCAGTATTTCGAAGAAAAGGAATATCAAACGGAGTCCAACCGGAATGAAACCTTAGAGAGCGTGATTTTTGGGAAGAATATGATCTGAAGACTTGGAGTTCATGTCAGAAGAGCCTCGAGGAGGCCAGGGGATAGGAGGGCGCGCCGCCCCCCTACTGGGCGCGCCCCCTGTCTCATGGGCCCCTCGAGCACCCCCCGACCGACTTCCTTCACCTATATAATCCCATATACCCTAAAAACATCGACAATGAAGATAGATCGGGAGTTCCGCCGCCGCAAGCCTCTGTAGCCACCAAAAACCTCTCGGGAGCCCTGTTGGTGTCAAAACCGGCGGATCTCGGGTAGGTGGTCCCGAACTGTGCGTCTAAGGCTAATGGTAACAGGAGACTGGGACACGATGTTTACCCAGGTTTGGGCCCTCTCGATGGAGGTAATACCTTACTTCCTGCTTGATTGATCTTGATGATACGAGTATTACAAGAGTTGATCTACCATGAGATCATAGAGGCTGAACCCTAGAAGCTAGCCTATGATTATGATTGTTGTTCTTGTCCTACGGACTAAACCCTCCGGTTTATATAGACACCGGAGGGGGCTAGTGTTACACAGAGTCAGTTACAGAGAAGGAGATCTATCATCCGGATCGCCAAGCTTGCCTTCCATGCAAAGGAGAGTCCCACCCGGACACGGGGCGAAGTCTTCAATCTTGTATCTTCATAGTCCAACAGTCCGGCCAAAGTATATAGTCCGGCTGTCTAGATACCCCCTTATCTAGGACTCCCTCAGTAGCCCTTGAACCAGGCTTCAATGACGATGAGTCCGGCACGCAGATTGTCTTCGACATTGCAAGGCAGGTTCCATCTCTGAATACTCCAAAGTAATATTCGAACACTTAAATCATGTCCGGCTCTGCAAGACAAAATTCCACATACCACCGTAGAGAGAACAATATTTCACAAATCTAATCTTCTGACAACTCTTCATAGCATGACAGCACGCCATGGTCCGGTCATTATTCAAACCATTTTCACCACCAGCTACCGCACACATCGCGAGGCGGTTTCTTTGGCACGTATTGTCAAAGCAGAGATCATGTCCCCTTATCGCTGGATCCTCATCAGTACGGGCATGGGTAACCCAACCACGCCATCAATCGTGGAGCTTGGAAAATGAGTGATTTCGAGAGGCAAGTGGGGAGGCGCACATTTTTTGTTTCCTTTATAAAGGGATAAGGATCTCTTGTCTCTACCCACGCCTTCTTCCTCCTTTGCTCATCCGTTCTCGCACTCTCGAGCCCCAGCATGAAAGTTCTCACCTTCTCCGCAGCATGTCCGAAGCGGGAGGCAAGTGGATGGCTTCCTCTGTCATAGAGGAGGACATCACCAAGCTTCGGGCGGCCGGATACCTGGCCGAAAACATCGCGCACAGGCCGGCGGAGGGACAGATCACCCCCACCCCAATGTCTCGGGAGAGAGTAGTATTTCTCCCTCATTTCATCCGCGGACTAGGATTTCCACTTCACCCGTTCGTCCGCGGGCTCATGTATTACTATGGGCTAGATTTTCACGATCTAGCCCCAAATTTCGTCCTCAACATCTCGGCGTTCATCGTCGTGTGCGAGGCCTTCCTCCACATCAAGCCCCACTTCGGTCTGTGGCTGCAAACCTTCTGCATAAAGCCGAGGATCGTGAGCGGCTAACAGGCGGAGTGCGGAGGCGCCATGGTGGGCAGAATGCCCAACGTTACATGGCTCGACGGCTCCTTTGTGGAGACCGTGAAAGGGTGGCAATTAGGGTGGTTCTACATCACCGAGCCACGTGACTCCAACTGGGTGGAGGCCCCCAAATTCCGATCCGGAATCCCCGTGCGGCTCACCTCTTGGGAAAAGAAGGGTCTGGTCTGGGGCGAACCTGTGGAGCTGACTGGACTCGAGACCTGTATTAAAAGTATGAGGGACAAGAAGATCAAGCTTGTCAACGTGGTCCACGTCATGCTCGTCCGCCGGATTCTCCCGTGTCAAAGACGAGCATTCAATATGTGGGAGTTCGATCCGGCTGAACACCAGATGCTGCATGAGCTCTTCGACATGACACATAAGGACGTCTAGAAGGTGCTGTTCAAGACCGGCGAAGTTCCTCCTCCCATTTTCGAGGACCGCGGGCTTAGCCCTAAGCGCCTCGCCAATCCGGTAAGTCCTCTGATTATGACAAGATG
The DNA here is from genome assembly GCF_018294505.1 of Triticum aestivum. Classification (NCBI taxonomy): domain Eukaryota; kingdom Viridiplantae; phylum Streptophyta; class Magnoliopsida; order Poales; family Poaceae; genus Triticum; species Triticum aestivum. Next base: position 593,040,128 of record NC_057804.1, on the reverse strand, counting down.
TACCTTTTCCAGTATATTCGTGGGAGGACTCTTAAGTCACCATGCTGACAAAACACGATTACATGAAGACGATGGAGCGAATTGATTGTCCGGCTCCGCTGCCTGAAGATCTAGCGACCGCACTCCTGATGGAGATGCTGGTTCCGGTGCCTTATAAGGTGCGGGAGAAGAAGGCCAAAAAGAAGGCCACGGGGACCAGGAAGGGTCTCCGATGCGAGGTTGCACCAGACGCCTTGACGGAAGATGACGAGGCGCACTCCTCCCATGAAGGGGAGGAGAGAAAGAGAAAGGCCGCCCCAACTGAGGGGGCCGACGGGTCCAAGAAGGCGGCCGCGGGGACCAGAAAAGGTCTCCGGCGCAGGGCCGTGATAGACTCGTCATCCGAGGATGACGAGGCAGATTCCCCACATGGAGACGGGGGAAAACATCAGGAAATGCCCCCTCCCCGCACTAGGGAGGAGAAGAAAAGGAAGGCCGCCCCGTCGGGGAGGCCGGAACGCCGAAGAAGTGAAAGGTGTCCCTTCCGGATCACTCCACTACCGCCGCCTACAACGAGGAGGAGTGGCTGCCCAGGGGCAAGCCCCGGGTGAGGTCGTAAGTATCCACACTCTGTAATACTTTTCGTGCGACTTTGACTTCATGGTTTATAATAATGCCGAACTCGTATATGCAGTCCGGCCGGGTCCAATCTCGGGGTGTCCTCTTCGGAGGGGTCTCTGAGCAAGTCGGAGATGAATTCACTCCCGACGGCCACCTCCCCACGACCTGCAGATGACACCGAGGTGTTGTCCCAAAGGATACCAGAGCAGGGGGCGACGGTTCCGGAGACGCCCCAAGGCAAAATCCCAGATGCCGGGCACATGGGGGGTAAGACCCCCATGGATTATGCTGACGGGAGCCACAATAAGTCTGGCTCCCAGCCAGTTACTATGCCAGAGCCTCCAAAGGTTCTGGATTCCAGTAGGCAGCCCCTCGTGAAGGAGGGCGAGATGGCCATGCCGATGACCTCCGCCCAGCCAGAGGCATCGGATAATTTGTTGGAAGTGCTTCGAGGCGCTTACATCGATGATGAACACCGTACTCTTATGAGTACGGTAATTGAGAAGGTTCGGTTCGCCAAGAGCAGATTGACCGAAGCCTGCACCAGCCTACTAACAGGCTTTGAGGTAAGTAATGAAAAAGTGTCAGAAAATATCACCCGATAGACAGTAGCCCCTGATACTCTGTTTGGTTTTCGGAAAGAAAAGCCAAACGGAGGGTCAAGTAAAAAACCACAGGAATCTGATAGTACTTGTCTATGTTAACAAGCAGGCATTGCTGCTGACCGCCGCTACGCGCACAGCTGAGGTCGCCGGACTCAAGCGCGACCTGGGGCGGGCCAAAAATGGGCTCAACTACGTGAAGAGGCAGCTCGAGGAGAACAAAGGTAAGTGATACCCCGTCTGTGTGTCATATAGAGGAGAAAATTTGGTGATGCTAACAAAAAAGCATCATGATTTTTAATAGGGGCCACGACCGAAGTGGCGGCCTTGAAGAAAGTGTTGTCCGAGGCTGAAGCCAAGGCGTCTACGGAGCGCACTGAGTGTGAAAAGCAAGATGCTCGGGTGGGAGAGGTACAACAAGAGCTCCAGGAGTTTGTCAAGAAGTTCGAGTCCTTGGAGCATGACTTCAAGACGTAGATGTCGGTGTCAAAACCGGCGGATCTCGGGTAGGGGGTCCCAAACTGTGCGTCTAGGCGGATGGTAACAGGAGACGAGGGACACGATGTTTTTACCCAGGTTCGGGCCCTCTCGATGGAGGTAAAACCCTACTCCTGCTTGATTAATATTGATGATATGGGTAGTACAAGAGTAGATCTACCACGAGATCAGAGTGGCTAAACCCTAGAGTCTAGCCTATGGTATGATAGTTGTTCGTTCTACGGACTAAAACTCTCCGGTTTATATAGACATCGGAGAGGGCTAGGGTTACACAGAGTCGGTTACAACGGGAGGAGATCTTCGTATCGTATCGCCAAGCTTGCCTTCCACGCCAAGGAAAGTCCCATCCGGACACGGGACTGAGTCTTCAATCTTGTATCTTCATAGTCCGGGAGTCCGGCCAAAGGTCATAGTCCGGCCATCCGGACACCCCCTAATCCAGGACTCCCTCAGTAGCCCCTGAACCAGGCTTCAATGACGACGAGTCCGGTGCGCAAGTTGTCTTCGACATTGCAAGGCGGGTTCTCCTGCAAATTCTCTGTATCCATCGAATAGTGTCCGGCTTCTAGTGTGTGCTGCCCTCCTCTGCTTCTGTGCCCCATAATGACCATTTTCCACGTGTCAAACGAATGCGAAAAGCCAAGAGATTTTTTCAGTTACCCCCCTGGTTGCGTTAATGAACCGCCCATAAAAGAGACGGGGATTTAGATCCAATTCACACCATCTTCCCTCCATGAGATTTCATCAGAGTGCCTTCGACAGAGATCCATTCCACCATGGCCGGTCGGTGCAGCTCCTCCTCTCGCCCCTCCAGCGCTCGGCCCAGATATTGGGGGCCGTGTTCCATCCCGCATAGCGAGCTAGTAGTGTTTCAGTCCAAGGGGCTTCTCCCCCCAGCATATATGGTCCCAGTTCGAGCTGGGATTGCTACCTACAGCGGTGGAGAGCAGGCGGAGAGCGTCCCCAATCCCTCTCGAGGAGAGCGGGTATGCCTAGTCCCTTATTTGATGAGAGGACTCGGATTTCCAATTCATCCGTTTCTTTGAGGGTTTCTGGAGTTCTACGGCCTCCAGCTACACAACCTCGCGCCTGCCTCCATTCTACACATTGCGGGCTTCGTGGCCCTCTGCGAGCTGTTCTTGGGTGTTGAGGCCCATTTCGCACTGTGGAAGAGGTTGTTTTGCCTTGTACCTCGTTCTCAGGAGGGGTCTATTTATCAAGTGGGCGGAGCCGAACTATGGCGCATCGCCGGGACCGGATATCTGTCCGGCACCCCAAAGAGGGTGTCCGAAGACTGGCCCTCGGAATGGTTTTATATAGATGACGTCCCCCTGCCGGACCCTGTACGGATCGGCCTCCCCGAGTTTAATAATGCCCCATTGAAGAAGCGCCTGAGTTGGCGCCCACGGAACCCTCAGAGGGAAGCTGACAGGGACGCCCTGTACCTGATGAGCCGGATAAGGTTGTTGGCTCATTCCGGACTGACCATGATTAAGGTCATGGCCATATGCATCACGCGAGGGGTGCAGCCGCTTCAATACAGAGGCCACCCCATGTGGGATTTCAACGGGGAGGATGATGCTACCCGGTGCGGTCGCAAGGGGCCAGATTCGGCCGCCACTTTAACGAGAATCTTATCCGCTTTGTACAAGGGGGAAGAGGAAGAATTCCTCCGTGTCAATCCGGAAGGCGGATTCTCTATGTACAATCCTCCTAGTTGGGTTAGCGGACACTTTCACTTGCCTATCCGTTTTCGAAATTCCCGTAGTCGAGTACTTAGACTAGTAATATTTAAATGTAGGAGCTGCGCCAGGCTGTGAAGAAAATAAACAGCCCTGCTCCACAACCCGAGGATCCGGGACGGTCCCTTGATCTGGACTCCCAAGAAGATCCGGACTTATGCGTGGAGTTGGTTGATGGAGTATTTCATCAATTGAGCAAGGATAAATCCTTAGTGCCATCACGGCCGACTATCCCGGACTACTTCCAGCCTCCAAGGTAACTAAGACCGAAGTCCCAGTATTCTCATGCTTTATCTTGCATGCCGTGCACTAACAGCGTTTCACAGGGTAAATCCTTGAGGCGGAAGGCCGAGCCTACGGTGGGCAGCCAACAAGGGCCGCTGAAACCAGGTGGGCCAAAAAGAAGTGCCGACCAGATCGAGATTTCGGTGCAACGGTATGGTGTGCGGATTTAACGCCTAGGGTTTATGCCCTTGAGTCTTACTAATGCTCATGATTTTCTTAGAAAGAAGAGAGCCCGCCGGACTATGTCCGCCGGCCAAGGTTCGAGGCCAGGTCCGGAAGCGGAGGCGGTCACGGGACGCGCCTCGGGCGCTCCTCCGACAAAGGGCGCCGACGGGCTATCTGCCACCAATTCAGAGGTGGAGAGTGCCCTAAACCACAGGCGTCGCCGGACTATTCTCCGTGACGCGTGTTTTTCCCCAGAGGCGTTGGACGCCTTTAATACAAGAGATGCGTATCTCCGTGCTGCTCAAGATGGTCTAGCCAGAGCCACGGAGAAGTATGTGAAAGACATACAGGTGAGTAGAATTGAAGGTTATATATGTCAGTAGCCCCCGAGACTTGAAACAGTGAAGATAACTGTTTGAAGGATCATGTGCTATGCAGTGTCTTACAAAGAAGAACACGCAATTGTCCCAGGAGCTCGAAGAGTGCAAGGCTCAGCTCAAGGCCGCATTGGCCACTTCAGAGAATGTCAAGGGGACGCCCGCAGGTAATATGTGCTTCGAAAGGTACCTCCGTTTTGAAATGCGGCAGGCGTGCAACCCTGACTATAATAATGCAGATGAGGCCGGAGTAAATCCGGACCAGCAACAACTCCTACGCCAACTAAAGGCTGGCGAGAACGTGCTGACGAGGGTGAGGCAAGAGAAGAACAAGCTTCAAGACGCCAATACCCAGCTTGGCGAGGAACTGAAAGATGTTCGCATTCAGCTGTCTTCTGCCGTGAAGGAGAATCGGCGACTTCGACGCGGCATTTTTAGTAAGTGCTTGAACGAATCTTCGAAAAAAGAATTCGGCGAGGAAGTCGATTGACAGAGCTATGTCTGGAGGTCTGCTGACGGGTCGTCCGGTGGAGGAAATGCCCGGTTCATCGGGAGACCATCTTCCTGAGCTGTTGCAACTACACGAGCAAGTTCGGCAGGCAATGCGAGGCGTCATCCAGGCTATGCGGCCATCCATCTCCGTGCCTGAAGGCCTTGAGGAGCTTGCCAAGAAGCTGGAGGGAGTGCGGCAGCGCTTCCGGTTATGGAAGATATCGGCTTGCCGTCAAGGTGCCAGGGAGGCCTGGGCCATGGTGAAGACTCGGTACACGAAGGCTGACCCAAACCACATGGCCGAGGTCGGCCCTATAGGTCCGGACGGAAAGGAGATCCCGGTCAGCTTGGCATATGGCCAGGTGGAGCTGGCTGCAAAGTATTCCCAACAGGACTGTAAATTAGACCGCCTGTTAGATGGCATTGAAGAAGAATATGCCGAGTCGGATTGACTATGTAAAAATGACATAAAAATGTCCTCTAGCCGGATTGTAGATCGTTTGTCATTGCGGACCTTTTCGCTTCGACCTCTGGACCCTATAGTCCGGAGTGTGTCCGAATACCCTCTTGGTTATGTAAGAACCGGGGCATGCATGGAGACAAGGCGTAGGGGTCATAAGTGCTTTAGCAGACAAGTGCCCAACTAGTTATGTTATATTACATGGTTAGTAAGAAACATCTTCCAGAGAGAATAGTTCCGTTAGGGGTTCCTTTCCCTGGGAGGCATGCCCTAAAGTGCATGTCCGAACTGCCAGAAAGAGCAGAAAGCATCTGGGGGCAAAAAGTAAATACGAAAGATCATCTTTTAGCTCACCGACCGAATATTCCCTTAAGAACGCTAGCTTTCGGCTTCACCCAGTCTGAGGTACACATCCGGCTGACCCGGCAGTAACAATCGCAGAGGTGCTCCCTTTACCACCTAGCCGAACGAACGGGAACGTAGGGGTAAGCACAGGAGCCAGGCAACCCAGCTTGGCCAAAACTTAAGTCATATCGATGCATATAATGGTGTATAAAAGGTTCATGCGGAAGCATTACACATGTTTTGGGCGTGAGGCCCGTTTTATATAAACTTCTTGGTAGAGAAGCCCCCAGGTATTGTGAGCGCAGGTAGCGCGTCGGGTGCGTGCGAATATTGCACATGCGAGCCCCTAAGGGCTTGTGAGAAAAAGGGGGAGGGAGAAGGAACAAAATCCCGGACTGCCAAAAATAAAAACAAAAAATAAAACAAAGGGACGAGGGAAGGAGACGAACACGGAGTCCGGTGCTAGGCGTAGAACCTTCGTAGGCGTGCTGCATTCCATGGGTTCGGCTCGAGTCGGTTGTCCGATGCGCCTCGCAGACGGTACGCTCCGCCGGTCAGTACTTGGTCGATGATGAAGGGGCCCTCCCATTTGGGCTTTAATTTATCCTTTTTCTTGTCCGGCAGGCGTAGAACTAGTTCGCCAACGTTATACGTTTTGGCCCGTACTTCTCTGCTTTGATATCTTCGAGCCTGCTGTTGATAGAATGCGGAACGAGCCTTTGCCACGTCGCGCTCCTCTTCCAATGCGTCCAAGCTGTCCTGCCGATCGAGCTCGGCTTCTCTTTCTTCGTACATGCGCACTCGAGGTGAGTCATGGATTATGTCGCATGGCAGTACTGCCTCTGCGCCGTATACCATAAAAAATGGTGTGAATCCGGTAGTGCGATTCGGCGTGGTCCGCAGCCCCCAGAGTACGGAGTCAAGCTCCTCTACCCAGTGCGTGTCAGATTCCTTGAGGGATCGCACTAGTCTGGGTTTGATGCCGCTCATAATGAGACCGTTGGCCCGTTCGACTTGACCGTTAGTTTGAGGGTGATAGACTGAAGCGTAGTCGAGCTTGATGCCCATGTTTTTGCACCAAAGTTTGACTTCATCGGCCGTGAAGTTTGTGCCGTTGTCGGTTATGATGCTGTGGGGGACACCGTAACGGTGTACAACCCCGGAAAGGAAGTCTATCACTGGTCCGGATTCGGCCGTCTTTACAGGCTTGGCTTCTATCCATTTGGTGAATTTGTCCACCATGACCAGTAGGTATTTTTGCTTGTGGGTTCCTCCTTTAAGGGGTCCGACCATGTCAAGCCCCCAGACCGCGAAAGGCCAGGTAATGGGTATAGTTTGTAGGGCGGTAGGCGGCATGTGGCTTTGGTTGGCGAATAACTGGCAACCAACACATCGTTGCACTAAGTCCTGAGCGTCTGCCCGGGCCGTTGGCCAATAAAATCCGGTACGGAAGGCCTTGCTTACAAGGGCCCGGGCTGCGGCGTGGTGCCCGCCGAGTCCGGCATGGATTTCAGCCAAAAGGTCTCGTCCTTCTTCTTCGGAGATACACCTTTGAAGGACTCCGGTTGTGCTTTTCTTGTAAAGCTCTCCCTCGTGGACTTTGTAGGCTTTAGATCGCCGCACTATGCAGCGGGCCTCGTTTTGGTCCTCGGGAAGTTCCTGCCTAGTTAGGTAGGCTAGGAATGGCTCTGTCCAAGGGGCAATGACTGCCATTATTTCGTGGGCTGACGGCGTTGTTTCGTTGGCGTAGCCCCCAATTGTGTCAGGATGCTCGGTGAGGGGCAGTGTAGTTGTGTCCGGGCTATTGTTTCCGGATTCTCCGTCCCATGATACAGATGGCTTGAACAACCTTTCTAGGAAGATGTTGGGAGGGACGGCCTCGCGCTTGGCGCCGATGCGTGCCAGCACGTCTGCTGCTTGGTTATTTTCCCGGGCTATGTGATGAAATTCGAGCCCCTCAAACCGAGCTGACATCTTTAAGATGGCGTTGCGGTAAGCTGCCATTTTCGGGTCCTTGGCGTCGAAGTCTCCATTTATTTGGGATATTGCGAGATTTGAATCCCCGCGGACCTCTAGGCGCTGAATGCCCATGGAGACTGCCATTCGGAGGCCATGTAAAAGGGCCTCGTATTCGGCTGCGTTGTTCGAATCCGTGTACATTATCTGAAGTACGTATTGGACTGTGTCCCCGGTTGGGGACGTCAGGACGACGCCAGCCCCCAGGCCAGCCAACATTTTGGAGCCGTCGAAGTGCATGATCCAGTTGGAGTATGCGCCGTATTCTTTAGGGAGTTCGGCTTCAGTCCATTCGGCAATGAAGTCGGCCAAAACCTGCGACTTAATAGCTCGCCTTGGCTTGTAGGTTATGTCGAACGGGAGGAGCTCGATGGCCCATTTGGCAATCCGGCCCGTTGCGTCGCGGTTGTTTATAATGTCATTAAGGGGTACTTCGGATGCCACTGTTATGGAGCACTCTTGAAAGTAGTGTCGCAGCTTCCGGGATGCCATGAACACCGCGTATGCTATCTTTTGATAATGCGGGTACCGTGACTTGCATGGAGTTAGCACAGTGGACACGTAGTACACTGGTTTTTGGAGGGGGAACTTGTGTCCGTCCGCTTCTCGTTCGACGACGAGCACCGCGCTGACAACTTGATGGGTTGCCGCGATGTATAATAGCATTGGTTCGCCCGTGTTGGGCGCGGCCAGGACCGGATTTGTTGCCAATATGGCTTTTATTTCTTCGAGTCCGGCCGTGGCGGCCTCCGTCCACTCGAAGTGGTCGGTGCGCCGTAGGAGGCGATAGAGGGGTAATGCCTTTTCTCCTAAGCGGGAGATAAAGCGGCTTAGAGCCGCCACGCATCCTGTCAGTTTTTGTATTTGTTTGAGGTCCTTTGGGGTATCTAATTGTGACAGAGCTCGGATCTTGGCTGGGTTTGCTTCAATTCCTCTACCGGATACGATGAAGCCCAGGAGCTTTCCGGCTGGTACGCCGAAAACGCATTTTTCCGGGTTGAGCTTAATGTCATATGTTCGGAGATTGTCGAACGTGAGCCTCAAGTCGTCTACTAGAGTATCGACGTGTTTTGTTTTGACGACCACGTCGTCTACGTATGCTTCGACTGTTTTGCCGATCTGGTTGGCCAGACATGTCTGAATCATGCGCTGATATGTTGCGCCGGCGTTTTTGAGCCCGAAGGGCATCGTGTTGAAGCAGAATGGGCCGTACGGGGTGATGAATGCCGTTGCGGCCTGGTCTGACTCTGCCATCTTGATTTGATGGTAGCCAGAGTATGCATCGAGGAAACACAATGAGTCGTGTCCTGCAGTGGCGTCGATGATTTGATCGATTCGAGGGAGTGGGAAAGGGTCCTTTGGACAGGCCTTGTTTAGGTCTTTGAAATCGACACATAGGCGCCAAGATTTGTCCTTCTTTGGTACCATCACCAGGTTTGCTAGCCAGTCCGGATGTTTTATGTCTCTGATGAACCCGGCTTCCAGCAGTTTTGCTAGCTCCTCTCCCATGGCTTGTCTCTTAGGTTCGGAAAAGCGCCGTAGGGTCTGCTTGACGGGTTTAAACCCTTTTATGATGTTCAGGCTGTGCTCGGCCAGCCTGCGTGGGATTCCTGGCATATCCGAGGGGTGCCAGGCGAAAATGTCCCAATTTTCTCGCAGAAATTCTCTGAGTGCGGCGTCTACATCGGGTTTTAATTGTGCCCCGATGGAGGCCGTTTTTGTAGGGTCCGTTGGATGGACTTGGAATTTGACTATTTCGTCCGCCGGTTTAAAAGAGGTGGACTTGGATCTCTTGTCTAGTATCACGTCGTCCCTGTCCACCGTGGAGCGCAACGCCGTTAACTCCTCGGCCGCTAGGGCCTCAGATAATGCCTCCAGGGCCAGTGCGGCTGTCTTGTTTTCAGCGCGGAGCGCTATGTCCGGATCACTTGCGAGAGTGATGATTCCGTTGGGCCCGGGCATTTTGAGCTTCATGTACCCGTAATGGGGTATGGCTTGGAAAATTGTAAATGCTTCTCGCCCTAGCAAAGCGTGGTAGCCGCTGCTGAACGGGGCCACTTGAAACGTGACCTCCTCGGATCTGTAATTGTCCGGCGTGCCGAACACCACATCCAGTGTGATTTTTCCTGAACTGCACGCTTCCCGGCTTGGGATTATTCCCCTAAAAGTTGTGTTGCTTCGCTCAATGCGGCTCCAGTCAATTTCCATTTTTCGCAGGGTTTCCTCGTAGATGAGGTTGAGTCCGCTGCCGCCGTCCATGAGTACCTTTGTAAGTCGGAAGCCGTCCACTATCGGACTGAGGACCAATGCGGCTGGTGCTCGGGCTGTCCGGAATTTAGGTTCGTCACTGGCGTTAAAGGTGATAGCCGTGTCACTCCATGGGTTTATTGTTGCTACTTGGTAGACTTCGGCGAGGTTGCGGAGCGTTCGTTTCCTTGCATTGTTTGATGTGAACGTCTCGAAGACTGTCGACACCGTACTGGGGAGGTATTCTTCGGGTGCTGGAGTTAAAAGCTCCTCGCCGCTTCTGGCTACCTGCCGTAGTATCCAACATGCTCTGAGGCTGTGCGTTGGTGTGGCTTTCCCTGAATTATGAATTCTACAGGGTCCATTGAGCCATCCTTCCAATACGGTCCCGTACCCTGTAGAGGGTTTTTGTTTTTTGATGTTTGGCTCAGATGCCTGGCGATAATGCGCCCTTTTGTTTCGGACTCGTGTTATATTCGGGGCCGGATTGTCCCAGAATTTATCTTCGGTTTTCCGAACGCTTTCAATCGCGTAGTACTTTCGTACTATGGATGTCAAGTCGGCGAATCATGTAATTTCGTGGCGACTTATGGCGTTGAGGATTCCGATGTCCGTGCAGTTGTTAAGGAAGAGTGAAATTGCTTCTCTCTCACGGCAGTCCTTTATCCTGTTCATAACCAGGAGGAATCTGGCCCAGTAGTGGTGTACTGTTTCTCCGGACTCTTGCTGTATTAGGGATAAATCCCGTATAGTTGGGTGGGCGGGTGGAAATAAATCCGGAACCCTGCCCGATGTAAGATTCAGGGGCCGAGCGGTTTCCGAATTCGGAAGCTTGCTTTCTCGGATATTATTCAATGAATCGGGCCTGCTGCCTGACTTTAGGTTCAGGGTTCGGGCGACATCCTCCCCTCCGCGGGTTTCTGGCTTGGAGGGATCGGGAATCCGGACGCATCTGGTCCTTAGGGCGGGCGAAGACTCGCCGCATTGTTCTTCCACCACTTCGACGTGGTGGGTGATCTGGGGAGAGTCGATCTCTCTCTGATCAGGTTTAAGCCCAATCTGGTCGTAATCAGTAGCGACTCCCAGGGCCGCGATGCGATCCAAGAGTTCGTTCAGGGAGAAGAGCTCCATCGGATCTAACTGCTCGGCGAGCTCCGAGCTGATGTGAAGATTGCTTTCGATGGCCCGAGAGGTCATCATTGGCGCGGCGGCCGGACTGGCGGTCATCAAAAACCTGCCTAGCCGGAGAGTTTGGCCGACAGCCAAAGCTCCTTTAGCAATGACGCCGTCTTTAAAGACGGGGTGCGGCATCCTTCCTGATGGTGACGACACAGCGGAACTCTCAATGAAAGCACCAATGTCGGTGTCAAAACCGGCGGATCTCGGGTAGGGGGTCCCGAACTGTGCGTCTAGGCGGATGGTAACAGGAGACAAGGGACACGATGTTTTTACCCAGGTTCGGGCCCTCTCGATGGAGGTAAAACCCTACTCCTGCTTGATTAATATTGATGATATGGGTAGTACAAGAGTAGATCTACCACGAGATCAGAGTGGCTAAACCCTAGAATCTAGCTTATGGTATGATTGTTGTTCGTTCTACGGACTAAAACTCTCCGGTTTATATAGACACCGGAGAGGGCTAGGGTTACACAGAGTCGGTTACAATGGGAGGAGATCTTCGTATCGTATCGCCAAGCTTGCCTTCCACGCCAAGGAAAGTCCCATCCAGACACGGGACAGAGTCTTCAATCTTGTATCTTCATAGTCCGGGAGTCCGGCCAAAGGTCTTAGTCCGGCCATCCGGACACCCCTTAATCTACGACTCCCTCAGTAGGAGTCTGAGCTTGCGAAGGCCCTCCAAAGCGCGACAGACGCCAAGCCCAAAGCCCAAAAGGCCCTCCAAGAAATCCAGGCGGCCAAAAAGATAGAGGAGGGTAAGGCATTCTTTATTCAAAGCAAGCATGTGGAGGAGACATTTCTTTTACTCACACGAATTCGGAGCTCTCCAGGGGCATTCGCAGATCTGCCATGCAGCATTTCGGATGCCACAGAGTTCTACTATGCTGAAGAGGGGAGCTCAACCGAGAAGCTGTTCCGGTCCCAATATACTGGAGCCGAACACCCAATGCCTCTAAGCGACCAACTGAAGCAATTGGTCGAACTCCACAAGGCGGCCGAACTGGTCATGAAGGACCTCATAGTCCGGATGTGGCCTGGCGAGCCCCTGCCCGACAGTTACTTTGGCCTTATAAAGCGGGTGGTGCATGCCTGTCCACGGCTTGAAGTTATCAAGCAGTCCGTCTGTATTGAGGGTGCCCGATGGGCTTTTGCCCGCGCGAAGATGCATTGGGCCAAACTGGATGCTGAGAAGCTCGTAAAGGATGGACCCTCGGAGGGTAAGGAGCATCGCTACCCCGAAAAATATTACGATGGTGTTATGAAAGGCGCTCTCCTTGTGACCGATGAATGTGACAAGAACATAATCTTTGAGTGAATGCACTCATGTCGTCTTTGTAATATGAAAATGAGTTTGTTTTCACTATATATCGCTTTGTTGATTTAAAATATTAACTTCTATGCGGCCGTTTATAAAATTCTGAAAGTAGGCCAGTCGTCGGCTTCCGCCCCCATGTAACTAGTACTGGGGTGTTCGTGGAAAACCCAAACACTCTTTATCCAAAATTTTGGTCCTTTAAGGAGGTGTTTAGCACAGAGAACAAGGCAATCGGACTATGCGGCTTTATAACTCTCACTTGGACATAGAAGTCTATAATTTTAAATTTCGGCGAAGCCCCTAGTATTCGGAACGCCGAACTGGGGCGCTATATACGCCTAAATCGGTCAAGGATGATTCCTGGCCTTAAGTGGAAAAAATTGTTAAGGATTTAGTACCTCTCAAACAGCGACCAGCTCTCGCCGCATCATGGCGGTCAGTTTTTGGTTTTCTCTACTGAGGTGCTTGTCCGGAAGAACCGAGACACAATCGCAGTAGTTCTCCATGTGCTACCTTAGCTGATATAACGGAACGTAAGGCACCAAAACAAGGGAGCCGGGCTAACCCAACTATTGACCCAAGACATGATTCGGAGTTGATGCATATAATGCTATAAGTTCGGGGTGCCGCACTATCGAAAGTGTTCGGACTTATCTTGCCGTATTATGGGGCACAATAAGAAGCCCCTGGCAAACTGAACGTACCAAAGTGTACAGGTGCAAAATAAACATTTCAAGGGAAAATATGAAGATAGTAAGAGTAAGCTGACGTATGTGTATAGTTAATGCATTAAGCAGAAACAAATAGGACTATTTGACATATCTCATCCAAGGGCAGGTTGCATGCAGGTATGTAAAACAGGTATAACAATCAGTAACAGAGACCACCTGGGTATTCCCTTGTGTGCAAAGCCTCTTGCCTCCTTGGTGTTCCCTCCTGAGATGAGTCCGATAGTCCGGTTCTCTGAAGGGACTGCCCGAAAGTAGGGTCCTGAAGAAAAAAGGAAGAAAAAAGGGGTGTGTGGGCCGCGTAGTAGCTGAACCGCACTGTAGGCCGCATCATCGGCTTGCCTCCGACTATGCCCATGGTATTTTGAGTGCATAGTTATGCACACATGGCACAAATGCCGCACGAGTGGGGCTTGGGCGGAGGCCGGATTGCTAATCGAGCTCTTGTCGTGCTTGACGATCATGTTGCGGGGTGCTTGGGACTCGCTTGACGGTGTTCGGGGTTGTCATTGCCGAATCGGCTATCTGTTGAAGAAGGCTGCTTTGTACTTCCGTCGCGAGGGCCGCAGTGTGCTCCTCCGTACGGAGGGAGCGGTCTGTGTAAACAGTGACTGTTATAACCCCGCGAGGTCCTGGCATCTTGAGCTTAAGGTATGCATAGTGGGGTAGCGCATTGACTCGAGCGAACGCGGTTCATCCGAGTAGTGCATGATAGCCACTACAGAAAGGGACGATATCGAAGATTAACTCCTCGCTTCGAAAGTTATCCGGAGATCCGAAGACCACTTCCAGTGTTATTGAGCCCGTACAGCGGGCCTCTACCCCTGGAATTACACCTTTAAAGGTGGTTTTGGTGGGTTTGATCCGTGAGGGATCAATGCCCATTTTGCGCACTGTGTCCTGATAAAGCAGGTTCAGGCTGCTGCCACCGTCCATAAGGACTCGCGTGAGGTGGAATCCGTCGATGATTGCATCAAGGACCAATGCGGCTGAGCCGCCGTGACGGATGCTGGTAGGATGGTCCCTACGATTGAAGGTGATCGGATAGGATGACCATGGGTTGAACTTTGGGGCGACTGGCTCCATCGCATAGACGTCCCTCAGTGCCCGCTTTCGTTCCCGTTTGGGAATATGGGTGGCGTAGATCATGTTTACCGTTTTCACCTGGGGGGGGGGGGGATTTCTTCTGTCCCCCAGTGTTCGGACGCCGGGGCTCCTCGTCATCGTCCCTGGGCAGCCCCTTGTTCTTGTTTTCGGCATTCAACTTGTCGGCCTGTTTGAACACCCAGCAATCCCTGTTAGTGTGATTGGCTGGTTTGTCGGGGGTGCCGTGAATCTGGCACGAGCGGTCGAGTATGCGGTCCAGACTGGACGATCCCGGATTGGTTCTTTTGAACGGCTTTTTCCGCTGACCGGATTTTGAGTTGCTAAATCCGGCATTGACTGTCGTATCTTCGACGCTGTCACCATTGTTTCGACACTTATGTCTATTGCGTCGTGGCTTTCTGTTACTGTCGTAGACATCTGAAGTGCCGGAGTTTCTTGGCGTGGTGCGACCGCAAGCCAGCCAGCTGTCCTCGCCCGTGCAAAAGCGGGTCATGAGTGTCGTGAGGGCCTCCATGGACTTCGGTTTTTCTTGGCCGAGGTGTCGGGCGGGCCACTCATCGCGGATATTATGCTTAAAGGCCGCCAGGGCATCGGTGTCCGGACAATTGACAATTTGGTTCTTCTTAGTTAGGAACCGACTCCAGAATTTCCTGGCTGACTCTCTGGGCTGTTGGGTAATGTGAATTAAGTCATCAGCCTCCGGTGGTCGCACGTAAGTGCCTTGGAATTTGTCGAGGAATGCTTCCTCAAGATTTTCCCAGCTGCCTATGGAGTTCGCCGGCAGGCTATTCAGGCAATGTCTGGCTGGTCCTTTGAGTTTAAGGGGAAGGTACTTGATGGCATGTAGGTCATCACCGCGGGCCATGTGAATGTGGAGAAGAAAATCTTCGATCCACACCGCAGGGTCTGTTGTGCCATCGTATGACTCGATGTTTATGGGTTTAAACCCTTCTGGGAATTCGTGATACATTACTTCATCAGTGCAGCAAAGGGGGTGTGCGGCGCCTCTGTGCCGGGCTATGTCGCGACATAGTCTGACTAAGTCTGGTCTGTTATGTTCGGCCCGGATGGACCTATTATTAGTGTATCCAGCATGACGATCGTTGTCATGTGCTGTGGCGCGCCCCCATGATCCGTAGATCGATCTTGGTTGTCCTGCGTTGTTTTCCAATATATCTCGCAGGTCCTACGTATTGCCCCGGGCGATAGTGAACCGGCGTGGGGGTGCGGGCTGGTATTTGGTCTGATATGCCGTTTTATCACGGCCACGAGGTGTCCGGTCAGCCTCGTCTTGTTCTTGTAGTGTAGGCTCTACGGCCTCCTCCTCTGGTTGAGGTAGCAACTTGTGCTTTGGGTAACCTTTGGTTGGCGCTGGAGTCCGTATTCCTCGGCTGCCAGAGCCTCGGTCCATCTGTCTGTGAGCAGATCTTGATCAGCTTGGAGTTGCTGCTCCTTCTTTTCCAGGCTTCTTGCAGTGGCTATAAGTCTACGCTTGAAGTGCTCCTGCTCTATGGGATCCTCCGGTACGCCGAGTTCATCATCGCCGAGGCTCACCTTGTCTTCGGAGGGAGGCATATAGTTGTCGTCCTCCAAATATCCGTCTGTCGCCTGTTCGTCTGGGCTGACCTTCCTGTGTTCCTGTTCGGCCTACTCGAAGGTAGGCTGATCAGGATTGTATTCTTCTTCGGCACCATCTGGATTGTTTTCTTTTCCTGTGCCGGTATTGCTGTGGCGGGGCTTGGGGCGGCGCTGATGACGCCCATGCTTTGATTTCTTCCCTGATGGGTTATCTTCTGTTGCCTCATCGCCATTGTTTTCTTTGGGGGTGTCCACCATATATATATCATATGAAGAGGTGGCAGTCCAGCGCCCTGTGGGAGGTGGTTCCTGTTCTTCTCCTGCATTGTCGTCTATACCGTCGATGTCTTCGGAGTCGAAGTCAAGTACGTTGGTCAAATCATCGATCGTGGCTATGAAGTGGGTGGTGGGTGGGTAACGAATTTCTTTGTCACCTTCTTCCCACTCGAGCTGGACATAGTTCGGCTAGGAGTCTCCTGACAGAGAGAGAGAGACCTTAACGAATTTAGCACATCGCCAAAGGGGGAGTGCTGAAAGATATCCGCGGCGGTGAACTCCATTACTGGAGCCTATTCGGACTCGATGGGCCCGGGCGCGCGCGGTTCGGAACCCACATCCGGACACAAGTACAGAGGTCCGGTGATGCTGATTCCATTAACGGCAGAATCTGTGTTCGGCTCTACCGCCAAAGAGTATGCAGCTTCCATGGTGGGGTCCATCCACCCATCCTCGAACGACGCGGTCTATCCCGGATTTAGGTCTAGAGCAGTAGTAGAGGCGATATCCCGAATACTGTCTGACAACAGGTTTAAGTCGTGCTTGTCATGACCATCCGGCGCTCCTGATGCAAGCCCAAATCCGTCAAAGATTAAGTCTCCGCAGATATCAGGCTGCGTAGTTCAAGTTTTCGAATCTGACCTGATGGCCAGGGGTGTAGCTATCGATCTGCTCCAGATGGCCAAGCGAATTGGCCCGCAGTACGAAGCCGCGAAACACAAAGATCCGTCCGGGGAGAAAAGTCTTGCCCTGGACTGCGTTGTTGAAGATTGAAGGAGCCATCAAGCCTTATAGTGACGACACATAGGAACTCACAATGAAAGCACCAATGTCGGTGTCAAAACCGGCGGATTTCGGGTAGGGGGTCCCGAACTGTGCGTCTAAGGCTAATGGTAACAGGAGACTGGGGACACGATGGTTACCCAGGTTCGGGCCCTCTCGATGGAGGTAATACCCTACTTCCTAGTTGATTGATCTTGATGATACGAGTATTACAAGAGTTGATCTACCACGAGATCGTAGAGGCTAAACCCTAGAAGGTAGCCTATGATTATGATTGTTGTTCTTGTCCTACGGACTAAACCCTCCGGTTTATATAGACACTAGAGGGGGATAGGGTTACACAGAGTCGGTTACAGAGAAGGAGATCTATCATCCGGATCACCAAGCTTGCCTTCCATGCAAAGGAGAGTCCCACCCGGACACGGGGCGAAGACTTCAATCTTGTATCTTCATTGTCCAACAGTCCGACCAAAGTATATAGTCCGGCTGTCCGGATACCCCCTTATAGATACGTTGGAGATGTATCAGCATCCACAAGCTGAATTCCTGCTCGTCCACGAGTAGGTAAATGATAAAAGAAAGAATTTATTAAGTGTGAATGCTAGTGGTGCACAAGTTTGATCAATGAAAATTTCAATCACCTTTTCTAGCATGTTTATATGTCATAACAGTAGTTCATCTCATAAAACTTTTCATAATCAAGTAACAAGCTATTCACATGTTAAAGCATAGATCATAAACTTTCTTGAAAACTAGCAAACTATGTTCTTAGTCATCAAACAATTGCAATTCATCTTATTTTTAGGAAGGGTCTATGTCAGAGCTTTGATTTAGCAAACTTCACATACTCAACTATCATATAGTCTTCTACAATTTCTAACACCCACACAATGTTAATGGGTCCAAAGTTTTAATCGAACACAGAGAAAGATAGGGACTTATAGTGTTGCCTCCAAACATATTCACCTTTGGGTGATGTTAACAATAATAGTTCATGCTAACGTACATCCAATTGGATATATATATCAGGATAACCCTAACACAAAGTGCTTGCCAAAGGATAAAATGAAAAAGGGAAAGGTGAAGATCACCTTGACTCTTGCATAAAATAAAAGACATAAAGTAAAAGATAGGCCCTTCGCAGAGGGAAGCAGGGATTTGCAGAGGTGCCATAGCTCGATTTTGAAATAGAGATAAATAATTTTGAGAGGTATGATCTCATTGTCAACATAACAACCAAAAGTTCCCAATAACTTCCATACTACATACATTATAGGCGGTTCCCAAACAGAATGGTAAAAGTTTTTACTCCCCCTCCACCAACAATCATCAATCCATGGCTTGCCCGAAACAACGGGTGCCTCCAACTAACATCAAACCTGGGGGAGTTTTGTTTGCAATTATTTTTGATTTGATTTTGATCTTTTTGATCATGGGACTGGGCATCCCAGTTACCGGCACTTTCTCGTGAATGAGGAGCTGAGTCCACTCCTCTTGAGAATAACCCACCTAGCATGGAAGACACTGACAGCCCCTAGTTGCTACATGAGCAATTCGGGCATACAAAACAGATTATAATTTGAAGGTTTAGAGTTTGGCACATGCAAATTTACTTGGAACGGCAGGTAAATATCGCATATAGGTAGGTATGGTGGACACTCATGGCAAAAACTGGGTTTAAGGATATTGGATGCACAAGCAGTATTCCCACTTAGTACAGATATTTAGGCTAGCATGATGGAGACATGCAAGCTTAACATGTTTGAATGATCCATGGCAATATACTTTAACTGAGATGTGAGAAAACATAACTCATTACATTGTCTTCCTTGTCCAACATCAACTCTTTAGCATGTCATACTTAATGAGTGCTCACAATTATAAAAGATGTCTATGATAGTATATTTATATGTGAAATCTCTTTTCCTTCAATATTCTTTCATGAATTGTTCAAATGACCAATACAATGCTTGCTAACCGTCAATAAATTTACAACCTCTACTTCTTAGATGTGAAGTCATTACTCCCCAAGGGATATGCAAATGAAGCATATATAATTTCAGATTTATGACATTCAACTTATTCAACCATTTACTCATTGGATATAAGTGAAGCACACGAGTAAATGACAAACTACTCCAAAATGATACTAACCGATAGTTTTTGAAGAAGAAAGGTGGGATGCCTACGGGGCATCCCCAAGCTTAGATGCTTGAGACTTCTTGGAATATTATCTTGGGGTGCCTTGTGCATCCCCAAGCTTGAACTTTTGTGTCTCCTTAATTCCTTTCATATCATGGTTTCTATTTTTTATCAAAAGCTTCATTCACAACAAACTCAACAAAAACTCGTGAGATAGGTTAGTATAAATCAATGCAAAACCTTATCATTTTCAACTGTAACAAATCACTAAGATTATTATTCAACATTGCATACTTCTCTGCATATTTAATACTCCTATACTAAAATAGGATCATTAAACAAGCAAACATATGCAAACAATGCAAACATAACAGCAATCTGTCAAAATAGTATAGTCTGTAAAGAATGCAAGATTCATCATACTTACCTAACTCCAAACATTATAAGAAAAATACTACGCTGTAAAAGATTTATCATAGCTCATTATGCAAAAAGATTCAACATTATATCCATCTGTGACTTTTCTAGGGAATTTTCGCAACCGCGGTAAACTTTCTGTTTTGAAATAGCAACATGTATACTAGCAAAATAAGCATGGTAAAGGATATCCTTGACATTTTTATTGAAAATAAATATGCAAAACATTATTCTACAAAACAGCAAGCAAATACTAACAAAAGAAAATGACGCTCCAAGCAAAACACATATCATGTGGTGAATAAAAATATAGCTCCAAGTAAAGTTACCGATGAATGAAGACGAAAGAGGGGATGCCTTCCGGGGCATCCCCAAGCTTAGTTGCTTGGTTTTCCTTGAATATTACCTTGGGGTGCCTTGGGCATCCCCAATCTAAGGCTCTTACCACTCCTTATTCCATAGTCCATCGAATCCTTACCCAAAACTTGAAAACTTCAACCACACGAAACTCAACACAAAACTCGTAAGGTCCGTTAGTATAAGAAAATAAATCACCACTTAGGTACTGTAATTAACTCATTCTAAATTCATACTGGTGTAGTATCTACTGTATTATAACTTCTCTATGGTTCATACCATTATATACTAGCCATAAATTCATCAAAATAAGCAAACAACACAATGAAAACAGAATCTGTCAAAAACAGAACAGTCTGTAGTAATCTGTATCAAACATATACTTATGAAACCTCAAAAATTATGAACTAAACTTGTGGACATGAGGAATTTGTCTATTAATCATCTGCAAAAAGAATCAACCTAAAAGCACTCTTTTGTAAAAAATGGCAGCTTATCTCGTGAGCGTTAAAGTTTCTGTTTTTCACAGCAAGATCATAAAGACTTCACCCAAGTCTTCCCAAAGGTTCTACTTGGCACTTTATTCTTTATTGAAACAAAATCTATAAAACATGATTATTACAGTAGCATAATCATGTGAACACACAAAAACAGTAATGGTAAATATTGGGTTGTCTCCCAACAAGCACTTTTCTTTAATGCCTTTCTAGCTAGGCATGATGAAATGATGCTCACATAAAAGAGAAGAATTGAAACATAAAGAGAGCATCATGAAGAATATGACTAGCACATTTAAGCCTAACCCACTTCCTATGCATAGGGATTTTGTGAGCGAACAACTTATGGGAACAATAACCAACTAGCATAGGAAGGCAAAACAAGCATAACTTCAAAATTTTCAACACATAGAGAGGAAACTTGATATTATTGCAATTCCTACAAGCTTATGTTCCTCTCTCATAATAATTTTAAGTAGCATCATGAATGAATTCAACAATATAACCAGCACCTAAAGCATTCTTTTGATGATCTACAAGCATAGAAGATTTATTACTCCCCACATAAGCAAAATTCTTCTCATTTGGAATAGTGGGAGTATCATAAGAGACTTGAATACTATAAATTGTTTCCACATTAAAAGAGTAATGTTCAGAAAAAGGGTAACCATAATCATGAAAAGTTTTATAAATATAATCATCACCACTTTTTATAGCATAAGTTTCATCACAATAATCATCATAAGTAGCAACTTTGTTCTCAGCATAATCGATTGAAACCTCTTCGAAGATAGTGGAATCACTAAATAAAGTTGACACTCTTCCAAATCCACTTTCATATTCATCAAAATAAGATTCAACATCCTCCAAAATAGTGGGATCACTAATTCCTAAAGTTGACGCTCTTCCAAACGCACTTTTATCAATATAATCATCATAAGTAAGAGGCATGCTATCATCATAAAAACTTTGCATATCAAAACTTGGGGGGCTAAAAATATCATCTTCATCCAAAATAGCATCCCCAAGCTTGGGACAAACATTAATTTCAGCAAATATATTCTCAAATATATAATCCTCATCAAACATATCATCCCCAAGCTTGGGCCTTTTCATATCATAAGCATAATCATTCTCATCATTAATAGTATGGATAGCACCAATAGTATAGCAATTATCATCATCACAATGAGTAGTAGGAGCAACATCATTTGGGAGAGATACCTTTTTACCTTTGCTGCTCCTTTTCTTCCTTTTCTTCTTCACATTATGTGTGGGTTCAACTTTCTTTATTGATGGGATTGGTTGAATAGAAAGCTCCTCCTCATTACCTGATTCATCATAAGAAATAACAGGAGAAGATTGGGAAGTCTCTTCCCTTTGATTAGTATTATCATAATCTTGTATTTGCTTTCTTTTCTTTATGTAATTGACAATATAAGGATTCTCAATGCAATTCACCGCACAATACAAATAAATCTTCTCTAGATCAAAATCAAGAAATTTCTTAAGGGCAAAACCTGGAAGATCCTTAGTTAAATGTTTCAATTCTTCATACCCAAAAGCAAACTAAGTTCATTATAATGTGCAAGGGAAATCAAATCATCACAATTTTTGGACACGATTTGATCATGAAATAATCTGCATATGGGATGTAGATGGCCACGTTCATTGCATAGTTCACAAGTACGGCAAAGGAAATGTAAATTTTCAGCACTCCTATTTAACTTTTCTTGCAACAATTTAGTTTCTAAATGCTTATGCCTCTTGCAATATATATATCTTCTCTATTCGGTGTGTTCATGAAAACATGCACTCCACAAAAGTTGACATGCTCATAAGAGATATTTTCATCATGACTAGTGCAATCATCATTAGTACTCTGGATAGTCAAATAGTTCATACTAACAACATTGCGATCATGCTCATCATTCAAAGATTAGTGCAAAACATTTTATAGGTTTCTTCTTCTAGCACTTGAGCACAATTTTCCTTACCATCATTCTCACGAAAGATATTAAAAAGATGAAGCATATGAGACAAACTAAATTCCATTTTTTTGTAGTTTTCTTTTATAGACTAAACTAGTGATAAAACAAGAAACAAAAAGATTCAATTGCAAGATCTAAAGATATACCTTCAAGCACTCGCCTCCCCGACAACGGCGCCAGAAAAGAGCTTGATGTCTACTATACAACCTTCTTCTTGTAGACGTTGTTGGGCCTGTAAGTGCACAGGTTTGTAGGACAGTAGAAAATTTCCCTCAAGTGGATGACCTAAGGTTTACCAATCCGTGGGAGGCGTAGGATGAAGATGGTCTCTCTCAACAACCCTGCAACCAAATAACAAAGAGTCTCTTGTGTCCCCAACACACCCAATACAATGGTAAATTGTATAGGTGCACTAGTTCGGCGAAGAGATGGTGATACAAGTGCAATGTGGATAGTAGATAAAGGTATTTGTAATCTGAAATTATAAAAACAGCAAGGTAACTAAATATAAAAGTGAGCGTAAACGGTATTGCAATGGTAGGAAACAAGGCATAAGGTTCATAATTTCACTAGTGCAAGTTCTCTCAACAATAATAACATAGATAGATCATATAACAATCCCTCAACATGCAATAAAGAGTCACTCCAAAGCCACTAATAGCGGAGAACAAACGAAGAGATTATGGTAGGGTATGAAACCACCTCAAAGTTATTCTTTCGGATCAATCTATTCAAGACTTCGTACTAGAATAACACCTTAAGACACAAATCAACCAAAACCCTAATGTCACCTAGATACTCCATTGTCACCTCAAGTATCCGTGGGCATGATTATACGATATGCATCACACAATCTCAGATTCATCTATTCAACCAACACAAAGTACTTCAAGGAGTGCCTCAAAGTTTCTACCGGAGAGTCAAGAACGTGTGTCAACCCCTATGCATAGGTTCATGGGTGGAACCCGCAAGTTGGTCACCAAAACATACATAAAGTGGCACATGATATCCCATTGTCACCACAGATAAGCACGGCAAGAAATACATCAAGTGTTCTCATAAAAGACTCAATCCGATAAGATAACTTCAAAGGGAAAACTCAATTCATTACAAGAGAGTAGAGGGGGAGAAACATCACGAGATCCAACTACAATAGCAAAGCTCGGGATACATCAAGATCGTGCCATAGAGAGAACACGAGAGAGAGAGAGATCAAACACATAGCTACTGGTACATACCCTCGGCCTCGAGGGTGAACTACTCCCTCCTCGTCATGGATAGCGCCGGGATGATGAAGATGGCCACCGGTGAAGGATCCCCCCTCTGGCAGGGTGCCGGGAAGGGCTCCCAAGAGGTTTCTGGTGGCTACAGAGGTGTGCCGTGGCAGAACTCCCGATCTATCTTGATATTCGATGTTTTTATTGTACGTAGGCTTATATAGGTGAAAGAAGTCGGTCAGGGGAGCCTCGAGGGGCCCACGATGGGGTAGGGCGCGCCCAGGGGGGTGGACGCGCCCCCCTATCTCGTGGCCTCCTCGAGGATCTTCTGATGTGCACTCCAAGTTCCTGGGATTGGTTCTGTTCCAAAAATAACGGTGCCGAAGGTTTCATTCCGTTTGGACTCCGTTTGATATTCCTTTTCTTCGAAATACTGAAACAGGCAATAAAACAACAATATGGGCTGGGCCTCCGGTTAATAGGTTAGTCCCAAAAGTAATATAAAAGTGTATAATAAAGCCCATAATCATTCAAAACAGATAATAAAATAGCATGAATGCTCCATAAATTATAGATACGTTGGAGATGTATCATAGATCAACTCTTGTAATACTCATATCATCAAGATCAATCAAGCAGGAAGTAGGGTATTACCTCCATAGAGAGGGCCCGAACCTGGGTAAACATCATGTCCCCTCCTCCTATTACCATTAGCCTTAGACGCACAGTTCGGGACCCCCTACCCGAGATCCGCCGGTTTTGACACCGACAGGGGGTATCCAGACTTGCCTGCCTGCGGCCACCATGTGGCTCCACCGATGGCCTGGTATGGCCCAGCTTCGACATCAACAACTCAAGACCCTCGCGAGGTGCCAAGCCTCGCAAGGGGATGACACCAAGACCCCCAAGGGGATCGGCCTCCTCAGGCTGGCTCCCGAGGGGCGGAGAGTTCTATGCAAGGTGCTCCTCACGAGGCTCAGCTGACATGAGCCATGACGACCAAGGCCAGGCGGGCGCCAGCGAGTGCAGAGCGCCAGTTTCCTCTTTGGCGCAAGGGAGGCAAGCCGCAGGCGCGGAGTCCCAAGGAATCAACCAAAGGTTTCCATTCTAGTGCAACAAGACCAAGACCGCCAGGACGGCAGGACGGAGGTCATCACTGAGCCCACCGCAGCGTCACGACCAGAGGCTTTTCGCAGACAAAGACTACTTTTGTCAGGATAAGCTGTACTACTTGTCCCCTTTCAAATCCTGCCGTTGTGGGATCCCTTCCTGCCAACATTTGGGAAGAGGACCAAGGCCACTATAAATAGGACTTAGCCACCACCATAGAAGGGGCCGAAATGGGAGATCAGAGATCCGATCCAGTTCATATCCCACCAGCTCTCTTGAGCTCAAGAACTCCCTCACCTCCTGAAGCTAGTTCATCCATTGTACTAGTTCATCCTCAGCCCTTCGAGGCAATCCACCAAAAACGCTGGAGTAGGGTATTACAACGCAAGGTGGCCCGAACCAGGATAAACTGATGTGTCTCTTTGTCCCATCGAGCTTGTCTGTAGGACCTTGAGAAGAGGTGTCTAGAGGAGGGGTGATTAGACACTAAGTACCGAAGTTGCAGTTTTTAAGTTTCTTTAAAGTTTGAGTGGAGTTTTAGGCACAAGTTTAACATTCACAACATATAGCAAGCAAGCATGCAAGAGTATATGGGCAGCGGAAAGTAAAGCATGCAACTTGCAAGAATGTAAAGGGAAGGAATTGGAGGATTCAAATGCAATTGGAGACACAGATGTTTTTGGTGTGGTTCCGATAGGTGGTGCTATCGTACATCCACGTTGATGGAGACTTCAACGCACGAAGGGTAACGGCTGCGCGAGTCCACGGAGGGCTCCACCCACGAAGGGTCCACGAAGAAGCAACCTTGTCTATCCCACCATGGCCGTCGCCCACGAAGGACTTGCCTCACTAGCGGTAGATCTTCACAAAGTAGGCCATCTCCTTGCCCTTACAAACTCCTTGGTTCAACTCCACAATCTTGTCGGAGGCTCCCAAGTGACACCTAGCCAATCTAGGAGACACCTTTCTCCAAGAAGTAAAAAATGGTGCGTTGATGATGAACTCCTTGCTCTTGTGCTTCAAATGATAGTCTCCCCAACACTCAACTCTCTCTCATAGGATTTGGATCTGGTGGAAAGAGGGTTTGAGTGGAAAGCAACTTGGGGAAGGCTAGAGATCAAGATTCATATGGTAGGAATGGAATATCTTGGCCTCAACACATGAGTAGGTAGTTCTCTCTCAGACATAGGATGCTGGAAGTGTAGGTTCAGTCTGATGGCTCTCTCCATGAATGACGAGGAGGTGGAGGGGTATATATAGCCTCCACAAAAAATCTAACCGTTACACACAATTTACCAAACTCGGTGGGACCGATTCAACAGACTCGGTCGGACCGATTTAGCAAATAATGTGACTGTTAGGGTTTTCGGTGGGACCGGAATGCAACTCGGTGGGACCGATTCGGTTAGGGTTAGGGCATAACGTAATCTCGGTGAGACCGATTACACAAACTCGGTATGACCGATTTTGGTAATAAGCTTTCCAGAGAGTTGGTCAGGCAAACTCGGTTGACCGATTATCAAACTCGGTGGGACCCATTTTGATAATAAATTAACCAGAGAGTTTGCATTGTAATCTCGGTAGTACCGATTTCTCAAATTCGGTGAGACCGATTTTGATAATGGACATACACAAAGAGATTACAATCCCATCTTGGTGAGACTGAGATCCCTATCGGTGAGACCAATTTGCCTAGGGTTTGTGGCAGTGGCTAAGACATCCAAACTCGGTGGCGCCGGATAGAAAGAATCAGTGGGGCCGAGTTTGACTTTAGGGTTTAGGACATATGTGTGGAAGTGGGAAAGTAGTTGAGGGTATTTGGAGCATATCACTAAGCACTTGAAGCAAGAGGCTCATTAAGCAACACCTCATCCCTCCTTGATAGTATTGGCTTTTCCTATAGACTCAATGTGATCTTGGATCACTAAAATGTAAAATGAAGAGTCTTGAGCTTGAAGCTTGAGCCAATCCTTTGTCCTTAGCATCTTGAAGGAGTTCCCACATCCTTTAGTCCATGCCACTCCATTGTTGAACTTATCTGAAACATACTAGATAAAAGTGTTAGTCCAACAAGAGATATGTTGTCATTAATTACCAAAACCACCTAGGGAGCACTTGTGCTTTCAATCTCCCCCTTTTTGGTAATTGATGGCAACATACATCAAAGCTTTAGATAAAGATATAAAGAATAGCAAGTAAAGCTTTGGAAAGACATGTAACAAGCATAGGCTCCCCCTACATGTATGCAGTCATGTGACTATGAAATATAGAAGCATGTGATAGCATAACCATGATAGAGCAGGCAATGTGTTACATGTAACTTGGCCATATGCATCAGAGCAAAACGTATTAAAGAGAATACCTTCATGCCCATGAGTCCTTCTTGCAAACAGTATGTACATCAGCAAGAATTCCTCATACACATGATTGTGATGCATATACTTACCTTGTGGTCTTGAGTTGGCTTAGGATGGAATGAACCTGTGAAAACAAGGTTAGATAACACAGATGCATCCACTAGTCAGAGCAGACAGAAGAAACCACAAGAATACCATGACTGGGATGACATGTAGAGAGTGAGTACTAAGTACTACATTGGATTTGACATGTCCCCAAGAGTAAAGATATGCAATGAATTTAAATGATTTCTTTCCCTTAGATGTCTTGCTCCCGCTGAATCTAACATGGGATACTAGGATAAGATAGGGAACAGAAAATCAGAGCTGAAGGAAATGAAGAACAGAGCTAATGCAAGCTAATGCAAATAAGCACATATGAACATGCCTTTCCCCTCAAGAAGACATGTGGCATCTCTCCTCTTGAACACCAAGCATCTGGGATCCTTGAGAAATACTTTCTACTAGTATTCTCTCCCCCTGGAGATCTCTCTCTCTCCCCTTGAAGGATCTCTCTCTCCCTCTGAGATGTGATCTCTCTCTCTCTAAATGATAAGATTTGATGTGATCTCTCTCCCCCCTTTGACATCAATTTCCAAGAAGGGCTTGATAAAGATGTAATCTCTCTCTCTCCCTCTGGAATTTGTCGTGAATGGGTTTGATCCTTGAGTCACAACATAAAGCAATGATAAAAATGTGATGCTTGTAGAGGACAAGATTCACTGAGTGGAGCTGGATCAGAAAAAAAACACAGAATATGTGGCAAAGAGTTTTTCCTGTTGTGAAATTGATGGCACCGAGTGGTAGGCTTCGGTGGTACTGAACATTTTTGGTTGGACCGAAAATAACAAATCGGTGTAACGAGTACATCGCGGAGAAAACACTTGTCACCTCAGCTCACTAGTCTAGTAATATCTCACAAAGATTTGCAAGGAATTAACTGAAAGATATGCAAGGAATTAGATGCAAAAAATGCAGAGAAAACAGAAAGAAATCTAGATGAAGTTTTTTTGAAAGGGAAAACACATATGCATGAGACAAATGCAAAAACTCAGAAAAGAACACAGGAGAACTTCATCTAGAGATGGTCGGCGACAAAGTCACCTATGTTAGAGTATATTGACTTAGGAGTCAAGTGAGATCACTTGATCATAGGCCATACTCATTGTTTGAGCTCAAAATGGGGTTGCCATTTTTCTTTTAAGCATCTTGATGTATTCACATCTTGTCGAGTTGCTTTAACTCATGACTCGGAGTAAAGCTTCTCTAAGATGGAATAACATACCTTGGTTGGTGGTGTTGTCCATGTAGTTGAACTTGCGTGGGTTGCTCAAGGTTGATGTAGATCATCAAGAATTTGGAGCACCACTTGGAATTTGAGTCCATCTACCTACATGGGTTAGTTCTTGAAAGGAAGAGCACTTGTATATCCAAAAATGACAATCATGAAACTCAACATAGAATTTGTCAAAGGATATGTTTAAATTGTTTCGTGCTTCCTTGTCTTCAACCACCTTGTGTAGAGACTTGGTGATGTAGAGATTGCTCAAGATATGAGTAGGTTTCAACCTCATGGAATTTGATTCAACCAAGTACCTACATGGGTTAGATAACATGCAAGATACAAATATATCCAAGACATAAGTTTTTCATCATAAGAGAAATATCAAGGATTAGTCATAAGCTCATGTCTTGCATGTATCCAATGGAGTTTCTACTCCAAGTTTGAAGCATCAATGATGTTCAATTCTCCTCTTAACCTGCAAAACACTTTCTCATCAAGAGATTTAGTGAATATATCCACTAATTGCTTTTTGGTGCGAACATGCTTAAGATCAATGTCACCCTTAGCAACATGATCTCGAATGAAATGATGACGAACTTCAATATGCTTAGTTCGAGAATGTTGCACAGGATTATGACCAATTTTGATAGCACTTTCATTGTCACAAAGCAATGGAACATGTTTCACATATATCCCATAATCTTTAAGAGTTTGGGTCATCCAAAGTAATTGAGCACAACATGAACCAGCGGTAATATATTCAGCTTCGGCGGTTGATAAGGATACCGAGTTTTGTTTCTTGGAGGACCAAGACACAAGAGATCTACCAAGAAATTGACAAGTACCCGAAGTGGACTTTCTATCAACCTTGTCTCCGGCATAGTCCGAGTCGGAATAGCTAACAAGATCGAAAGAGGCCCTCTTAGGATACCAAATGCCAAAATTTGGTGTATGGATTAAGTATCTCACTATCCTTTTCACAGCCTTAAGATGACATTCTTTAGGAGCAGCTTGATATCGTGCACACATGCACACACTTAACATGATATCGGGGCATGAAGCACATAGATATAACAATGAACCAATCATAGAGCGATAAACCTTTTGATCAACCGGTTCACCATCTTTGGTTAAGTCAAGATGTCCACTAGTAGGCATGGGTGTAGACATACCTTTGCACTCTTGCATATTGAAATTCTTGAATAAGTCCTTGGTGTACTTTGTTTGTGAGACAAAAGTACCTTCCTTAGTTTGCTTGATTTGCAAACCAAGAAAGAATTTGAGTTCACTCATCATAGACATCTCAAACTTCTCCGACATTAGCTTCCCAAACTTTTCGCTAAAATGAGGGTTAGTTGAACCAAATATAATATCATCAACATAAATTTGGCACACAAAGAGTTCACCATTAACCCTTTTAGTAAAAAGAGTAGAATCAATTTTCCCAATTTCAAAGCCTTGTTCAATAAGGAACTTTGTTAAGCATTTGTACCAAGCTCTAGGAGCTTGTTTAAGACCATAAAGAGCTTTGTGAAATTTGTAAACATGATTGGTTTCTTAGGATTGACAAAGCCGGGAGGTTGTTTAACATAAACTTCCTCCTCTATTTCACCATTTAGAAAAGCACTTTTAATGTCCATTTGGTACAAGGTGATATCATGGTGATTAGCATAGGCAAGTAAGATGCGAATGGACTCAAGTCTAGCAACGGGGGCGTAAGTCTCACCATAGTCCATACCTTCGACTTGTGTGTAGCCTTGGGCGATGAGACATGCTTTGTTGCGAACTACTTGTCCATCTTCATCTTGCTTGTTGCGAAACACCCATTTGGTACCGATGATGTTGTGGTTGTTGTCGGGCTTCTCAACCAATGTCCAAACTTGGTTCCTCTCAAAGTTGTGTAGCTCTTCATGCATAGCATTTATCCAATCCGGATCTTCCAATGCTTCTTCGACCTTCATAGGTTCAATGCTAGAGATGAAAGAATAGTTTTCACAAAAGTTAGCTAAACGAGTTTTAGAGCGAGTGATTCTCCTGGTTTGAATATCATTGTAGATTTGCTCTACGGGATGGTGTTTAGCAATTCTTGCTCGAACTCGTGAAAGCTTTTGCTTGGTTCTTGGTTGAACATCTTCTTCATCTTCTTCTTCTTCATTGTTGGCGTTGTCATTCTCTTGTCGTGGTGGAGAAGGAGGTTGTTGACGTTCATCTTGATGCACTTCCTCATTTTCTTCATCTTGGTGTGTCCCACTTGTAGATGCTTCCGTATCAACTCTTGGTTCACCTTGTCGTGAATTAGAAGCTTCCACTTGGACGGACGAGGTACTTTCCTTCACCTCCGTTGGACGGACCTTGCCAATAGACAAGTCTTGGATTGCTTCCGAAGGATCTTTGTCTCCTACATCAATTGGCAATTGCTCTACTTGCGAGCCGTTAGATTCATCAAGCTTCACATCTACCGTCTCTTCAACCTTTCAGGTGAAATTGTTGTAGACATGGTAAGTGTGCGAGTTTGAGCCATAACCTAGTAGGAAACCTTCATGAGACTTAGGAGAAAATTTAGAACGACGATGCTTATCAAGAATGTAGCACTTTGAGCCGAATACTCGAAAGTATCCAACTTGGGGTTTGTTACCGGTGAGGAGCTCGTATGCCGTCTTGCCGAGTAGCTTGTGAAGATACAAGCGATTTGTTGCATGACAAGGTATTTGTAATCTGAAACAATAAAAACAGTAAGGTAGTAAGCGATAAAAGTGAGCGTAAACAGTATTGCAATGGTAGGAAACAAGGCCTAAGGTTTATACTTTCACTAGTGCAAGTTCTCTCAACAATAATAACATAATTGGATCGCATAACAATACCTCAACATGCAACAAAGAGTCACTCCAAAGCAACTAATAGCGGAGAACAAACAAAGAGATTATGGTAGGGTACGAAACCACCTCAAAGTTATCCTTTTTGATCTATCTATTCAAGAGTCCGTAGTAAAATAACATGAAGCTATTCTTTCCGTTTGATCTATCATAGAGTTTATACTAGAGTAACACCTTAAGACACAAATCAACCAAAACCCTAATGTCACCTAGATACTCCATTGTCACCTCAAGTATCCGTGGGCATGATTATACGAAATGCATCACACAATCTCAGATTCATCTATTCAACCAACACAAAGTACTTCAAAGAGTGCCCCAAAGTTTCTACCGAAGAGTCAAGACGAAAACGTGTGCCAACCCCTATGCATAGGTTCATGGGCGGAACCCGCAAGTTGATCACCAAAACATACATCAAGTGGATCACGTGAATATCCCATTGTCACCACAGATAAGCACGACAAGATATACATCAAGTGTTCTCAAATCCTTAAAGACTCAATCCGATAAGATAACTTCAAAGGGAAAACTCAATCCATTACAAGAGAGTAGAGGGGGAGAAACATCATAAGATCCAACTATAATAGCAAAGCTCGCGATACATCAAGATCGTGCCATATAGAGAACACGAGAGAGAGAGAGATCAAACACATAGCTAGTGGTACATACCCTCAGCCCCGAGGGTGAACTACTCCCTCCTCGTCATGAAGAGCGCCAGGATGATGAAGATGGCCACCGGTGAGGGATCCCCCCCTCCGGCAGGGTGCCAGAACAGGGTCCCGATTGGTGTTTGGTAGCTACAGAGGCTTGCGGCGGCGGAACTCCCGATCTATCTTCTCCTTTGATGTTTTTAGGGTATATGGGAATATATAGGTGAATGAATTCGGTCGGGGGGGTGCTCGAGGGGCCCATGAGATAGGGGGGCGCGCCTAGTAGGGGGGCACCCTCGTGGCTTCCTCAAAGCTTCTCTGACGTGAACTCCAATTCTCTCGGATTATATTCTTTCCAAAAATCACACTCCCTAAGGTTTCATTCCGTTTGGACTCCGTTTGATATTCCTTTTCTTCGAAACACTGAAATAGGCAAGAAAACAGCAATATGGGATGGGCCCCCGGTCAGTAGGTTAGTCCCAAAAGTAATATAAAAGTGTATAATAAAGCCCATAAACTTCCAAAACAGGTAATATAATAGCATGAAACAATCAAAAATTATAGATACATTGGAGACGTATCAAGCATCCCCAAGCTTAATTCCTGCTCGTCCTCGAGTAGGTAAATGATAAAAACAGAATTTTTGATGTGGAATGCTACCTAGCATATTTCTCAATGTAATTTCTATTTATTGTGGCATGAATGTTCAGATCCAAATGATTCAAAATAAAAGGTCATATTAACATAAGAAATAGTAATACTTCAAGCATACTAATAAATCAATCATGTCTTCTCAAAATAACATGGCTAAAGAAAGTTATCCCTACAAAATCATATAGTCTGGCTTTTGCTCTATCTTCATCACACAAAGTATTTAATCATGCACAACCCCGATGACAAGCCAAGCAATTGTTTCATACTTTAGTA
The DNA here is from genome assembly GCF_018294505.1 of Triticum aestivum. Lineage (NCBI taxonomy): Eukaryota > Viridiplantae > Streptophyta > Magnoliopsida > Poales > Poaceae > Triticum > Triticum aestivum. The sequence continues at coordinate 593,007,471 of NC_057804.1, read as the reverse complement.
ATCTCAAACTTTTTCAATTTTCCATGCAATACATGAGCATGAGCCATGGACATAGCACTATATGTGGAATAGAAGGGTGGTTGTGGAGAAGACAAAAAGGAGAATATAGTCTCACATCAACTAGGCGTATCAACGGGTTATGGAGATGCCCATTAATAGATATCAATGTGAGTGAGTAGGGATTGCCATGCAACAGATGCACTAGAGCAATAAATGTATGAAAGCTCAACAAAAGAAACTAAGTGGGTGTGCATCCAACTTGCTTGCTCACAAAGACCTTGGGCTTTTTAAGGAAGCCCATCATTGGAATATACAAGCCAAGTTCTATAATGAAAAATTCCCACTAGTGAATGAAAGTGACAACGTAAGAGACTCTCTATCATGAAGACCATGGTGCTATTTTGAAGCACAAGTGTGGAAAAGAGATAGTAGCATTGTCCTTTCTCTCTTTTTCTCTCATTATTTTTTTCTTTTTTCTTATTTTTCTTCTTTCTTTCCTTTTATTTTTTTCTTTTTGGTGGGCTTCTTTGGCCTCTTTTTTCTCATGGGCTTCTTTGGCCTCTTTTATTTTTATAAAGTCCAAAGTCTCATCCCGACTTGTGGGGGAATCATAGTCTTCATCATCCTTTCCTCACTGGGACAATGCTCTAATAATGAAGATCATCACACTTTTATTTATTTACAACTCAAGATTACAACTCGATACTTAGAACAAGATATGACTCTATATAGATGCCTCTGGCAGTGTACCGGGATATGCAATGAATCAAGAGTGACATGTATGAAAATTATGAGGTGGCCTTGCCACAAATACGATGTCAACTACATGATCATGCAAAGAGCAATATGACAATGATGATGCATGTCATTATAAACGGAACGGTGGAAAGTTGCATGGCAATATATCTTGGAATGGATATGGAAATGCCATAGTAGGTAGGTATGGTGGCTGTTTCAGGGAGGTATATGGTGGGTGTATGGTAACAGTGAAAGTTGTGCGGCACAAGAGAGGCTAGCAATGGTGGAAGGGTGAGAGCGCGTATAATCCATGGACTCAACATTAGTCATAAAGAACTCATATACTTATTGCAAAAATCTACAAGCCATTGAAAAAAAAGTACTACGCGCATGCTCCTAGGGGGATAGATTGGTAGGAAAAGACCATCGCTCGTCCCCGACCGCCACTCATAAGGAAGACAATCAATAAATAAAATTGTGCTCCAACTTCATCACAAAGAGGTTCACCATACGTGCATGCTACGGGAATCACAAACTTCAACACAAGCATTCTTTAAATTCACAATTACCCAACTAGCATGACTCTAATATCACCACCTCTATATCTCAAAACAATTATCAAGTATCAAATTGATCATAGCACCCAATTCACTTTCTATGATAGTTTTTATTATATCCAACTTGGATACCCATCATTCTAGGACCAATTTTATAACCATAGCAAATACCATGCTGTTCTAAGAGACTCTTAAAATAATATAAGTGAAGCATGTGAGATCAACAATTTCTTCAAAATTAAGCCACCGCCATGCTCTAAAAGATATAAGTGAAGCACTAGAGCAAAAGACAAACTACTCTGAAAGATATAACTGAAGATCAATGAGTAGTCAAATAATTATATAGCTATGAGAAGACTCTCTCTCATTTAAGTATTTCAGATCTAATGTATTTTATTCAAGAATCAAGCAAAACAAACAATATGACATTGCAAGGATAGCACAACTCATGTGAAGAAGCAAAAACTTAGGTTCAACCGATACTAACCGATAATTGTTGAAGAAGAAAGGTGGGATGCCTACCGGGGCATCCCCAAGCTTAGATGCTTGAGACTTCTTGGAATATTATCTTGGGGTGCCTTGGGCATCCCCAAGCTTGAAATTTTGTGTCTCATTAATTCCTTTTATATGTTGGTTTCCTAAATCTCGAAAGCTTCACTCACACCAAACTCAAGAAGAACTCGTGATATAAGTTAGTATAAAATAATGCAAAAACCTTATCATTCTCTACTGTAACAAATCACAAAAATTATTATTCAACATTGCATACTAAATGTCTCTCCATATTTAACACTCATATCCTTAAATAGAATCATTAAACAACAAGCATATGCAAACAATGCAAACATAACAGCAATCCGCCAAAACAGTATAGTCTGTAAAGAATGCAAGATTCATCATACTTCCCTAACTCCAAAAATTATAAGCAAAATACTAAGATGTACAAGATTTATCAGAGCTCATTATTAAAAAAGATTCAACATTATATCACTCTCTGAATTTTCTATGGAATTTTTGTAACAGCGGTAAACTTTCTGTCTTGAAACAGCAACATGTATACTTGCAAAATAAGCATCGCAAAGGCTATCCTTGACATTTTTATTGAGAATATAGAAGAAAAACATTATTCTAAATAACAGAAAGCAAATACTAAGAAAAGAAAATGACGCTCCAAGCAAAACACATATCATGTGGTAAATAAAAATATAGCTCCAAGTAAAGTTACCGATGAACGAAGACGAAAGAGGGGATGCATTCCGGGGCATCCCCAAGCTTAGGCTCTTGGTTGTCCTTGAATATTACCTTGGGGTGCCTTGGCATCCCCAAGCTTAGGCTCTTACCACTCCTTATTCCATAGTCCATCGAATCTTTACCCAAAACTTGAAAACTTCACAACACGAAACTCAAAACAAAACTCGTAAGCTCCGTTAGTATAAGAAAATAAATCACCACTTAGGTACTGTTGTGAACTCATTATAAATTAATATTGGTGTAATATGTACTGTATTCCAACTTCTCTATGGTTCATACCCTCCGATACTACTCATAGATTTATCAAAATAAGCAAACAACACAATGAAAACAGAATCTGTCAAAAACAGAACAGTCTGTAGTAATCTGTATCAAACGTACACTTATGTAACTCAAACAATTCTTAAATAAATTGGCGGACCTGAGAAATTTGTCTATTAATCATCTACAAAAAGAATCAACCTAAAATCACTCTCCAGTAAAAAATGGCAGCTATTCTCGTGAGCGCTAAAGTTTCTGTTTTTTTACAGCAAGATTATAAAGACTTCACCCAAGTCTTCCCAAAGGTTCTACTTGGCACTTTATTGAAACAAAATCTATAAAACATGATTACTAAAGTAGCATAATCATGTGTATACACAAAAACAGTAAGGGTAAATATTGGGTTGTCTCCCAACAAGCGCTTTTCTTTAATGCCTTTTTAGCTAGGCATGATGATGACAATGATGCTCCAATAAAAGATAAGAATTGAAACATAAAGAGAGCATCATGAAGAATATGACTAGCACATTTAAGTCTAACCCATTTGCTATGCATAGGGATTTTCTGAGCAAACAACTTATGGGAACAATAATCAACTAGCATAGGAAGGCAAAACAAGCATAACTTCAAAAATTTAAGCACATAGAGAGGAAACTTGATATTATTGCAATATGTAAGAGCACATGTTCCTCTCTCATAATAATTTTCAGTAGCATCATGAATGAATTCAACAATATAACCAGCAAATAAAGCATTCTTTTCATGATCTACTTGCATAGAAATTTTACTACTCTCCACATAAGCAAATTTATTCTCATCAATAATAGTGGGAGCAAACTCAACAAAATAACTATCATGTGAGGCATAATCCAATTGAAAACTAAAATCATGATGACAAGTTTCATGGTTATTTTTATTATTTATAGCATACAAGTCATCACAATAATCATCATAGATAGGAGGCATGCTTTCATCATAATAAATATTCTCATCAAAACTTGGGGGACTAAAAATAGCATCTTCATTAAACGTACCATCCCCAAGCTTGGGATAAACATTAATTTCAGCAAATATATTCTCAAATATTTCATCCTCATCAAACATAGCTTCCCCAAGCTTGGGCCTTTTCATATCATAAGCATAATCACTCTCATCTTTAATAGTATAGATAGCACCAATAGTATAGAAATTATCATCATCACAATGAGTAGTAGGAGCAACATCATTTGGGAGGGATACCTTTTTACCTTTGCTTCTCCCTCTTTTATTTTTCTTCCTCACATCATGTGTGGGTTCAACCCTCTTCTTTGAGCTCCTTATTGATGAGATTGGTTGAGTAGAAGGCTCCTCCTCGTTACCTGATTCATCACAAGAAATAATAGGAGGATAATGGGAAGTCTCTTCCCTTTCATTAGTATTATCTTCATCTTCTATTTGTTTTCTTTTCTTTAGGTAATTGGCAATATAAGGATTTTCAATGCAATTCACCGCACAATACATATAAATTTCCTCTAGATCAAAATCAAGAAATCTATCAAGATTAAATTTTGGAATACCCTCAGTTATACATTTCATTTCTTCATAGCCCAAAAGAAGACTAAGCTCTTTATGATGCTCAAGGGTAATCAAGTTATCACAATTTTTGGACATGATTCGGTCATGAAACAATTTGCATTGGAGATTTAAATGACCATGTTCATTGCAAAGTTCACAAGGATGGCGAAAAATATTGAATTTTTCAGCACAAACGTCTATCCTTTCTTCCAACAATTTAGTTTCTAAATGCTTATGCCTCTTGCAATCTCTATTTTCCCTATTTGGTGTGTACTTGCAAACCCAATGCTCTCCACAAAAATTAACATGCTTATAAGAGACATTTTAATCACGACTAGTGCAATCATCATTAGTACCATGGGTATTCAAGGAGTTCATACTAATAACATTGCAATCATGCTCATCATTCAAAGATTTATTGACAAACATTTTATAGATTTCTTCTTCTAGCACTTGAGCACAATTTTCCTTACCATCATTCTCACGAAAGATATTAAAAAGATGAAGCGTATGAGACAAACTCAATTACATTTTTTGTAGTTTTCTTTTATAGACTAAACTAGTGATAAAATAAGAAACAAAAAGATTCGATCGCAAGATCTAAAGACATACCTACAAGCACTCACCTCCCCGGCAACGGTGCCAGAAAATAGCATGATGTCTACTACACAACCTTCTTCTTGTAAACGTTGTTGGGCCTCCAAGTGCAGAGGTTTGTAGGACAGTAGAAAATTTCCCTCAAGTGGATGACCTACGGTTTATCAATCCGTCGGAGGCGTAGGATGAAGATGGTCTCTCTCAAACAACCCTGCAACCAAATAACAAAGAGTCTCTTGTGTCCACAACACACCCAATACAATGGTAAATTGTATAGGTGCACTAGTTCGGCGAAGCGATGGTGATACAAGTGCAATATGGATAGTAGATAAAGGTATTTGTAATTTGAAATAATAAAAACAGCAAGGTAGTAAGCGATAAAAGTGAGCGTAAACGGTATTGCAATGGTAGGAAACAAGGCCTAAGGTTCATACTTTCACTAGTGCAGGTTCTCTCAACAATAATAACATAATTCGATCACATAACAATCCATCAACATGCAACAAAGAGTCACTCCAAAGCAACTAATAGCGGAGAACAAACAAAGAGAATATGGTAGGGTACGAAACCACCTCAAAGTTATCCTTTTTGATCTATCTATTCAAGAGTCCGTAGTAAAATAACATGAAGCTATTCTTTCTGTTCGATCTATCATAGAGTTCATACTAGAATAACACCTTAAGAGACAAATCAACCAAAACCCTAATGTCACCTAGATACTCCAGTCACCTCAAGTATCCGTGGGCATGATTATATCATATGCATCACACAATCTCAGATTGATCTATTCAACCAACACAAAGTACTTCAAAGAGTGCCCCAAAGATTCAACCGGAGAGTCAAGACGAAAACATGTGCCAACCCCTATGCATAGGTTCATGGGCGGAACCCGAAAGTTGATCACCAAAACATACATCAAGTGGATCACTTGAATATCCCATTGTCACCACAGATAAGCACGGCAAGACATACATCAAGTGTTCTCAAATCCTTAAAGACTCAATCCGATAAGATAACTTCAAAGGGAAAACTCAATCCATTGCAAGAGAGTAGAGGGGGAGAAACATCATAAGATCCAACTATAATAGCAAAGCTCGCGATACATCAAGATCGTGCCATAGAGAGAACACGAGAGAGAGAGAGAGAGATCAAACACATAGCTACTGGTACATACCCTCAGCCTCGAGGGTGAACTACTCCCTCCTCGTCATGGAGAGTGCCAGGATGATGAAGATGGCCACCGGTGAGGGATCCCCACTCCGGCATGGTGCCGGAATAGGGTCCCGATTGGTTTTTGGTGGCTACAGAGGCTTGCGGCGGCGGAACTCCCGATCTATCTTCTCCTTCGATGTTTTTAGGGTATATGGGAATATATAGGTGAAAGAAGTCGGTCGGGGGGTGCTCGAGGGTCCCACGAGACAGGGGGTGCACCCAGTAGGGGGGCGGGGTGCGCCCCCACCCTCATGGCTTCCTTGAAGCTTCTCTGACATGAACTCCAAGTCTCCCGGATCATATTCTTTCCAAAAATCATGCTCCCGAAGGTTTCATTCCGTTTGGACTCCATTTGATATTCCTTTTCTTTGAAACACTGAATAGGCAAGAAAACAACAATATGGGCTGGGGCTCTGGTTAGTAGGTTAGTCCCAAAATTAATATAAAAGTGTATAATAAAGCCCACAAACTTCCAAAACAGGTAATATAATAGCATGAAACTATCAAAAATTATAGATACGTTGGAGAGGTTTCACAATATTGGAGAAATCTTTTGTGACAATACTGGAGCAATTGCCTTGGCAAAGGAATCCAGATTTCACAATAGAACCAGACACATCAAGAGACGCTTCAACTCCATCCGTCATCAAGTCAAGGAGGGAGACATAGAGATTTGCAAGATACATACGGATCTGAATGTTGCAGACCCGTTGACTAAGCCTCTTCCACGAGAAAAACATGATCAGCACAAAGACTCCATGGGTGTTAGAATCATTACTATGTAATCTAGATTATTGACTCTAGTGCAAGTGGGATACTGAAGGAAAATGCCCTAGAGGCAATATAAAGTTTTTATTTATATTTCCTTATATCATGATAAATTTTATTATTCATGCTAGAATTGTATTAACCGAAAACTTAGTACATGTGTGAATACATAGACAAAACCAAGTGTCCCTAGTATGCCTCTACTAGACTAGCTCGTTAATTAAAGATGGTTATGTTTCCTAACCATAGACATGTGTTGTGATTTGATGAAAGGGATCACATCATTAGAGAATGATGTGATGGAGAAGACCCATCCGTTAGCTTAGCATAATGATCGTTCAATTTTATTGCTATTGCTTTCTTCATGACTTATACATGTTCCTCTGACTATGAGATTATGCAACTCCCGAATACCAGAGGAACACCTTGTGTGCTATCAATCATCATAACCTAACTGGGTGATTATAAATATGTTCTACAGGTATCTCCAAAGGTGTTTGTTGGGTTGGCATATATTGAGATTAGGACTTGTCACTCCGTGTAGAGGAGAGGTATCTCTGGGCCCTCTCGGTAATGCTCATCACTATAAGCCTTGCAAGCAATGTGACTAATGAGTTAGTTATGGGATGATGCATTACAGAATGAGTAAAGAGACTTTCCGGTAATGAGATTGAACTAGGTATGAAGATACCGACGATCGAATCTCGGGCAAGTAACATACCGATGAGAAAGGGAACACCATATGTTGTTATGCGGTTTGACCAATAAAGATCTTCGTAGAATATATAGGAACCAATATGAGCATTCACGTTCTGCTATTGGTTATTGATCAGAGATATGTCTCGATCATGTCTACATAGTTCTCAAACCCGTAGGGTTCGCACACTTAACGTTCGATGACGATTTTTATTATGAGTTATGTGTTATGGTGACCAAAGTTTTGTTCGGAGTCCCGGATGAGATCACGGACATGACGAGGAGTCTCGAAAAGGTCGAGGTAAAGATTGATATATTGGAAGGTTATATTCAGACACCATAATGTTTTCGGGAAGTTTCAGATAAGTTTTGGAGTACCGGGAGGTTACCAGACCCCCCCCCCCCCCGAGAAAGTAATGGGCCAACATGGGCCTTAGTGGAGAAGAGAGGGCCGACATAGGAGGTGGCGCCCCCCTGCCAATCCGAATTGGTGAAGGGGTGGGGGCGGCGCCCCCCTTTCCCTCTCCTACTCCCTCTCTTTCCCCCTTTGCTACTCCGGAAAAAAGGAAAAGGTGGGGGGGCACATCCTACTAGGAGTGCAGTCCTAGTAGGACTCCCCCCATGGCGTGCCCCTCTTGGCCGCCGGCCTCCTCCTCCCCTCCTTTATATACAGGGGCGGGGGCACCCCAAAGGCACATAAATTGTTCTTAGCCGTGTGCGGTGCCCCCTCCATAGTTTACACCTCCGGTCATAGCGTCGTAGTGCTTAGGCGAAGCCCTGCGCGGATCACATCACCATCACTGTCATCAGGCTGTCCTACTGACGAAACTCTCCCTCGGCCCTCTGCTGTATCAAGTGTTTGAGGGACGTCATCGAGCTGAACGTGTGCTGAACTCGGAGGTGCCGTAAGTTTGGTACTAGATTGGTTGGATCATGAATACGTTTGACTACATCAACCGTGTTAACCTAACGCTTCCGCTTTCGGTCTACGAGGGTACATGGACACACTCTCCCCATCTCGTTGCTATGCATCTCCTAGATAGATCTTGCGTGATCATAGGATTTTTTTTGAAATTGCATGCTACCTTCCCCAGCACTATTATGTGTATCTTCTGAAATCAAAAGATGAGGCTTTAAACTTCTTCAAAAATTATAAAGCTGAAGCAGAGAACCTACTTGATTGAAAAATTAAACGGCTTAGGTCTAATCATGGTGGAGAGTATTTTTCCAATGAATTTTATTAGTTTTGTGCGGAACATGGTATAATCCATGAGAGGACACCTCCCTACTCACCTCAGTGGGTAGCCAAAAGAAAGAACCAAACTCTAGCTGATTTGGTTAATGCCATGTTAAACACATCGGGTCTCTCCAAGGCATGGTGGGGGGAGGCGCTAAAGCCTGCATGTCATGTCCTAAACCGAGTTCCCACAAAGCATAAGACCATGACTCCTTCTAAGGACTGGGAAAGGAAAAGATTGAAACTCTCCTACCTACGTACTTGGGGTTGTTTGGCGAAAGTTAATATACCAATTGTTGGGTAACGTTGCATGGAAAACAAAAAAATTCTACGCACGCGCAAGATCTATCCATGGAGATGCATAGCTACGAGAGGGGATAGTGTGTCTATGCACCCTCGTAGACCTTTGAGCGGAAGAATTTATCAATGCGGTTGATGTAGTCGTACACCTTCACGATCCGCCCGATCAAGTACCAAGCACACGACACCTCCGCGTTTAGCACCCGTTCAGCTTGATGATGTCCTCGCCTTCTTGATCCAGCAAGACATGCAAAGTAGTAGATGAGTTCCGGAAGCACGACGGCGTGGTGACGGTGGTCGTGAAGCTATCTCCGCATGGCTTCGTCGAGCACTAGGAAAATTATGACTAAGGACAAACTAGAGGGAGAGGGGCACTGCACACAGCTTGGGGATCGTGGTGTGTGTTACCCCTCTCCCTCCTCACGTATATATAGGTGGAGGGGGAGGGGAGGCAGCCCTAGGGGCGCCCCAAGGTGGCTGGCGGCCGTGTTGGGCTCCTGCTATTTGACATAAGGTGTTTGCGGATATTAAGGGAATAATTACACAAATATAATCTCATCACTCAAGTTCCACAAACATTCAGCAGGTGATGATTACCTTAGGCTTGTGACCCTGTAGGTTCGATAAACCATAGGCATGAAAGAAAACCCTTTGTTCAATGATCTATAATGGAACCGTGGACATCCATATAGGTTCCTATGATTACACGAATGAAATTTGAGTGAATCTTTGGTTATCATGTGATGTTACTTTTGCTTCGTGATACTTTACAAAACCCAGTGTGCATCGGTATCCTCCTAAGTTATCACCATGCTCACTATACCATTGTTCTCGTTGCCGGTTTTGTCCTTCTTTCTCGTTGATGTGTTCCGGCATCCCCATGATATAGTCATCTGTGTTTGGCTAGACGATGATGGATGACGTCACACCGAGAGGGTCCTAAGAATATCTCTCCATCATTGGAGGAGAAAATCCCACTCTCGAGCTATCCGGTCACTTGTCAAACTTTCCAGTGTGCCTGAGAGTTGTTGTTATGATCACCTTGTTATAGATGATGTTTGAGCAACCCCAAAGCCCACCATCTGGTAGGAAGTGACCGAGACACTCTCATGGTCTTAGGAACTAAAACACATGCTAACACTCCGTGTTATAACATATGATTTCAGATGATATAATCATATAGTATAACAAACAAGTATTGGGACGATTCAATATGATCGTTCTTCCGACGTCATACCCTCAATGGTGTTTTAGGACTATCGTTAAACTTAACGATATCCTAAGATCCGGAAAACATGATCACCAACAACACTGGAGCCAGTCTTAGAGACGAGATCGGGAACCTATTGTTTATCGTTTATTATTCCACACGTGCATATGAGTTTTCCACTGAATAGCATATTCTAGGATCATAGCATTTATAGCATGGAATATAAACTCTTAACTATGAATATGGAAATATAATAATACAATATTATTGCCTCTAGTGCATATTTCTAGCAGGAGCTTTGTCGACTACTTCTAGATAAATGAAGTAAAGGAGGAGTGGAGCCCGAAAGACATACTCGAAGAAGAAGCTTCGTCATCCGCCCGAGTAACACACATGTGAGGACTAAGAAACCCTATCCTAAACTACTAACCAGAGCCGAGGCACCAAGATTCCTCTCCTCGCCATTGGCAGCCGAAGCGGCAAGCAGAGCGAGGTGAATCCACGGGCTCGTGGGTGAAGTTTGTAGGGAAGAGTCATTTTCACTAGTTGTCTAGGTCGAGCTTATCAGGCTGAAGCCTTTTGACATAAGCGTTGCATCCCCAACTTTAAGAAACAATAGCTTAGGTTTCTTGCCAAACCATAGTTCATACGGTGTCGTCTCAATGGATTTAGATGGTGCCCTTTTTAACTTGAATGCGGCTGTCTCTAATGCATACCCCGAAAATGATAAAGGCAAATCGGTAAGAGACATCATAGAACGCACCATATCTAATAAAGTACGGTTACAAAATTTAGACACACCATTACGCTGTGGTGTTCCAGGTGGCATGAGTTGTAAAACTACTCCACATTGTTTTAAATAAATGCCAAACTCGTAACTCAAATATTCGCCTCCACGCTCAGATTGTAGAAACTTTATTTTCTTGTTACGATGATTCTCCACTTTTCAAATGTTTCAGACTTGTGTTTCATCAAGTAGATATACCCATACTAACTCAAATCATCTGTAAAGGTTAGAAAATAACGATACCCGCCGCGTGCCTCAACACTCATCGGACCGCATACATCAGTATGTATGATTTTCAATGAGTCATTAGCTCGCTCCATTGTTCTAGAGAACGGAGTTTATTCATCTTGCCCATGAGGCATGGTTCGCGAGTATCAAATGATTCATAATCAAGTGATTCCAAAAGTCCATTCACATGGAGTTTCTTCATGCGCTTTACATCAATATGACCTAAACAGCAGTGCCACAAGTATGTTGCAATATCATTATCAACTTTGCATCTTTTGGCATCAATATTATGAATATGTGTATCATTATGAGCGAGATTCAATAAAACATTTACATTGGGTGTATGACCATAGAAGGTTTTATTCATGTAAACAGAACAACAATTATTCTCAGACTTAAATGAATAACCGTATTGCAATAAACACGATCTTATCTTGTTCATGCTCAACGCAAACACTAAATAACATTTATTTAGGCTCAACACTAATCTCGAAGGTAGAGGTGTTGGGGAACGTAGCAATAATTCAAAATTTTCCTACGTATCACCAAGATCAAACTAGGAGGTTCTAAAAACAAGAGAGAGAGACAGAGAGAGGATGTGCATCTTCATACCTTTGAAGATCGCTAAGCGGAAGCGTTACTAGAACGTGGTTGATGGAGTCGTACTCGTGGTGATTCAAATCGCGAAAGATCCAATCTAGCGCCAAACAGACGACGCCTCCGTGTTCAACACACGTATAGCCCGAGGACGTATCCTCCTTCTTCATCCAACAAGGGGAGAGGATAAGTTGAGGGAGAGCTTTGGCAGCACGACGGCGTGGTGGTGGAGCTTGTGGTATTCTTGCAGGGCTTCGCCAAGCTCTATGGAGGAGGAGAAGGTATTGGGGAAGGGAGGGGCTGCGCCAAGGAAGGGGTACGGCTGCCCTCCCACCTCCTCACTATATATAGGGGGAAGGGAAGAGGGAGAGGCACCCTAGGGCTTCCCCTAGGGGGCGGCGGCCAGGGCAGATTGGATCTCCCTATGGAAACCCTAGGGAGACTTGCCCCCCAAGCCAAGCAGGTGGAGGCTTGCCTCCCAAGTCAGGTGGAGGTGCCCCACCTCCCCAAGCAACATGGGAAACGGTGTGGGGTGCACAACCCCTTAGTGGGCTGGTTTCCCCCCTCCCCTTTTCCCATGAGGCCCTGCAACACTTGTCAGGCCCCCCGAAACACCATTCGGTCATGCTGGCCATCACACGGTACCCCCAGAACAATTCTGCACTCCAATATACCGATATTCACCTCTGGACCATTCCGGAGTTCCTCTTCATGTCCGTGATCTCATACGGGACTCCGAACAACCTTCGGTAACCACATATTATTCCCATTACAACTCTAGAGTCACCGAACCTTAAGTGTGTAGACCCTACGGGTTCGGGAATCATGCAGACATGACCGAGACATATCTCCAGCCAATAACCAATAGCGGGATCTGGATACCCATATTGGCTCCCACATGTTCCACGATGATCTCATCAGATGAACTACAATGTCGAGGATTCAATCAATCCCGTATACAATTCCCTTTGTCCATCGGTATGTTACTTTCCCGAGATTCGATCGTCGGTATCCCTATACCTTGTTCAATCTCGTTACCAGCAAGTCTCCTTACTCGTTCCGTAATGCATGATCCCGTAGCTAACTCATTAGTCACATTGAGCTCATTATGATGATGCATTACCGAGTGGGCCCAAAGATACCTCTCCGTCATATGGGGTGACAAATCCCAGTCTCGATTCGTGCCAACTCAACAGACACTTTCAGAGATACCTGTAGTGCACCTTTATAGCCACCCAGTTACGTTGTGACGTTTGATACACCCAAAGCATTCCTACAGTATCCGGGAGTTGCACAATCTCTTGGTCTAAGGAAATGATACTTGATATTAGAAAAGCTCTAGCAAACGAACTACACGATCTTGTCCTGTGATTAGGATTGGGTCTTGTCCATCACATCATTCTCCTAATGATGTGATCCCGTTATCAATGACATCCAATGTCCATGGTCAGGAAACCATAACCATCTATTGATCAACGAGCTAGTCAACTAGAGGCTCACTAGGGACATGTTGCGGTCTATGTATTCACACATGTATTACGGTTTCCAGTTAATACAATTATAGCGTGAATAATAGACAATTATCATGAACAAAGAAATACAATAATAACCATTTTATTATTGCCTCTAGGGCATATTTCCAACAGTCTCCCACTTGGACTAGAGTCAATAATCTAGTTCACATCACTATGTGATTGTAATGAATCCAACACCCATGGGGTTTGATCATATCTCGCTTGTGATAGAGGTTATTAGTCAACGGGTCTGAACCCTTAAGATCCGTGTGTGCTTCAGAAATTTTTTACGTCATCTTGTAGATACAGCTACCACGTGCTATTTGGAACTATTCCAAATAACTGTTCTACTATATGCATCCGGTTTACTACTCAGAGTCATCCATATTAGTGTCAAAGTTTGCATTGACGTAACCCTTTATGACAAACTCTTTTACCACCTCCATAATCGAGAAAAATTCCTTAGTCCACTAAGGATAACTTTGACCGTTGTCTAGTGATCCATTCCTGGATCACTCTTGTACCCCTTGACTGACTCATGGCAAGGCACACTTCAGGTGCGGTACATAGCATAGCATATTGTAGAGCATAGGGGATGACCTTCGCCCTTTCTCTCTCCTCTGCCGTGGTCAGGTTTTGAGTCTTACTCAATACTCACACCTTTTAACACAGCCAAGAACTCCTTCTTTGCCGATCTATTTTGAACTATTTCATAATCTTGTCATGGTGCATATTCATTTGAAAGTACTATCAAGCGATTTTGATCTATCCTTATAGATCTTGATGCTCAATGTTCAAGTAGCTTAATCCAAGTTTTCCGTTGAAAACACTTTTCAAATAACCCTATATGTTTTCCAGAAATTCTACATCATTTTCGATCAACAATATGTCAACAACATATACTCACCAGAAATTCTATAGTGCTCCCACACACTTCTTTGGAAATACAAGTTTCTCAAGAACTTTGTATAAACCCAAAATCTTTGATCATCTCATCAAAGCGTATATTCCAACTCCGAGATGCTTACCCCAGTCCTTAGAAGGATTGTTGGAGCTTTGCATACTTGTTAGCATCTTTTAGGATTGACAAAACCTTCTGGTTGTATCACATACAACCTTTCCTCAAGAAAATCATCAAGGAAACAATGTTTTGACATCCTATCTGCAAGATTTCATAAATAATGTAGTAACTGCTAATATAATTCCAACAGACTCTTAGCATCGCTACGAGTGAGAAAATCTCATCGTAGTCAACTCCTTGAACTTGTCGGAAAACATCTTAGCGACAAGTCGAGCTTTCTTAATGGTGACACTTACCATCATTATTAGTCTTACTTTTAAAATCCATCTGTACCCAACAACCTTACGACCATTAAGTAGTTCTTCCAAATTCTACACTTTGTTTTCATACATGGATCATCTCTCGGATTTTATGGCCTCGAGCCATTCGTCGGAATCTGGGCCCACCATCGCTTATCCATAGCTCGTAGGTTCATTGTTGTCTAACAACATGACCTCCAAGATAGGATTATTTACCACTCTGAAGTGGTACGCATCCTTGTTAACCTACAAGGTTTGGTAGTAACTTGATCCGAAGTTTCATGATTGCTATCATCGGCTTCCAGTTCAGTTGGTGCAGGCACCACAGGAACAACTTCCGGTGCCCTGCTACACACTAATTGAAGTGATGGTTCAATACCTCATCAAGTCTCCACCATCCTCCCACTCAATTCTTTTGAGAGAAACTTTTCCTCTAGAAAGGACCTATTCCTGAAACTATAACTTTTGCTTCCGGTTCTGAGATAGGAGGTATACCCAACTATTTTGGGTGTCCTATGAAGATGCACTTATCCGTTTTGGGTTCGATCTTATCAGGATGAAACTTTTTCACATAAGAGTCGTAGCCCCAAACTTTCAAGAAATGACATCTTAGATTTCTCTAAACCATAGTTCATACGGTGTCATCTGAACGGAATTACATGGTGCCCTATTTAAAGTGAATGCAGTTATCTCTAATGCCTAACCCATAAACGATAGTGGTAATTCGATAAGAGACATCATGGTATGCACCATATCCAATAGGGTGTAGCTATGATGTTCGGACACACCATCACATGATGGTGTTCCAGGCAGTATTAGTTATGAAACAATTTCCACAATGTCTTAATTTTGTACCAAACTTGTAACTCAGATATTCATCTCTATGATCATCATAGACATTTTGTCCTCTTGTCACGATGGTCTTCAACTTCACTCTGAAATTACTTGAACCTTTCAATAATTTAGACTTGTGTTTCATCAAGTAAATATACTTAGCATCTACTAATATCATCTGTGAAGTAAGAATGTAATGATATCCACTACGTGCCTCAGCACTCATTGGACTGCACACATCAAAATGTATTACTTCCAACAAGTTGTTTTCTTGTTCATCTTACTGAAAACGAGGCTTTTCAGTCATCTTGCCCATGTGGTATGATTTGCATGTCTCAAGTGATTCAAAATCAAGTGAGTCCAAATGATCCATCTGCATGGTGTTTCTTCATGCGTACATACCAATAGACATGGTTCACATGTCTCAAACTTTTCAAAAAACGAGTGAGTCCAAAGATCCATCAACATGGAGCTTCTTCATGCGTCTTATACCAATATGACTCAAATGGCAGTGCCACAAGTAGGTGCTACTATCATTACTATTTTATATCTTTTGGCACGAACATGTGTATTACTATGATCGAGATTCCATAAACCATTCATTTTAGGTGCAAGACCATTGAAGGTATTATTCAAATAAACAGAGTAACCATTATTCTCCTTAAATGAATACCCGTATTGCGATAAACATAATCCAATCATGTCTATGCTAAATGCAAACACCAAATAACAATTATTTAGGTTTAACACCAATCCCGATGGTAGAGGGAGCGTGCGATGTTTGATAACATCAACCTTGGAAATACTTCCAACACATATCATCACCTTGCCTTTAGCTAGTCTCTGTTTATTCCGCAGCCTTTTATTTCGGGTTACTAACACTTAGCAACCGAACCAGTATCTATTACCCTGGTTCTACTAGGAGTACTAGTAAAGTACACATTAATGTAATGTATATCCAATATACTTCTATCAACCTTGCCAGCCTTCTCATCTACCAAGTATCTAGGGTAGTTCTGCTTTAGTGGCCGTTCCCCTCATTACAGAAGCACTTAGTCTCGGGTTTGGGTTCAACCTTGGGTTTCTTCACTAGAGCAGCAGCTGATTTGCCGTTTTATGAAGTATCCCTTCTTGCCCTTTCCCTTCTTGAAACTAGTGGTTTCACTATTCATCAACAATTGATGCTCCTTCTTGATTTCTACTTTTGCGGTGTCAAACATCGCGAATAGCTCAAGGATCATCATATCTATCCCTGATATGTTATAGTTCATCACGAAGCTCTAGTAGCTTGGTGGCAGTGACTTTGGAGAAACATTACTATCTCATCTGGAAGAATAACTACCACTTGATTCAAGTGATTGTAGTACTCAGACAATCTGAGCACATGCTCAACGATTGAGCTTTTCTCCCTTAGTTTGTAGCCTAAGAAACTCATCGGATGTCTCATACCTCTTGATGTGGGCACGAGCCTGAAATCCCAATTTCAACCCTTGGAACATCGCATATGGTCCGCGATGTTTCAAAAATTGTCAATCGTCTTCGGCGCCTCAATTCTAAACCGTTTAACATTACTGAACTATCACGTAGTCATCAAAACGTGTATGTCAGATGTTCACAACATCCACAAACGACGTTCGAGGTTCAGCACACCGAGCGATGCATTAAGGACATAAGCCTTCTGCGCAGCAATGAGGACAATCCTCAGTTTACAGACCTAGTCCACATAATTTGTACTATCAACTTTCAACTAAATTTTCTCTAGGAACATATCTAAAACAGTAGAACTAAAGAACAAGCTATGACATAATTTGCAAAGACCTTATGACTATGTTCATGATAATTAAGTTCATCTAATCAAATTATTTGATGAACTCCCACTTAGATAGACATCCCTCTAGTCATCTAAGTGATACATGATCTGACTCAACTAGGCCGTGTCCGATCATCACGTGAGACAGACTAGTCATCATCGGTGAACATCTCCATGTTGATCATATCTGCTACACGACTCATGTTCGACCTTTCGGTCTCTCGTGTTCCGAGGCAATGTTTGTACATGCTAGGCTCATCAAGTCAACCTAAGTGTTTTGCATGTGTAAATCTGGCTTACACCCGTTGTATGCTAACGTTAGAATCTATCACACCTGATCATCACATGGTGCTTTGACACAACGAACCTTAGAAAGGGTGCACAGTTAGGGGGAACACTTTCTTGAAATTTTAGCGAGGGATCATCTTATTGATGCTACCATCGTTCTAAGCAAATAAGATGTAAACATGACAAACATCACATGCAAATCATAAAGTGACATGATATGGCCAATATCATCTTGCGCCTTTGATCTCCATCTTTGAGGCGCGGAATGATCACCTTCGTCACCGGCATGACACCATGATCTCCATCATCGTGTCTTCATGAAGTTATCTCGCCAACTAGTACTTCTACTACTATGGCTAACGATTAGCAATAAAGTAAAATAACTACATGGCGTTTTCAATGACATGTATGTCATACAATAAATTAAGACAACTCCTATGGCTCCTGCCGATTGTCATACTCATTGACATGCCAGTCGTGATTCCTATTACAAGAACATGATCAATCTCATACATCATATCATTCATCACATCCTTTTGGCCATATCACATCACACACCATACCCTGCAAAAACAAGTTGGACGTCCTCTAATTGTTGTTGCATGTTTTACGTGGCTGCTATGGGTTTCTAGCAAGAACGCTTCTTACCTATGCAAAACCACAACGGTGATATGACAATTGCTATTTACCCTTCATAAGGGTCCTCTTCATCGAATCCAATCCGACTAAAGTGAGAGAGACAGACACCCGCTAGCCACCTTATGCAACAAGTGCATGTCAGTCGGTGGAACCTGTCTCACGTAAGTGTGCGTGTAAGGTCGGTCCGGGCCGCTTCATCCCACAATGTCGCCGAATCAATATAAGACTAGTAACATTAAGCAAACTGAACAAATCATCGCCCACAACTACTTTGTGTTCTACTCGTGCATAGAATATACGCATAAACCTAGCTCTAATACCACTGTTGGGGAATGTAGCAATAATTCAAAATTTTCCTACTCATCACCAAGATCAATCTAGGAGATTATAGTAACAAGAGAGAGAGAGAGAGAGGATGTGCATCTTCATACCTTTGAAAATTGCTAAGCGGAAGCTTTACTAGAACGCGGTTGATGGAGTCGTACTCGCGGCGATTCAAATCGCGGAAGATCCGATCTAGTGCCGAATGGACGGTGCCTCCGCGTTCAACACACGTACAGCCCGGGGATGTCTCCTCCTTCTTGATCCAGCAAGGGGAGAGGAGAAGTCGATGTAGAGCTCCGGCAGCACGACGACGTGGTGGTGGAGCTTGTGGTATTCCTTGAGGGCTTCGCCAAGCTCTATGGAGGAGGAGAAGGTATTGGGGAAGGGAGGGCTGCGCCAGGGAAGGGGTACGGCTGCCCTCCCACCTCCTCACTATATATAGGGGGAAGGGAAGAGGGGGAGGCGCCCTAGGGTTTCCCCTAGGGGGCAGCAGCCAGGGCAGATTGGATCTCCCTAGGGAAACCCTAGGGAGACTTGCCCCCAAGCCAAGCAGGTGGAGGCTTGCCTCCCAAGTCAGGTGGAGGCGCCCCACCTCCCCAAGCAACGTGGGAAAGGGTGTGGGGGCGCACAGCCCCTTAGTGGGATGGTTTGCCACCCCCTGGCCCATGAGGCCCTGCAACACTTGCCGGGGCCCCCGAAACACCTTTCGGTCATGCTGGCCATCACTCTGTACCCCCGTAACAATTCCGGACTCCAATACCCTTCGTCCAATATACCGATCTTCACCTCTGGACCATTCCGGAGTTCCTCGTCACGTCCGGGATCTCATCCGGGACTCCAAACAACCTTCGGTAACCGCATATTATTCCCATTATAACTCTAGTGTCATCGAACCTTAAGTGTGTATAAACTACGTGTTCGGGAATCATATAGACATGACCGAGACATATCTCCAGCCAATAACCAATAGCGGGATGTGGATACCCATATTGGCTCCCACATGTTCCACGATGATCTCATCGGATGAACCACGATATCGGGGATTCGATCAATCTCGTATACAATTCCCTTCGTCCATCAGTATGTTACTTGCCCGAGATTCGATCGTCGGTATCCCTATACCTTGTTCAATCTCATTACCGGCAAGTCTCTTTACTAGTTCTGTAACGCATGATCCCGTGGCTAACTCATTAGTCACATTGATCTCATTATGATGATGCATTACTGAGTGGGCCAGAGATACCTCGCCGTCATACGGAGTGACAAATCCCAGTCTCGATTCGGGCCAACTCAACAGACACTTTCGGAGATACTTGTAGTGCACCTTTATAGCCACCCAGTTACATTGTGAAGTTTGATACACCCAATGCATTCCTACAGTATCCGGGAGTTGCAAAATCTCATGGTCTAAGGAAATGATACTTGACATTAGAAAATCTCTAGCAAACGAACTACGCGATCTTATGTTATGCTTAGGAGTGGGTCTTGTCCATCAAATCATTCTCCTAATGATGTGATCCCGTTATCAATGGCATCCAATGTCCATGGTCAGGAAACCATAACCATCTATTGATCAACAAGCTAGTCAACTTGAGGCTCACTAGGGACATGTTGTGGTCTATGTATTCACACATGTAGTACGGTTTCCAGTTAATACAATTACAGCGTGAACAATAGACAATTATCATGAACAAGGAAATACAATAATAACCATTTTATTATTGCCTCTAGGGCATATTTCCAACAAGAGGGAGTGTGCAATGACGATCATAACAATCTTGGAAACACTTCCAACACACATCATCACCTCGCCCTTAACTAGTCTTTGTTTTTTCTGCAACTCCTATTTCGAGTTACTAATCTTAGCAACTGAACTGGTATCAAATACCCAGGGGCTACTACAAGCACCAGTAAGGTACACATCAATAACATGTACATCAAATATACCTTTGTTTACTTTTCCATCATTCTTATCTGCCAATTATTTGGGATAGTTCCGCTACCAGTGACCATTTGCGTTGAAGTAGAAGCACTCAGTTTCAGGCTTGGGTCTAGCTTTTGGGCTTCTTCACGGGAGCGGCAACTTGCTTGCTGCTCTTCAAGTCTTTCCCTTGCTCTTTTTCTTAAAACTGGTTGTCTTGTTAACCATCAACACTTGATGATCTTTATTGATCTCTATCTCCACCAATTTCTGTATCGTGAAGAGCTTGAGAATCATTTTTGTCATCCCTTACATATTATAGTTCATCACGAAGCTCTAGTATCTCGGTGATAGTGACTGGAGAACTCTGTCAATCACTATCTTATTTGGAAGATTAACTCCCACTTGATTCAAGTGATTGTAGTACCCACACATTCTGAGCACATGCTCACTGGCTGAGCTATTCTCCTCCATCTTGTAGGCAAAGTACTTGTCAGAGGTCTCATACCTCTCAACATGGGCATGAGCCTAAAACACCAATTTCAGCTCTTGGAACATCTCATATGTTCCATGGCATTTGAAACGTCTTTGGAGCCATGATTCTAAGTCGTAAAGCATGGCACACTAAACTATGAAGTAGTCCTCAGATTGAGCTTGCCAAACGTTCATAACGCTGCATTAGCTCCTGCAGCAGGTCTGTCACCTAGTGGTGCGTCAAGGACACAATTCTTCTGTGATGCAATGAGGATAATCCTCAGATCACGGACCCAGTCCGTATTATTGCTACCATCGTCTTTCAACGTAGTTTTCTCTAGGAACGTATCAAAAACATGGGAGCAACATCGCGAGCTATGGATCTACAAAATAATTTGCAAAGACATTTTGACTATGTCCATGATAAATTAAGTTCAATTAATCAAATTAGTAATGAACTCCCACCTAAATTAACATCCCTCAAGTTATTTAAGTGATACATGACCCAAATCAACTAATCCATGTCCGATCATCACGTGAGATGGGGTAGTCATCAATGGTGAACATCTCTATGTTGATCATATCTACTATATGACTCACGTTGGACCTTTCGGTCTCCAGTGTTTCGAGACCATGTATGTACATGCTAGGCTCATCAAATTTAACCCAAGTACTTTGCTCGTGTAAAACTGGCTTACACCCGTTGTATGTGAACATAGAGTCTATCACACCTGATCATCATGAGGTGCTTCAAAACGATGAACTTTAGCTACAGTGCATACTCAGGGAGAACAATTTTATCTTTAAATTAATTGAAGGGATCATCTTATAATGCTATCGTCGTTCTAAGCAAAATAAGATGCTTAAAGGATAAACATCACATGCAATCAAATATGTGACATGATATGGCCATCATCATCTTGTGCTTTTGATGTCTAACTTCAAAGCATCGACATGATCTCCATCGTCACCAGCTCGACACCTTGATCTCCATGGCTGCATCAGGATCGTCTCACCAACTATTGCTTCTACAACTATTGCTAACACATAGCGATAAAGTAAAGCAATTACATGGCGCTTGCAATTCATACAATAATTAAGAGACAACCCTAAGGCTCTTGTCGGTTGTCGATATTATAAAACATGATCATCTCATACAACCACATATATCACATCATGTATTGACCATATCACATCACAACATACCCTACAAAAAAAGTTAGAAGTCCTCTACTTTGTTGTTGCAAGTTTTACGTGGCTGCCACGGGCAACTAGCAAGAACCGTTCTTACCTACGCAAAAATCCACACCGGTGATTTATCAAGTTTGTGGTTTTAACCTTCTTCAAGGTCTGGCCGTAGTCAAATTTGATTACACTAAAGTAGGAGAAACAGACACCCGCCAGCCACCTTTATGCAAAACAAGTTGCATGTCAGTCGGTGGAACTGGTCTCATGTACGTGGACATGTAAGGTTGGTCCAGGCCTCTTCATCCCACAATGCCGCCAAATCAAAATAATACGTTGGTGGTAAGAAGTAGAACATCACCGCCCACAACTCCTTTGTGTTCTACTCATGCATATCATCTACGCATAGACCTGTCTCATGATGGCACTGTTGGGGAACGTTGCATGGAAACAAAAAAAATTCTACGCACACGCAAGATCTACCCATGGAGATGCATAGCTATGATAGGGGAGAATGTGTCTACGTACCCTCGTAGACCATTAAGTGAAAGCATTTATCAACGCGGTTGATGTAATTGTACACCTTCACTATCCGCCCGATCAAGTATCGAACACACGACATCTCCGCGTTCAGCACACGTTCATCTCGATGACGTCCTCGCCTTCTTGATCCAAAAAGACGGGCGAAGTAGTAGATGAGTTCCGGCAGCACGACGACATGGTGACCGTGGTGGTGAAACTATCTCCTTAGAGCTTCACCGAGCACTATGAAATTATGACCGAGGACAAACTAGAGGGAGAAGGGCGCCGCAGGTGGCTTGGGGATCATGGTGTGTGTTGCCCCCTCCCTCCTCACATATATATAGGTGGAGGGGGAGGGGAGGCAGCCCTAGGGGTGCCCCAAGTTGGCCGGCGGCCGCCCTGGACTCCTGCTCTAGGTGCCTCCCCCTTTCCTTATTTAGGGGTGGAGGAGATGGCAGGGGAGGGGCTAGCGGCTGCCCTGCCTTGGCGCGGCACCTTTCCTTCCTTGGCTCCTGGCCAGGGAAGGTGGAATGCGCCCAGCCCCTTAGTAGGCTGGTGCACCTCCATCCTTTGGCCCATGAGGCCCACCAAGTGCTCGTGGCCTCTGAAACCCCTTTCGGTTCTCCGATAAAACCCAGTACATTCTGAAACCTTTCTGGTGACCAAACAACATAATCCTATATATCAACCTATAACTCTGGAACATTTCGGAGCTCCTCGTGATGTCCATGATCTCATCCAGGACTCCGAACAACATTCGGTCACCAACTCACATAACTCATATAATACTATCTCATCAACGAACGTTAAGCATGCGGACCCAACGGGTTTGAGAATGATGTAGACATGACCAAGACACCTCTTTGGTCAATAACCAATAGAGGGACCTGGATGCCCATATTGGTTCCTACATATTCTATGAAGATCTTTATCGGTCGAACCTTTATGACAACATACGTAGTTCCCTTTGTCTGTCGGTATCATACTTGCCTGAGATTCGATCGTCGGTATCTTCACATCTAGTTCAATATCGTTACCGACAAGTCTCTTTACTCGTTCCTTAATACATCATCCCATAAATAACTCCTTAGTTACTTTGCTTGCAACTTCTTGTGATGTTGTATTACCGAGAGGGCCCAGAGATACCTCTCCGTCATACGGAGTGAAAAATCCCAGTATCGATTCACGCCAACTCAACAGACACCTTCGGAGATACCTGTAGAGAATCTTTATGATCACCCAGTTATGTTGTGACGTTTGATAGCACACAACGTATTCCTCCGGTATCCAGGAGTTGCATGATCTCATGGTCAAAGAAACATGTATTTGACATTAAGAAAGCAGTAGCAATAAACTGAAAGATCATATGCTAAGCTAAAGGATGGGTCTTGTCCATCACATCATTCTCCTAATGATGTGATTCCGTCATCAAGTGACAACTCATGCCTATGGTTAGGAAACCTTTACCATCTTTTATCAACGAGCTAGTCTAGCAGAGGCTTACTAGGGACACAATATTTGTTTATGTATCCACACATGTATCTAAGTTTCCGGTCAATACAATTCTAGCATGAATAATAAACATTTATCATGAATAAGGAAATATAATAATAACCATTTTATTATTGCCTCGAGGTCATATTTCCATCACCAATTCCCGAGAAGTGCAAGCTTGGATGAAAAAATGTAGATTGTGTTCTTCTGGGCTATGCTTTTCATAGCATGGGCTATAGATTTTTTATAATAAAATCTAAGGTATCCGACATGCATGTTGGTATAATTATGGAGTCCAATGATGCAAATTTCTTTGAGGACATATTTCCCATGAAGGATATGTCGTTTTCATCAAATCAGGAGATAGCTACTCCATCTAGTCAGGAATTTGCTGTAATTCCTGAACCCACCATTGCAGTGGAACACATTGAGAATTCTATGGAGGATGACAATTAAACTCCTATAAGGAGTAAGAGACAAAGGACTACAAAGTCCTTTGGTGATGATTTCATTGTGTACCTCGTGGATACCACACCCAGGACTATTTGAGAAGCCTATGCATCTTCTGATGTTGTCTACTGGAAGGAAGCTGTCCGCAGCGAGTTGGATTCCATCTTAGCTAATGGAACCTAGGAAATCACTGATCATCCTTATAGGTGTAAACCTTTAGGATGTAAGTGGGTGTTCAAGAAAAAGCTTAGACATGATGGTACAATTAAAAGTACAAGGCACAACTTGTGGCCAAGGGTTATACCCAGAAAGAAGGTGAAGACTACTTTGATACTTACTCACCTGTGGCTAGACTGACCACTATTCAGGTGCTACTATCACTGGCTGCCTCACACGGTCTTCTCGTTCATCAAATGGACGTTAAGATGGCTTTCCTCAATGGAGAGTTGAACTTGGAAATTTACATGTATCGGCCGGATGGATTTGTAGTACCTAGTCAGGAAGGAAAGGTGTGCAAATTATTAAAG
The DNA here is from genome assembly GCF_018294505.1 of Triticum aestivum. Lineage (NCBI taxonomy): Eukaryota > Viridiplantae > Streptophyta > Magnoliopsida > Poales > Poaceae > Triticum > Triticum aestivum. The sequence continues at coordinate 592,982,176 of NC_057804.1, read as the reverse complement.
TCTTTATATGGCCTTAAACAAGCTCCCAAGGCATGGCATGAGACGTTTGAAAGAACATTAGCTGCTATAGGCTTTGTTGTAAAAGAAGGTGACAAGTGTGTGTACTATCGCCATGGTGGGGGCGAAGGAGTTATTCTTTGTCTGTGTGTCAATGTCATACTGATCTTTGGAACCAAACTTGATTTAATCAAGGAGGTTAAGGATTTTGTATCTCATTGTTTTGAGATGAAGGATCTAGGAGTAGCTGATGTTATCTTAAACATCAAGTTCTTGAGAGATGATAATGGTGGGATTACACTTCTTAAATCTCACTATGTGGGAAAGGTCTTGAGTCGTTTCAGGTATAGTGACTGCAAGCCTTCTCCAACTCCATATGATGGTAGTGTGTTGCTTCGAAAGAATTGACGGATTGCTAGAGATAAACTGAGATACTCTTAGATTATTGGCTCGCTTATGTATCTGGTGAATGCCACGAGGCCTGACATCTTGTTTATTGTGACCAAACTAAGCCGGTTTGTGTCAAAACCAGGAGATGATCATTGGCATGCGCTTGAGAGAGTTATGCGCTATCTGAAAGGCACTGCGAGCTATGGGATTCACCACACTAGGTATCCGAGGGTAGTAGGGGGTTATAGTGACTCAAACTAGATATCTGGTGCTGATGAGATTAAGGCCACAAGTGGTTATGTTTTTTCACTTGGTGGTGGCGCTGTTTCCCGGAAGTCTTGAAAGCAGACCATCTTAACGAGGTCAACAATGGATGCAGAACTCACATCATTAGACACTGCCATTGTTGAAACAGAGTGGCTTCGTCAGCTCTTGATGGAGTTACACATGGTTGAAAAACCAATACCCCCAATGTTGGGGATATAACTATTAGGCATGACCCGCCCAGGTGGGGCCGGGTCATACCTATGGCGATTCATTATTATGAAGCCCACAAAGATATTTGAAGATGGCGGTCTAGTTAAGGGCCCAAGGCCCAAAGGCGACTTTAGGCCCGTAGAGACAAATCGACATGTATGTATGAGTTGTATTATAAGGCAAGAAAAGATAGTCACTGAGCCGGACACTGTTATGAGTCGGCCGGGACTCTGTGAGCCGCTGGGCTTCGACCTCTGTATATAAAGGGACGACCCGACGGTGGTTCAGGACAAGAGACAACAAATCGAAAGCTAGGTCAAGCGGATTCACTCCATGGTAATCGAGACATAAGCAATACCACCCAAAACTGGATCGTAGGCTTTTACCTTCACCATAAGGGGCCGAACCAGTATAACTCCGTGTCCTTTCTCCCATTTAACCCCTTTAAGCTTCCTAGTTGTGATGGCTTCACGACTAAGTCCTTTTGCTAGGACATTTGCCGTGACCTTTCCACGATAGTTGGCACCCACCATGGGGCCAGTGCACGGTAGATTTGAGTTCTTGAAGGGCAGCTTCCAAGGGCTCAAAGGATACACTGTGGGCCAGATGTCCAAGAGTCGTCGCGGCAAGCTCTACATCGACAATGCAGGCTGGGGCTCCGACGCCGGCTCAATAGAGTACGGGTACCGGGTCCCCTTTAGCGGAATCCACGTCTTCATCGGCAAGATCGGCGAGCCGGGCCCTGAGTCGGACATCTGCACTGACATCGTCGAGATGGCTCAGCATGCGAGACCCGCCCGAGCTCAGCCCACCGTGAAGCGTGCCTTCATGGGATGCATCCATGAAGGGGAATTTTCTAAAAGATCTGTATTTGGCGGTGAGACGACCATCTACTATGATGGTGAGTCGTCCATGAGTGAGATGGATTCGTTGTATCAGCTGCAAGATGGCAGTAGTATTCCCGTCCACTTTGAGCCGCCGAGCAGAGTCGGGATCTTCATGGCTGGTACCCAGCCTAGGCTAAATTCTTCAACTGCGGCAGCAATGACTTCCGGGTCAGCAGCGGTGACAGCAGCCGGGGCAGGAGGACCTATGCGCCCACCGGCTCAGGTTTTGATGTATGTGATGGATAAATTGCCGGCTCTGCTAACAGCCATGGTTAACCTGGCGAATCAAGCTCAGCATGATGAGGAGGTAGCGCAGCTACGTGAGGAGATAACACAAGCTAAAGAAGACATGGCGGCAGAAGATGTTAGGATGACGCGGAACGGGCGGCTCTGGATGCTCAGGCGCAGCAGATTCAGGTACATGCCTTTCAGCTTACAATGGATCAGAACGCGTCTAATGAGGTCATGAGGAGAAGGCACCAGTCCCGTCTACCTATGGTGTATGAGCCTAGAAACCTTTTCCGCACGCCTGGTGCAGGGCCCAATAACCCGCCAGAGGTAAACCAGACTGTGGCACCTGGGGCAGGAATGCCGGTTCAGCCACGTGTGATGGAACCCCCACGTCCGAATACTGTTCCGCCTCAGCATGTACCAACGCCACCGAGTCATTATTCTAATTCTCTGGAGAACATGATTGCTGCGGCAGCGTGATTGGCAGCTCTCCCAGTCGATGGCGACTCTGCGACAGTGATTGAAACACGAAGGTTCAGAGAACTTCTTCATACGGCCTTAGCACAGCAGGAGGCGTATTCTTACAGTAGAGACATGATTCATTCAACTTCATGTCCAAGCCGAAGCCGGAGTTATAGTAGGCACATGGACTCACCGGCCGTGTCAAGCAATGCCCAGCGCAGTGATCAGCCGCGCGGGCATGACCCTGCACGTGATAGAGCTCTTTACTTGCGTGATCAGGACAGAGTGTGTCAACAAATTGAGCAGGCAGCTCAGTAGGCGGCTCAGATGGCCGCTCAACAGGCGGATTATCAGCCCCTTCAGGTTTATCCGACGTCTTCAATTGAGGCAGGCGTGACCACTAGGACTGGGGGCGTACCATGTTTGGTACCAGCTCTGCATAACAAGCGTTTGCCCAAGGATTTCAAGGGACCTCCAAAGGTGCCTAATTACATGGCCAAATTACAATCCGGAGCATGGATCGAGAGCTACGAGATGGCCATGGAACTACTGGAAGTTAGTGACGCTGCAATGGCCAAGTACTTCACCATGATGCAGGATGGAACGGCCCGTACTTGGTTGAAGGGGCTGCCATCGGTGTCAAAACCGGCGGATCTCGGGTAGGGGTTCCCGAACTGTGCGTCCAAGGCTAATGGTAACAGGAGACTGGGACACGATGTTTACCTAGGTTCGGGCCCTCTCGATGGAGGTAATACCCTACTTCCTGCTTGATTGATCTTGATGATATGAGTATTAAAAGAGTTGATCTACCACGAGATCGTAGAGGCTAAACCCTAGAAGCTAGCCTACGATTATGATTGTCATTCTTGTCCTACGGACTAAACCCTCCAGTTTATATAGACATCGGAGGGGGCTAGGGTTACACAGAGTCGGTTACAGAGAAGGAGATCTATCATCCAGATCGCCAAGCTTGCCTTCCACGCAAAGGAGAGTCCCATCCGGACACGGGACGAAGTCTTCAATCTTGTATCTTCATAGTCCAACAGTCCGACCAAAGTATATAGTCCAGCTGTCCGGATACCCCCTTATCCAGGACTCCCTCAGTAGCCCCCGAACCAGGCTTCAAGGACGATGAGTCCAGTGCGCAGATTGTCTTCGGCATTGCAAGGCGAGTTCTTCTCCAAATCCGGCGTACCTGTCATAGCGAACAGTGTCCGACCTCCCATTAATGTTGTACTCCTCGACTTCTGTGTTTCAATAATGGCCATCTCCACGCGTCGAGCGAAGACGAGGGGCCGGGGCATTTTTACATTTGCCACCCTAATCCTGTAAGTGAGCCATCTATTTGAAGAGATGGGGATCCTCAGATCTGAATCACACCATCTTCTCCCGAGCAAGCATTCCGTAGAGCGCGTCCGAAAAGGACCATCCCATCATGACCGGTCGCTGTAGCTCTTCCTATCGCTCCGTTAGCTTGAAACCAGGGGATTGGAAGAACTGTTCCGTCCCTCACAGCCACCTAATAGAGCTGCAGACCCAAGGGTTCCTTCCGCCCGCATACATGGTCCCCGTCCGATCCGGACTGGGCACCTATAATGGCGGGGAGCAAGCGGAGTGATTTCCTAACCCATCTCAGGGGGAGCGGGTATGCCTTATCCCATATCTACTAAGAGGAGTCGGGTTTCCAATCCACCCATTCCTCTGCAGGCTCCTGGAGTTCTACGGCCTCCATTTGCATAACTTTACCCCCGCCTCCATACTGCACATCGCGGGTTATGTTGCCCTCTGCGAGCTGTTCCTGGGCCGTGAAGCTCATTTCGAGCTACGGAAGAGGTTATTTTGCCTCGTCCCCCTCAACCAGGAGGGATCTATATATCAAGTGGGGAGAGCCGAAATATGGCGCGTCATCCAGACCGGATACCTGTCCGGTACTCCAAAGAAGGCGTCCGAAGACTGGCCTTCGGAGTGGTTTTACGTTGATGACGTTCCCCTTCCGGACCCAGTCCGGACAGGCCTTCCTGAGTTTACCGATACTCCACTGAAGAAACGCCAAAGCTGGCGCCCCCGGAGCCCCCAGGAGGAAGATAACAGAGAAGTCCTCTATCTGATGAGCAGGATAAAAACCCTGGCCAAATCAGGACCGACAATAACCGAAGTTATGTTAATATGCATAATGCATAATATGGGGAAACCCATGTGGCACTTCAATGGAGAAGACGACGCCTCGCGCTGCGGTCGCAAAGGTCCGGACTCCACCACCGCTCTGGCGAGAATACTGTCCGATTTATATAAAGGAGAAGAAGAGGAGTTCCTCCACATTAAACCGCAGGATGGATTTTCAATGTACAACCCCCGGAGCTGGGTAAGCTATCATCCTTTACTCAACTCTGTCCATTTTTGCCTCCTTTGCCATAATCATTTACCCTGCTATTTCAAAGCAGGAACTAAGAAAGGCCGTGAAAGAGTTCAGCAGCCCATCTCCGCAAGCAGAGGATCCTGGCCGGGCTCTCGACCCCGGACTTGAAGAAGATTCGGACATATCCGTGGAGTTTGTCAACGGGACATTCTACCAGGCGAGCTATGGCGGCTCTTTAGTGGCCATCATAGCAGATTACCCCGGGCTGCTTCCTGTGTCGCATGTAAGTAAAGCCGAGGTCTTAACTTCCGAAAAGGATTCCTTCGTTATTCCACACCTTATGCACATATGTTGCATCTTTATAGAAACGGCCATCAGGACGCCGCGCGGAACCCGTGGGGGCTCCTCAGCAAGGGGCGCCTGGACAAGGCAGGGTTAAAAGGAAGGTAGTTAGGATCGAGACACAGGCGCAAAGGTATACATTAAACTTGCCCCATGGTTATTTTTTGCTGAGATGTGACAGTTTTCATTATGTCGTGGCAGAAAGAGTAGTCGTCGGACAATATCCGGGGACCCTGCCGGACACGCCTCCAGTAGCCGGATTCCTAAACTGGATTTACGGGCGGAGGCTGATGTGGGGACAACACCGAACTGTCCTCCTGTGGAGGATACGGATAGGCTTTCCGCCACTAATTCTGAAGTGGAGAGCACCATGAATCACCGGCGCCGACGGGCCGTACTCCGTGGTGGTACTTTTTTTCCGAGGAGGCGTTCAATGCCTTCAACTCTGGAGATGCATATATCCGCACTGCTCAAGATGGACTTGCCAGAGCAACGGACCAGTATGTAAAGGATATACGGGTAAGAAAATTTGATAAGTGTATGTAGTAGTAGCCCTTGAGACTTGAAACAGTTGGCACAACTGATTTAAGGATCATTGTATGCATAGGTTATTGTAGAGAAGAATGCCCATTTATCTCAAGAGCTGGAGGAATGTAATACCCAGCTGAAGACCACTGTTGCCGAACAAGAGGAATCCAAAAAGGTCTCTTCTGGTAATACGTGCCTTCAGAATAGAATATGCAAGGATGGGTACTAGTTATTTATTCGTCATGGTTTATAAATCTAACAAAAGATTCTGTAGACAATCCCGGAGAGAATCCGAAGACTGTGGGAGACAGTGAGTCGCATCTGCGAAGTCAGCTGAAGGTGGGTGAGTGTGTGCTGATGCAGGCTATTCAAGAGAAAAATAATCTCCATGATGCCAATATTCGACTGAGCGTCAAACTGGCAGATGTTCGGGCTCAGCTTGCTTCCGTGAAGGAGAACAGAAGGCTTCGACGCGGCATTTATAGTAAGTGCTTTAAACGAGCCGCGAAACAGTTCGGCAAGGAAGCGAATTAACAGAGTTGTGTCTGCAGGTATGTTGACTGGCTGTCCTGGAGAGGAGATGCCCGGATCCGCAGGTGATTTGCTGCAAGATCTGTCACAAATGCATGAGCGAGCTCGGGAGGCGATGCAGGGTATTGCCGAGGCCTTGTGGCTGTCTTCTTCCTTGCCGGGAGGCATGAGCGAGCTTGTAGAGATGCTCAGAGGAGCACGGCGGCGCTTCCGTTTACGGAAGATATCAGCTTGCCAACAAGGTGCGAGGGAAGCTTGGGCCATGGTGAAGACGCGATACGCCAAGGCTGACCCAAACGATATGGCCAAAGTCGGACCGGTGGGGTCAGATGGGCAAGAAATACCCGTTAGTCTGGTATTTGAACAAGTAGCATTAGTGGCAAAGTATTCCCAACAGGATTGTAGGCTAGACAGCCTGTTGGATGGTATAGAAGAAGAATATAGCGAGTCGAAGTGACTATGTAATTGAATGGACCTATGTAGTCCCTAGCCGGATTGAAAATCATTTGTCATGGTGGGCCTTTTCGCTTCAGCCCCCAGACCCGATAGTCCGAAGTGTATCTGAATACCCGCTCAGTTATGGAAAACCGGGGCATGCATGGAAACCAGGTGTAGGGGTCATAAGTGCGTGAACAGACATGTACCCAACTAGTTATGTTATATTACAAGGATAGTAAGAAACATCTTCCAGAGAGAATAGTTCCGTTAGGGGTTCCTTTCTCTAGGTACGCATGCATCGATGTGCATGTCCGAACTGCGAACAGAAGTGCAGGAAACAAAAATCTGGGAATTCACGTTGTAATAAACAAAAACATCTTTTGTTCACCGACCGAATATTCCCTTAAATACGCTAGGTTTCGGCTTCACCTAGTCTGAGGTACACATCCGGCTGAACCGGCAGTAACAATCGCAGAGGTGCTCCCGTTATGCCCTAGCCGAATTAACGGGAACGTAGGGCATAAACACAAGAGCCAGGCAACCCAGCATGGCCAAAACTTAAGTCATATCGATGCATATAATGGCGAAGAAAATGCACATATGGAAAGAAAACGCATATGTGGCTGGCAGAAAGCCATTAAAGTAGTTGTATTTAGCTTCCGTATAGGAAGCCCCCAGGTATAGTGTGCACGCATAGTGCGGCCGGAGCGATCAGAGCATCCGTACGGTTTGTAAGGCTGTATGCGAAAAAGAGGGCGAGAAAGGAAGATAGAGAACATAATTGAAAGAGCAGAGGTGAGGAGATGAACACTGAGTTCGGCACTAGGCGTAGAATCTTTGGAGTCTGGCTGCGTTCCATGGGTTTGGCTCGAGTCTGTTGTCAGATGCATTGCGCAGACGGTACGCTCCTCCGGTGAGAACTTTATCAATGATGAAGGGACCCTCCCACTTGGGTTTGAGCTTGTCCTTCTTCTTCTCGGGGAGGCGTAGAACTAGTTCGCCAATGTTATAAGTTTTGGCCCGTACTTCTCTGCTTTGATACCTTCATGCCTGTTGCTGATAGAATGCGGAACGGGCTTTTGCGACATCACGCTCCTCCTCCAAAGCATCTAAGTTGTCCTACCGATATAGCTTGGCTTCCTTCTATTCGTACATGCGCACGCGAGGTGAGTCATGGATTATGTCGCAGGGTAGCAATGCTTCTGCACCGTACACCATAAAAAATGGTGTGTATCTGGTGGTACGATTCGGCGTAGTCCGCAGCCCCCAGATTACGGAGTCGAGCTCCTTGACCCAATGTGTGTCTGATTCCTTCAAGGATCGCACTAGTCTGGGTTTGATGCCGCTCATGATGAGACCATTTGCATGTTCGACTTGGCCGTTTGTTTGGGGGTGATAGACAGAGGCGTAATCGAGCTTGATGCCCATTTTGCCGCACCAAGTTTTCACCTCATCGGCTGTGAAATTCGAGCCATTGACAGTGATGATGCTGTGGGGGACACCGTGACGGTGTACAACCCCTGATATGAAGTCTATCACTGGTCCAGATTCGGCCGTTTTAACTGGTTTGGCTTCTATCCATTTGGTGAACTTGTCCACCATGACCAATAAGTATTTTTTCTTATGGCTTCCCCCTTTAAGGGGTCCCACCATGTCCAGCCCCTAGACCGTGAAGGGCCAAGTTATGGGGATTGTTTGGAGAGCGGTAGGGGGCATATGGCTCTCATTGGCAAATAGTTGGCAACCAACGCAATGTTAGACAAGTCATGTGCATCTGCCCAGGCTGTCGGCCAGTAAAAACCTGTCCGAAAGGCTTTGCTTACAAGTGCCCGGGCTGCAGCGTGGTGCCCGCCGAGTCCGTAATGGATTTCGTCTAAGAGCTGGCGCCCGTCCTCTTCGGAGATGCATCGTTGGAGCACTCCGGTTGTGCTCTTCTTGTAGAGCTCTCCTTCATGGAATTTGTAGGCCTTTGAACGTCGCACAATACAATGTGCCTCATTTTGGTCTTCGGGGAGCTCTTGCCTATTTAGGTAGGCAAAGAAGGGTTTGGTCCACGGGGCGATGACAGCCATGATTCCATGGGCTGAAGGTGTTATTTCGGTGGCAGAGCCTGCGATTACGTCAGATGGTTCGGAATCTGGGGTTGTATTCGGAGCCGGACTAAAATTGCCGGACTCCCCTTCCCATACCACGGACAGCTTGAACAGCCTTTCCAAGAAGATATTAGGTGGGACGGGGTCACGTTTAGCATCGATGCGGGCGTGGATATCGGCCGCTTGATTATTTGCTCTGACCACATGCTGGAATTCGAGACCCTCGAACCGAGCTGACATTTTGAGGACGGCATTGCGATAAGCTGCCATTTTCGGATCCTTGGCATCAAAGTCTCCATTTATCTGAGATATTGCGAGGTTCGAGTCCCCGCGCACTTCGAGGCATTGGATGCCCATGGAGACTGCCATCCGAAGACCATGCAACAGAGCATCGTATTCGGCTGCATTATTGGAGTCTGTGTGTAATATTTGGAGTACGTATTGGACCGTGTTTCCGGTGGGGGATGTCAGGACAACACCCGCTCCCAATCCGGCCAACATTTTAGAGCCGTCGAAGTGCATGATCCAATTTGAGTACGCGTCGTACTCTTTAGGGAGTTCGACTTTGATACGTCCATTTTGCATCATGCTTTTATATCAATATTTATTGCTTTATGGGCCGTTATTACATGTTATACCTCAATACTTATTGCTATTTTCTCTTATTTTACAAGGTTTACCATGAAGAGGGGGAATGCCGCCAGCTGGAATTCTGGCTGGAAAAGGAGCAAACATTGGAAACCTATTCTGCACAACCGCAAAAGTCTTGAAACTCCACGAAACATCTTTTTGGATTTAATAAGAATTTCCGAGCGAAAGAAATACACCAGGGGGCCCACACCCTGTCTAGGAGAGAGGAGAGCGCCCCCCCCCCCTATAGGGCGCGCCCCTATCTCCTGGGCCCCCTGGTGGGCCTCCGATGTCTATCTTCTGCTATATTAGATCTTTTACCCTAGAAAAAATCATGGGCAAGCTTACGGGATGAAACTCCGCCGCCACGAGGCGCAACCTTGGCGGAATCAATCTAGGGCTCTGTCGGAGCTGTTCTGCCGGGGACACTTCCCTCCGGGAGGGGGAAATCATCAGCAACGTCATCACCAGTGATCCTCTCATCGGGAGAGGGTCAATCTCCATCAACATCTTCACCAGCACCATCTCCTCCCAAAACCCTAGTTCATCTCTTGTATCCAATCTTGTATCAAAACCACAAATTGGTACCTGTGGGTTGCTAGTAGTGTTGATTACTCCTTGTAGTTGATGCTAATTGGTTTACTTGGTGGAAGATCATATGTTCAGATCCTTTATGCATATTACTACTCCTCTGATATGAACATGAATATGCTTTGTGAGTAGTTACGTTTGTTCCTGAGGACATGGGTGAAGTCTTGCTATTAGTAGTCATGTGAATTTGGTATTCGTTCGATATTTTGATGAGATGTATGTTGTCTTTTCCTCTAGTGGTATTATGTGAACGTCGACTACATGACACTTCACCATTATTTAGGCCTAGAGGAAGGCATGGGGAAGTAATAAGTAGATGATGGGTTGCTAGAGTGACAGACACTAATGGCGCACCAGACAAGTGGTGCGCCACTAGTAACATTTTTTCCAAACATACTAATGGTGCATCAATGCAAAGTGCGCCATTAGTACTTCTAACTAGTAATGGCACACCGCCCACACAGTACGCCACTACTGTTTTTTTTATTCTTTTTTTTTGCAAAACTACTAATGGCGCACCATGGCATAGTGCGCCATTACTAGTTTAAACTAGTAATGGCGCACTATGCCACGGTGTGCCATTAGTAAAAAAAATTTGCAAAACTACTAATGGCGCACCACCTGCAGGTGCGCCATTAGTAACCAGGGTTACTAATGGTGCATTTGCAGGTGGTGTGCCATTAGTAACCTCGGACCAACAAGTTATTTTGCACAGCCACACCTAACCACTCACTTTCCCACTTCATTGTCTCCACCTCCCCCTCCAAGCTTGTCTCGGCTGCCTCCTCCTCCTCACCTCATTTGCACCATAGATTCATCCAAATTAAGTGGTTAAATTACCTTTTGTTGATAGGTAAGTAAGGGGGGAAGCTGTCCCAGGAGTTGGAGGAAGAACCTCACCGCTATGAGGACGCCGCGGAAGACACCGATCCTGACTACACAACCCCTAGTGGCATCGGCAATGACACCACTAATGGTGCCGCCAAGGATGCCACCACTGATGATGGCGGCGCACACACAGATGACAGCCAACCGAAGAGGCAACGGAAGGACCAGCGCCCGAGCGTGCTCGACACCATCAAGGAGGAATTTACTGAAGTGAACTCCGACGGGCATCCAACGGCGCCCACAGAATTACTCAAGGGGTACTCGGTTCAGCTCAGGGTGCAGTCTCTGGAGCACCATCTCGATCAACACCGAGAACCTAAGGCATAAGGACTGAGGGAATTTGCACAGCCTCCTCTTCACGAAGCTGCACGAACGATACAAGTTCCCCGCTGAATTTGCAAACACACGCCTCTCAGGGAATAAAGTGAACAGTGCTGCCCTCATGAAGATGAGCACGGCCCTGTCTACTTGGAGAAACATGGTGAAGGTAATGATTGAAAAAGGTGATAGTTATGAGAACATCAAGGCGAAATATCCTTTGATCAGCGAAGATGACTACAAGGAGTTCAAGATCAAGTGCGAGAGTAGCGGAACCTCCGAATCAAGTCAGTGGGGAAAAGAAATACGGGAGTTGAACTTAGGGGTCCACCAACTCGGTCCCGGCGGTTACAGAGTGGCGGAGACTATATGGGACAAGGAGGACGCGGAGCGTGCCGAGCAAGGCCTACCGCCCTGCTTCAAGAAATACCGTGATAGGCAGACCAGGAACTATGTCAGGGCCGAGTACAAGGAGGACTCGGTAACAAAGGAGCTTACCACGGATCCGAAGACCGGGGCGCTTGAGCTTGTTCTGGTAAGGAATACACCCCCGCGTAATTATCTCCATATCGTTGCATTCTAATTAATCCCCAATATTTCTAAATGGTTTACGTTCCTTCCACAGGACACTGAAAGCAGTAGCATGGGGTCGTCTCAGAGCTCCCCTTTTGACATCCCTTTAAATAGGGCGTTGAACATAATTAAAAACAAGGATAAGCTCAGTAAGCCGTCGTCAGCTGGTCGTGTGGCCGGCGAAGGCTTGTCCACAAAATGGTCATCATACTATACCGCTAGTGGGCGAAAGGAGAAAAAGACCAGCTCGGAAAGCCAGTCGCACGAGGTTGAAGCACTCAAGGCACAAGTGGCGCGGATTCCGGAGATTATCCAAGAGCAAGTGCAAGTACAACTGGGAACGATGCTCACCGCCATGGTGCCTACGTTGATTCAGGGGCTGACGACATGGATTGTGAGCGGCCAACAGGGGCCTCCCTCTGTTCCCGGCTTCACGGCTAGCAACTTGCACAACGCGCAGGCGGCGTCATTGGTGTCTCAGGCGGCGCCATTGGTGTCTCCGGCGGAGGCGGTATTCGTGTCTCCGGCTCCTACACGGGCATTGGAGCTTAACGCATCCGGGTGTACGCTAGCCGGCACCTCGCCAGCAAGCGTCCCCTCCATCAGTTGCACGCCCGCTGTTGGAGGTGCCTCGACATTAGCCGAGCTCGACGGCATCACGGTAACTAAGCCTCTCGACCGATGACTTCATCTCCTTGCCTTTGACTGGGCATCCCTCACGCCCTACATGTTTTCGCAGGGCGCCACAGACGTTCCTTGCACTCTCCTGCACTTCGTGGGCGGCGAGTTGGTCGATGTCGCCAAGGGCAGAATCGTTCAACCAGGCAACCCCGTGTTCCACGGTAATCCGATGCCACCCACAGTGTATAGGGTTGAACTGGTTCGGGTGCTGCCAGGCTACGACGAGCTATTACCTCAGATTCGACCCGCTGGGGCCGACGAAGAAGATGAGATGACCCTCAGCGCTTGTGTAAACTGGCCCCTGCTTTGGCCGAAGAGCCAGATTCGTTTAAGGGTGGGGGAGAGCACCCACAGAACAGACCGCCAGTCGTGCCGGCGCCAAGCCATGGCAAGAACGCCACAACGCTACCGGACATGTCGGACATCCCTATGGCACAGGATCCGGACATGCATATGGCACAGGATCCGGACGATGACGACAACGACAATGGTACATTTACCAACGTCGATAGGTACTTTGCCGAACATGGGTACGGTGATGAGTTCTGTGGGCCTCCTTCTCAAGAACCCAATCAAGACGACCGTGATCTAGCTAGTACGGCGGAGAAATCCAATTGCAACAGGCGTCATCTGGCGTTCAGTTCTCAGGAGACGCCTCCAGCTCCCGCCTTCACCGAGCCTCAGATAGCTGAGGTGCGAAATATTATCAGCCCCAACACGCTAAAGAAGGCGGTCTGTGAGCGGAACTCGGTCCCATTACAGCAGATCAAGAAGAAGGGACAGAAACGAAAGACTAACAAGGGCGTCGGTGCGAGCCAGCCGGCATCGAGTACGATCCGTGCTCAGGACGGGCCACCTTCACCTAAGGATATCTCGAGGAGGGTGCATGTGGCGGGTAGGGCGATGCTACCGACAAATATGCTCAATGCTGCAACCAGTGCTATGCGGAGTCTGCATGACAGTGTTCTTTCTTTGGAGAAGATGCGTCTCTCCCAGAATGATGTGGCATACCCGGTTTTCGTGGCCAAGGTGCCAGAGTGCAAGGGCTTTGTGGATGGCGCCATCGGGGGTATGATCATCCTGCGGTTTGATGACATCTTTGCTATGTTTAATCTTCATCCGCTGCACTACACCTTCATTCGGCTGTTTTCGCTGAGTATGGAGATGCGGATCATTCGAGACAAGACCCCGGACATCGTGATAGTCGACCCCTTCTACATGCGTGCCAAGATCTTGGGCAGCGCTGGGGACCGGCAAGTCGCGAGTTCACACCTCGAAGGCGTCATTCTGGCAAACCCAGATAAGGATAACTTCCTCGTGCCTTACTTTCCCGAGTAAGTCATCCCCTCACCACCCCGTAACATATGATTTCTTAGATTTTGATCGTTCTTTTTTTCTAACATTCCATGTTCTGTGCAGTGACACACATTGCACACTCATCCTCTTAAGCCCGAAATATTCCACGGCCACGTATTTTGACCCGGACCGTGACTCCAAGATAGGCTACACAAATAACAAGAATTCTTGATGATGCTCTCCCCGGCTACACCACATCTGGAGGCACCTTTAAGAGGCCAGTTCGTAGGTACGGTAGGCACGTGTTCACCCACAATACGACATTCCCCTGCGTCAAGCAGCCGCCTGGCGGTCAGAAGGATGCCTACTACGCCCTCCATCACATGAGGGTGATCGTACGGGACCATAATCACCTTCTGCTACCAAATATTGTCAAAGATTGGGCCGCAAGCTTGGCGGCAATCCACGACACGGACCTCCGACAAGAATTCTTTCGCATCTAGTCGGAGTTTGCAGAAATCATCCATCAAGATGTCCTTCGTACCTCGGGGAAGTTCTACCTCAGAGAGCAACTGTCCAACAGTGAGATAAACACAACGCTTCAAATGCAGGCTGACAATGCCCGCGACTTCATGACCATCACGAAAGACAGCGGCTTCATCCACGCTCCGGTCCCATGAGTCGAGTCGAAAGTAGTGATGCTATTTGTAGTTCTGAAACATCGATTAGCTCATGTTGTAATTGAACTTTAATGAACTTGTATGTCTCTTTGGTTTGGACAGTCGTTCAACTTAGATGTAATCGATGCTATTTATTAGTAGGACCATGAGTCGTGCTATTAATGTCTTGCTTTTCTCTTCTGATCCTTTTGTTGCATACTTATATATTGCTTATGTACTGTCTGTTGTTTGGCTTGTGCATAGAGATGCCATCATATGTCGTGTACAAGGGTAAAGTTCCCGGAGTCTACGACGACTGGGAGGAGTGTCGGAGACAGGTTCACCGATTCAATGGTAACAGTTAAAAAGGGTACACCACTAGGGCGGAGGCGGAATCTAGATACGCCTGCTATCTAGTGGGAGAGAGGAGGGAGCATTGGAGGAACCGGGTGAAGACCAATTTCATCGCGATGATGCTCATCGTGATGACCGCGGCTCTCTTCTATGTGATGGTAGTTTAGATGATCGATATCGACTTGTAATGTGAAGAAAAACTCGCTACTTGCGGTCTCCGAGACTTGTAATGTTCTATCTTCATTCGGTCTTTTGTATTGGGAGACATACCTTTTATTGTATTCGATGAATCTGCTGTTGCCGTGTGGTGCTGTCTATATTCTGTCAAATAATATATTTTGTAACCTGTGAAAAAATCAGAAAAATAAACAAAAAAACCTAGTATTAATACTAATGGCGAATCACCCCATAGTGCACCATTAGTATGCCAAAGGATAATAATGGCGCATCCCCACACAGTGTGCCATTAGTATGCCAAAGGATACTAATGGTGCATCACACCACAGCGCGCCATTAGTATGCCAAAGCACATGGGTATATATGGCCCCCTGGGAGGCATACTAATGGCGCATGTTTCTCTATACTAATGGCGCACGACGTGGTGCGCCATTAGTATACCAGATACTAATGGCGCACCAGTGGTGCGCCATTAGTATATAATACTAGTGGCGTGGTACCAGTGGCGCACCAGTAGTGCGCCATTAGTAGGCAAAACTGGTGCGCCACTAGTAGGCCTTTTCCTAGTAGTGTGACATGCTAAAAGAGTTGACATTGGACAAGGAAGGCAACGTAATGGTTTATGTTTTCTCACATCTCAGTTAAAGTATATTGTTATTGACCTTCCAAACATGTTGAGCTTGCCTTTCCCCCTCATGCTAGCCAAATTCCTTGCACTAAGTAGAGATACTACTTGTGCTTCCAAATATCCTTAAACACAGTTTTGCCATGAGAGTCCACCATACCTACCTATGGATTGAGTAAGATCCTTCAAGTAAGTTGTCATCGGTGCAATCAATAAAAATTGCTCTTTAAATATGCATAACTTATTAGTATGGAGAAAATAAGCTTTGTATGATCTTGTTGTGGAAGTAATAAAAGCGACGGACTACATAATAAAGGTCCACATACAAGGGGCAATATAAAGTGACATTCTTTCGCATTAAGATTTTGTGTATCCAACCCTAAAAGTGCTTGACAACCTCTGCCTCCCTCTGCGCAGGGCCTATCTTTTACTTCATGTTTTTACATTATAAAAAAAAGACACATCCGTGACATTTCGGGACGAACGAAAAATATTTTTTGTCATACATATGACACTTCTATGACGATAATTGTGACAAACCCGGTATCATCATAGATGTGGTGGGCTCCTACTTCTATGACAAAAAATCATGATAGAAAATAGGCTTTTTGTCCTGGGCAGGCCGGAGACGTAGCTGCATGACATTCTTTGGGCCGTCCATGACGGAAAAAACTGTGGTAGAAGCGAGGGCGAGGAAAATTTCGGGGAATTCCTGTCGGGACCCCGACTCAATGCCACACCGATCTAGCATGTAACACATCATATCACTTTGCGGCCTCACGCACGGTATTCCCACGGGTGTCGCCTTACCATGGCCCGGGACCGTTTGCGCCTTTTGGCTCACGTATATGATAGTGTCGCTAGCATCCATATGACAGAGAACCCGGGCCGACATGACTAGTCGTGAACCCAAAGTGGCACTAACCTATGGGGACAGGCATACATGAATCACATCGAGCATGTCGGTCATCAACGTATGAATTCGGGCTATAGCACTGGGCTAACAGGACTCCGGTATCCCGGGCTGTAGCGGGCTAGGCAGGACTCCGAATATCACCGCGTGACATTTCCCCGAAGGGACAGACATAGGAACGAGGTGAAACACATGCCGGCCAGTCAGGTGTCCAAGCAGTAGTGCTGGGCTAGCAGGACTCCGGTGAACCGGGCTGTAGCGGACTACTATCGCTCAAAAGCACGAGACTACATTTCCCCATAAGAGAGGCTACCAAGGATAAACAACTAGGTTGTCGGATCCCACACATAGCAATACAAGTTACACGTACGCATAACATGCAAGTATGTGCTGTACAACATGGCATCACAACATAACGCAAACTCATATAGATAAAGGCTTAGAAGAGCCTCATAGCAATAAATACAAACAGGGGTCACATGACCCATCATTCAGAGCATACAAGCAACAAGCAGAAGCATTACATGTCTGAGTACAGACAACTACAAAAGAAAAAGACTGAGAAGCCTGACTATCTACAAGACCCTCCCAAGGGTACAAGATCGTAGCTGAGGTAACAAGCTACTCGTCGAAGTCCACGAGAACACTAGTAAGACCGAAGTCTCCGCTGCAAAAACATAAATAAAGCAACGTGAGTACAAAGGTACTCAGCAAGACTTACATCAGATCCTATCATACATGCACTTGTATCAAGAGAGTAATGTGGGGTTTAGTTGCAGCAAGCCAGCTTTGACTCAGTGGCTATCCTATTCTACGACTACCAGAAACTCTTGAGGTGATATGGCGCACACGAGTCCACTAATCACCACACAATACACTACTATGGATTCATCCCCGTCTCCCTACGAGAAGGCCATCCATAGCACTCACACTTGTCTTGAGCATTTTATAGTATCCACTTCAAGTTGTCTATGTACCATGTAAGCATCCAAGAAGTCCATAACCGCGGACCCGGCTATTCGAATAGATCATGTTAACCCTGCAGGGGTGTACTTCTTCACACACGCTCTCGCCACTTACCGCCATGTACACGTCATGTATCTCGGCAACCTTCAAGCGGAAGCCTGGCGAGGGTGTCGGCCACGACCTGACTAACCACACAAGACTCTAGTCCAGGTTTATCGCCTATTCGGGTTCCATCTGCAAGGAGATCCCGCCGGGGTTTCGCTCACGGCCCCAAACGATGTGTGCAGGGTTCCCGAGCCCACCATCCGGGTGCCACTCGGTACACCAGGCCACGTGCACCTAGTCTGTCCCAAGCCCACCCTGCCGGGTGCCACTTGGTAGAAAAATAGCACTACCTACAAACACCAGAAACTAGTTGCGACTCCTGGACAGAGATCAAGTTGGCTAATAAGTCGAGAGGGGCACTTAAGCATTCCAATGTGTGGTAGTAGCTAGTCATTGGACGACATACATAGAACTCAGTGCTTAAGGACGGTTCCAGTGAGACAACCCACCATGTACTCCTACATGGCCTCTCACCGCTACCTTTACCAAATCGTGTTCACACACTTCACTCTCAGCATCAGAACATATCGTAACACTCCAATTCATTCCCAATGAACCAGACCTGACACAACTCTAAGCAATAGCAGGCATAGCATGGTAGGAACACAACATGTCTCAATCAACTCCTACACATGCTAGTGGGTTTCAACTATTTACTGTGGCAATGACAGGTCATGCAGAGGAATGGGTTCAACTACCACAGCACAAAGTAGCAGATGAATCGTTGTTGTCCTAATGCAATAACTGAGAGCAGGAGCGAGAGAGTAGGATTGTATCAGAATGAACAAGGGGGTTTGCTTGCCTGGTAGATCAACAGAGGAGGCACTGCTTCACAGACAGGTACTCTGGAACGGCTCCGGAGCAGGACCTATCGAGAAGGAACAGTGTTGGCAATCAAAACACAAGCATATGCAACACAATGATGCATGAACATGGCATGAATATGTGATGCTGATTGTGCTAATGCAGCTAGCATTATATTTGGATGAAGTCCATTTGAACCAAAGGTTCAAATGCATCTCCAAAATAAGCTCTTTATATAAGCCATTATAGTGTTTCACTTATACAGCATGTATAAGTTGGTTTGTCATGCATGAAACTAGTACAGATGGAAAGGTTGCATTTTTCTGATAATTTTTCATATATAAATTATTTCAATCTGAGCTACGGTTGAATTTCTATGAATTTTAGAAGTTTTGCTAATTTATGGAATTTCCTGATTTAAATTTAAACCAGAAAATAAATAATTGCGTCAGCACTGCGTCATGCTTGCGTCAGCAAGTCAACAGCGCTGACTGGTCAAACCTAACGTGTGGGGTCCACACGTCAGTGACAGGGGGTTAAACAGGGTTAGTTTAACTTAATTAAAAGATTAGGGGGCACCGGGGCCCACACGTCAGAGACCCTGGGGGGGTCAAACCCCAGGTCAAACAAGTCAAACCCACCGGCGGTTAGTCGCCGGCGAGATCCGCGGTGTACTTGTGCCCCGGGTTTCCTCTGTGGTGCTCCAAATGACGCGCGGCTAGGCGCGTTGGAAAGCCAGCTCGAAGGCGCGTCGGCCGGTGGCCGTGGCTGGGCCTGGGATGGCCGGAGTCGGCGGCGGCGAGCTCGGTTGCGGCCGCCGGAGTTCGGTCGTGGACGAGAGCGCGTTTGGAGCTCGAAGACGAGCGAAGCAAAGCGCTAGGGATGCTCTACGGGGCCTTACGAGCTTGTTGGACTCGCCGGGGTGACCAAATGGTCACCGGAGCTGCGTCGACGGTGAGCTCGGCGGCGGTGAAGGTTCAGCCATGATGGAGACGACAGCTAGAGGGCGAGCGCGACCAGGGGAGAGAGGGGAACGGTGGCGGAGCTCACCGCGGTTGCAGCGGGCGTCGAAGCGGGCTCGGGGACGCACTAGAGACGGCGGGGCGGCGATGGGGATCCACGGCGGCCGGAGGTGAAGAAGGCGACGGCGATGGCTCCACGGGGCGTCCGGCGAGGCACCGCTTGACGGAGAGGTGGTGGACGATGTGGCGGAGCTACCGGACTCGAAGAGAGGGAGAGGGCGAGGTGGTGGCCGCGGCAACGGCGAGCGGTGGCGTCGGTGGCGTTCGGCCGTGAGAGAGAGAGCGAGGGAGAGGAGAGGACGAGGGCGAGGGAGAGTGCGAGAGAGGTCGGGGTAGCTGCGTGGCGTCTCCGGGGCATCTAGACGAGGAGGGGAGAGGGCAGGCAGGCAGAGAGGGAGGTGGCGTGGCGCGGCGGAGCGCGCGCGCGTCGGGCACGCGCCCGTCCTCCTGTCGGGGAGGAAGACGACAGAGGAGGGGGACAGGTGGGCTGGGCTGGCCAGCTGGGCCGGCCAGGCCGCACAGTGCTGGGCCAGCACAGGAGCTAAGCGCCAGGTAAGTATCCCTTTTTATTTCTTTTTCTATTTTTCTGACATATGTTTTGATTTAATTAAAATATTAAATCATTTTATTACCTTATGCCAAATTTTGCAGGAGCTAACTATATTATTCCAAAGCTCCTCAGCAAATGGCATAATTTTTGGACATATATTATAAATATGACATATATATATCCAATGCAAATAATTATCGGATTAATCCAAATGGCCAAAATAAATATCCATGAGCTCCTAAAATATTTGTTTGAATTTTACCTCTGACCAATATTTTCAGAGAGCAACATGAACATTTTCTTGGACCTTTTTGGAACAATTTTTATTTAGGTCATTTTCAGAGATGATTCTAAGGGTTTCACAAATCCTCATTTCAAAATTAAATGGAATTTAAACATGATGCACAAATGACTAGCTAGTCTAGGTCATACCAGACTAGGGATGTGACAACTCGCCCCCACTTGAAAGAATCTCGTCCCGAGATTCAGGGGTCGACGGAAAGAAAGCGGGGTACTCCAGTCGAAGACGATCTTCTCGCTCCCAAGTAGCTTCTCTCTCGGAATGATGAGACCACTCAACCTTGAGAAACTTGATGTTCTGACGTCGAGTGACACGCTCTGCTTGATCGAGAATGCGAACCGGGTACTCTCGGTATGTGAGGTTATCTTGGAGATCAAGCGTTTCGTGGTCCACTCCGCGGATGGGATCCGAGAAGCAACGCCTGAGTTGAGAGACGTGGAAGACATCATGAACTCGAGAAAGATGTGGGGGTAGTTCCAACTGGTAGGCAACCTCTCCTCGTTTAGCGAGAATGCGAAAGGGACCAATGTAACGAGGAGCCAACTTGCCCTTGATACCGAAACGATGGGTACCCTTCAAGGGAGTAACCCGAAGGTAAGCTTTTCGCCAACTTCATAAGTCATATCCTTATGATGACGATCATACTGACTCTTTTGACGAGACTGGGCTGTTTTCAAGTTCTCACGAATGATGCGAACTTGCTCTTCTGCCTCCTGGATCATGTCCGGTCCAAAGAATTGTCTTTCACCGGTTTCTGACCAGTTCAAAGGTGTTCGACATCTTCGTCCATAGAGAACTTCAAAAGGAGCTTTCTTGAGGCTGGATTGATAGCTATTGTTATAAGCAAACTCGGCAAAAGGAAGACATTTCTCCCAATCCATACCGAATGAGATAACGCAAGCTCTAAGCATGTCTTCGAGAATTTGGTTGACCCGTTCCACCTGACCACTCGACTGAGGGTGGAAAGCGGTACTGAAGGAAAGATGGGTTCCCATGGCAGTTTGGAAACTCTCCCAGAAATGAGAAGTGAAAAGACTGCCACGGTCTGAATTGATCTCTAGTGGAACACCATGAAGTGACACTATTCGAGAAATGTATAAGTCAGCAAGCTGACTAGCAGTGATACTCTCTCGAACAGGAAGGAAGTGAGCCACTTTGGAAAGACGATCAATGACTACGAAGATAGCGTTATTCCCTCTCTTGGTCCTGGGAAAGCCGGTGATGAAGTCCATACCAACTTTATCCCATTTCCATTCAGGAATAGCTAAAGGCTGAAGGGTGCCAGCAGGTCTTTGATGCTCTGCCTTAACGCGACGACAAACGTCACATTTAGCAATGAACTCAGCGATTTCTCTCTTCATCCTAGTCCACCAGAACCTCTGGCGTAGATCCTGATACATCTTAGTACTACCGGGATGAATCGTGAGAGGAGATTCATGCGCCTCCTTAAGAATCAATTGTCGAAGATGTTGACTCTTGGGAACCACCAAGCGATTCACAAAGAAGACAACACCTCGATCATCCATAGAGAAACATCCACCAACTCCCTTCTTAATGTTTCTCTTAATGCGGATAACACCCCTATCAAACTTCTGATCAGAGATGATCTGATCCTCAAGGGTAGGTTTCGCCACCAAGGTAGAAAGGAATCCATGAGGAGCCATGTGAAGCTTAAGCTTACAGAATTCCTCATGGAGAAGTGGTTGGCCTTGCTGCAACATGAGATTGTTGCAATAGGATTTACGGCTTAGAGCATCAGCCATGACATTGGCTTTGCCTGGGGTGTAGGTAATCCCTAGATCATAATCTGTGATCAACTCCAACCAACGTCTTTGCCTAAGGTTCAGATCCGGTTGGGTGAAGATATACTTGAGACTCTACTTATCGGTGTAGATCTCGCAACGTTTACCAAGAAGGTAATGTTGCCAGGTCTTGAGTGCATAGACTACGGCTGCAAGCTCTAGATCATGTGTAGGATAATTATCCTCATGTGGATGCAACTGTCGAGATGCATAGGCAATCACATGACGATCCTGCATAAGAATGCAACCTAGTCCCTGTCGTGAGGCGTCACAATAGATAACAAAGTCCTTTGTGAAATCCGGTGGCACAAGTATGGGAGCAGAAGTCAGGCGTCTTTTCAGTTCCTGAAAACTGTACTCACACTGTGGGGACCACTCGAACTTTTTATCTTTCTTGAGAAGTTCCGTGAGGGGTTTGGCTACTTTGGAGAAGTTTTCAACAAAGCGGCGACAATAGCTGGCTAGACCAAGGAAACTCCTAACTTGTTTAACGGTCTCAGGTGGAGTCCAATCGAGAACGGCCTTGAACTCTCTCGGGATTGACAGCAATGCCCTTACCAGAAATTACGTGGCCTAGGTAGGTCACTTCTGGCAACCAAAATTCACACTTGGAGAACTTGGCATAAAGGCGGTGCTCTCTGAGTTTTTCTAACACAAGTCTAAGATGTTCGGCATGCTCTTCCTCGTTCTTCGAGTAAATAAGAATATCATCGAGGTAAACCACGACGAACTTATCTAAGTACTCCATGAAGATCGAGTTCATCAAGCGGGAGAAATGTGGCTGGGGCGTTGGTTAGGCCAAAGGACATGACGGTGTACTCGTACTGGCCATAACGAGTGACAAAAGCTGTCTTGGGAATGTCCCCGTTTCTGATCTTAATTTGGTGGTATCCTAACCTCAAATCCATCTTGGAGAAGACTGAGGATCCAGCGAGCTGATCATACAGGTCGTTGATCCTGGGGAGCGGATACTTGTTCTTTATCGTGACCAAATTAACGGGACGATAATCTACAACCATCCGGTCCGTACCATCCTTCTTCTTAACAAAGAGGACGGGGCAAGCCCAAGGAGAAGAACTAGGACGGATGAAACCCTTTTGCAAGGACTCATCAAGTTGTTTCTTAAGCTCGGCTAGTTCTAAGGGTGCCATCTTGTAAGGTCTCCTAGAGATTGGAGCTGTTCCTGGGATAAGATCTATGACGAACTCTACATCTCTGTCAGGTGGAACACCTGGCAGTTCCTCTGGAAAGACATCCGGAAAGTCACGGACTACCGGGATATCTTCAAGGTCTGGAAGAGGGCTGGCATTAAGAGAATAGAGCTGACGCTTTGCAACTCTAGTGGAGACAGTGACTATCTTGCCAGATGGGTGTGTAAGCTGAACAGATCTGTGTAACAATCAATCTTGGCATGATGAGCTGTCATCCAGTCCATACCCAAGATGATGTTAATATCTGA
Organism: Triticum aestivum; assembly: GCF_018294505.1. Taxonomy (NCBI): domain Eukaryota; kingdom Viridiplantae; phylum Streptophyta; class Magnoliopsida; order Poales; family Poaceae; genus Triticum; species Triticum aestivum. The sequence goes on along the minus strand of NC_057804.1, from coordinate 592,958,730 downwards.
GGACTTGAGGGCTACAAGTGATGCAAGGAATACAAGTCTGTCAACAAGGATTTCATTACCATGGCTAATTCTGGTGGTCTGCCATCTAGACCCTGGGGTTTGGATTTCAAGCGGAGTTGGCATATCACAAAATGACATGTCGTGCAAACGAGCATAGCCTTCAGAAATGAAGGAGTGAGATGCTCCAGTATCGAATAGAACTGATGCTGGGTGACAATTGACAAGGAGTGTACCAAGAACGACATCCGGATCATCATGAGCGTCTTTAGCTGAGACGTGATGCACACGTCCACGTTTGGTGGGGCTGACTTGACACTGATCATCTTGCGTGATGGCTTAACACAGCCAACAGTCTTCTCGGCCTGGGGTGGAGCATAACTAGCTGAGAGCAGTCACGTGCATAGTGTCCTGGCTCTCCGCATGTGAAGCAAGTCCCTGAAGTTGGACATGGACCCGCACTGACAAACGATCTACCAGTAGGCCTGGGTGGAACATACGACTGAGCTGGGGGAGGCACCACATGGGATGGCCTCAGTGCATATCCGGAAGGAAGAACGGAGTTTGGAACCCAAATCCGGCGCTTTTGAGAACTAGAACCGGAAGAAGATCCCAAATCACGGGCGTGCTTATGAGACTCCTCGTAGGTGAGCTGAGCTATCTCTGCATTGATGGCCTTGTTCACAAGAGCTTGGAATGTATCACAATGATGCAGGTGGAGATCACGACGCAACTTGGGGTTGAGACCCTTCCGGAACCTAGCCCGCTTCTTGGCGTCCGTGGACACCTCTTCTGTGGCATAGCGGGCAAGGTTCGCAAACTCTCTGCTGTAAGCATCAACAGCCATCTTACTCTGGGTGAGACTACAGAACTCTTCTCTCTTGCGATCAATGAGGGCCTGGGGAATGTGATGCTCGCGAAAAGCCTCAGTGAAAACCTTCCAAGTAGGAATCTGGCCAGCTGGAAGCATAGCCTCATAGTTCTGCCACCAAAGACCAGCAGGACCTTCCAGGTGGTATGTGGCATAGGTGACCTTGTCATCTTCAGCTACGCTCGCGGAACGCAGCTTATGAGTGATGCTACGGAGCCAGTCATCTGCATCGAGTGGCTCGATGGAATGATGAAAGGTAGGTGGGTGCAAGCGAATGAAGTCATGAATGGTCGCAGACTTATCGGACTGATGTGCGGTGTTCTCCTTGATACGTGCCAACAAACGGTTAGACTCACGCTTGTTCCTCTCCATTTCTAACATGAACTGTGTCAACGAAGGCAGGTCGGGAGGATCCTCATCCCTACCATCTTCATGGTTCTGGCTACGAATAATAGAACTTGATGACATCCTGAGAAATGAAACCAGGGACGGAGTCAGCATCAACTATAGACTGTAGAATGTAGGACAAGGAATTAGTATCTCTCGAACTCCTAGGGAAATTCCGGCAGCATAACGGCAGTAAAATGCTCAGAATGAGACATCCTACTAAAAATGGGGTGGTAACATACTCATCAGCATTACTCAAGGTTCTGAGATCATACTAAACAGACTACACCGGAAATACTCGAAACTGGGGTATGACTCTGATCAACCAACCCTATGGGACTACGGAGCAGTAACACGTGATCCTGATAGACGGAAGAGAAAGCCTAGTTCCTTAACCCCGTAGGAAAGATAGGACGACTCAGATCAGAAGGCCATGAGGTAAAGGAGTAAAAGGAGCCTTACGTTCCTTCCCACAATCAATTCCCTTACATAACTAAAGAATTTCTAGACTCAACTTCGACCAGTTTGGCTTGGTAATCCTACAGGCAGTCAGGCTCTGATATCAAAGCTGTCGGGACCCCGACTCAATGCCACACCGATCTAGCATGTAACACATCATATCACTTTGCGGCCTCACGCACGGTATTCCCACGGGTGTCGCCTTACCATGGCCCGGGACCATTTGCGCCTTTTGGCTCACGTATATGATAGTGTCGCTAGCATCCATATGACAGAGAACCCGGGCCGACATGACTAGTCGTGAACCCAAAGTGGCACTAACCTATGGGGACAGGCATACATGAATCACATCGAGCATGTCGGTCATCAACGTATGAATTCGGGCTGTAGCACTGGGCTAACAGGACTCCGGTATCCCGGGCTGAAGCGGGCTAGGCAGGACTCCGAATATCACCGCGTGACATTTCCCCGAAGGGACAGACATAGGAACGAGGTGAAACACATGCCGGCCAGTCAGGTGTCCAAGCAGTAGTGCTGGGCTAGCAGGACTCCGGTGAACCGGGCTGTAGCGGACTACTATCTCTCAAAAGCACGAGACTACATTTCCCCATAAGAGAGGCTACCAAGGATAAACAACTAGGTTGTCAGATCCCACACATAGCAATACAAGTTACACGTACGCATAACATGCAAGTATGTGCTGTACAACATGGCATCACAACATAACGCAAACTCATATAGATAAAGGCTTAGAAGAGCCTCATAGCAATAAATACAAACAGGGGTCACATGACCCATCATTCAGAGCATACAAGCAACAAGCGGAAGCATTACATGTCTGAGTACAGACAACTACAAATGAAAAAGACTGAGAAGCCTGACTATCTACAAGACCTCCCAGGTCAAGATCGTAGCTGAGGTACAAGCTACTCGTCGAAGTCCACGAGAACACTAGTAAGACCGAAGTCTCCGCTGCAAAAACATAAATAAAGCAACATGAGTACAAAGGTACTCAGCAAGACTTACATCAGATCCTATCATACATGCACTTGTATCAAGAGAGTAATGTGGGGTTTAGTTGCAGCAAGCCAGCTTTGACTCAGTGGCTATCCTGTTCTACGACTACTAGAAACTCTTGAGGTGATATGGCGCACACGAGTCCACTAATCACCACACAATACACTACTATGGATTCATCCCCGTCTCCCTACGAGAAGGCCATCCATAGCACTCACACTTGTCTTGAGCATTTTATAGTATCCACTTCAAGTTGTCTATGTACCATGTAAGCATCCAAGAAGTCCATAACCGCGGACCCCGCTATTCGAATAGATCATGTTAACCCTGCAGGGGTGTACTTCTTCACACACGATCTCGCCACTTACCGCCATGTACACGTCATGTATCTCGGCAACCTTCAAGCGGAAAGCCTGGCGAGGGTGTCGGCCACGACCTGACTAACCACACAAGACTCTAGTCCAGGTTTATCGCCTATTCGGGTTCCATCCGCAAGGAGATCCGGCCGGGGTTTCGCTCACGGCCCCAAATGATGTGTGCAGGGTTCCCGAGCCCACCATCCGGGTGCCACTCGGTACACCAGGCCACGTGCACCTAGTCTGTCCCAAGCCCACCCTGCCGGGTGCCACTTGGTAGAAAATAGCACTACCTACAAACACCAGAAACTAGTTGCGACTCCTGGACAGAGATCAAGTTGGCTAATAAGTCGAGAGGGGCACTTAAGCATTCCAATGTGTGGTAGTAGCTAGTCATTGGACGACATACATAGAACTCAGTGCTTAAGGACGGTTCCAGTGAGACAACCCACCATGTACTCCTACATGGCCTCTCACCGCTACCTTTACCAAATCGTGTTCACACACTTCACTCTCAGCATCAGAACATATCGTAACACTCCAATTCATTCCCAATGAACCAGACCTGACACAACTCTAAGCAATAGCAGGCATAGCATGGTAGGAACACAACATGGCTTCAATCAACTCCTACACATGCTAGTGGGTTTCAACTATTTACTGTGGCAATGACAGGTCATGCAGAGGAATGGGTTCAACTACCACAGCACAAAGTAGCAGATGAATCGTTGTTGTCCTAATGCAATAACTGAGAGCAGGAGCGAGAGAGTAGGATTGTATCAGAATGAACAAGGGGGTTTGCTTGCCTGGTAGATCAACAGAGGAGGCACTGCTTCACAGACAGGTACTCTGGAACGGCTCCGGAGCAGGACCTATCGAGAAGGAACAGTGTTGGCAATCAAAACACAAGCATATGCAACACAATGATGCATGAACATGGCATGAATATGTGATGCTGATTGTGCTAATGCAGCTAGCATTATATTTGGATGAAGTCCATTTGAACCAAAGGTTCAAATGCATCTCCAAAATAAGCTCTTTATATAAGCCATTATAGTGTTTCACTTATACAGCATGTATAAGTTGGTTTGTCATGCATGAAACTAGTACAGATGGAAAGGTTGCATTTTTCTGATAATTTTTCATATATAAATTATTTCAATCTGAGCTACGGTTGAATTTCTATGAATTTTAGAAGTTTTGCTAATTTCTGGAATTTCCTGATTTAAATTTAAACCAGAAAATAAATAATTGCGTCAGCACTGCATCATGCTTGCATCAGCAAGTCAACAGCGCTGACTGGTCAAACCTGACGTGTGGGCTCCACACGTCAGTGACAGGGGGTTAAACAGGGTTAGTTTAACTTAATTAAAAGATTAGGGGGCACCGGGGCCCACACGTCAGAGACCCTGGGGGGTCAAACCCCAGGTCAAACAAGTCAAACCCGCCGGCGGTTAGTCGCCGGCGAGATCCGCGGCGTACTTGTGCCCCGGGTTTCCTCTGTGGTGCTCCAAATGACGCGCGGCTAGGCGCGTTGGAAAGCCAGCTCGAAGGCGCGTCGGCCGGTGGCCGTGGCTGGGCCTGGGATGGCCGGAGTCGGTGGCGGCGAGCTCGGTTGCGGCCGCCGGAGTTCGGTCGTGCACGAGAGCGCGTTTGGAGCTCGAAGACGAGCGAAGCAAAGCGCTAGGGATGCTCTACGGGGCCTTACGAGCTTGTTGGACTCGCCGGGGTGACCAAATGGTCACCGGAGCTGCGTCGACGGTGAGCTCGGCGGCGGCGAAGGTTCGGCCATGATGGAGACCACAGCTAGAGGGCGAGCGCGACCAGGGGAGAGAGGGGAACGGTGGCGGAGCTCACCGCGGTTGCAGCGCGCGTCGAAGCGGGCTCGGGGACGCACTGGAGACGGCGGGGCGGCGATGGGGATCCACGGCGGCCGGAGGTGAAGAAGGCGACGGCGACGGCTCCACGGGGCGTCCGGCGAGGCACGGCTTGACGGAGAGGTGGTGGATAACGTGGCGGAGCTACCGGACTCGAAGAGAGGGAGAGGGGGAGGTGGTGGCCGCGGCAACGGCAAGCGGTGGCGTCGGTGGCGTTCGGCCGTGAGAGAGAGAGCGAGGGAGAGGAGAGGACGAGGGCGAGGGAGAGTGCGAGAGAGGTCGGGGTAGCTGCGTGGCGTCTCCGGGGCATCCAGACGAGGAGGGGAGAGGGCAGGCAGGCAGAGAGGAAGGTGGCGTGGCGCGGCGGAGCGCGCGCGCGTCGGGCACGCTCCCGTCCTCCTGTCGGGGAGGAAGACGACAGAGGAGGGGGACAGGTGGGCTGGGCTGGCCAGCTGGGCCGGCCAGGCCGCACAGTGCTGGGCCAGCACAGGAGCTAAGCGCCAGGTAAGTATCCCTTTTTATTTCTTTTTCTATTTTTCTGACATATGTTTTGATTTAATTAAAATATTAAATCATTTTATTACCTTATGCCAAATTTTGCAGGAGCTAACTATATTATTCCAAAGCTCCTCAGCAAATGGCATAATTTTTGGACATATATTATAAATATGACATATATATATCCAATGCAAATAATTATCGGATTAATCCAAATGGCCAAAATAAATATCCATGAGCTCCTAAAATATTTGTTTGAATTTTACCTCTGACCAATATTTTCAGAGAGCAACATGAACATTTTCTTGGACCTTTTTGGAACAATTTTTATTTAGGTCATTTTCAGAGATGATTCTGAGGGTTTCACTAATCCTCATTTCAAAATTAAATGGAATTTAAACATGATGCACAAATGACTAGCTAGTCTAGGTCATACCAAACTAGGGATGTGACAACTCCCTGTTACGGTGGGAGGTCGGCGGCCGAGCGATGTGCGTTTCTCTCATACACATACGCGCGTGTGTGCAAGGCGTCGGCTCTAACTGAACCCGAGGGAGGCGTTGGGCTCTAACTGAACCCGAGCGATTGCACTGCAGGCTACGCATTACTGAACCCGAGCGATCGATCGATGGATGTTAACTGAACCCGATCGAGCGATCCCTTCGCTACTGCTGCTAACTGAAGCCGATCGATTGGATGAACAGTGAGTGTTGCGGGGGGGGTGGATGAACAGTGAGCGGTGGGGTTGCCTCTGGATGAACAGGACCCCATGGTGTGGAGGATTGGGTGAACAGTAGACGGTGGAAGGGTGCTCGTGGAGGGGTGGATGAACAGGACCCCGTGGTGTGGAGGGCCGGATGAACAGTAGATGGTGGAGGGGTGCCCGTGAAGGGGTGGATGAACAGGACCCCGTGGTGTGGAGGGCTGGATGAACAGTAGATGGTGGAGGGGTTCCCGTGGAGGGGTGGTTGAATAGTAGCTGGTGGAGTAGCGCGCGGTGGAGGCTGGATGAACAGGAGCCCGTGGAGGCTGGAGGAGGTCGACGGTAGCCCGTGGAGGCCGGAGGAGGTCGACGGTGGAGATGAATAGTATCTCATGGAGTCCCGTTTTGCGGTACACCACACCCCTCCCGATGAAGAGGACCCCCGTTTCGACCATAGTGCTCCAACACAAGTCTGTTTCCTCCGTTTTGCGGTACGCCACACCCCTCCCGATCAACAGGACCCCCGTTTTGACCGTAGGAGGTCCGTTTCATCCGTTTTGCGGTACGCCACACCCCTCCCGATCAACAGGACCTCTGTTTTGACCGTAGGAGGTCTGTTTCCTCCGTTTTGCAGTACGCCACACCCCTCCCGATCAACAAGACCCCCGTTTCGACCGTAGGAGGTCTGTTTCCTCCATTTTGCGGCACGCCAGACCCCTCCCGATGAACACGACCCCCGTTTCGAACGTGGCCAGTCGAACACAAGGCCGTTTCCTCCATTCTGCTGTACGCCAGGCCTCGTTTCCATCATCTGTTCCATCCAAGCCCTCCCGATGAACACGACCATGCATTCCATTCCGACCCACCCGGTTGGCTCCCATGCGTTCTGTTGCCTCCCGATGAACACGATGCATTCCGTTACCTCCCCATGAACACGACGCATTTCGTTGCCTCCCCATGAACACGACGCATTCCATTGCCTCCCCATGAACACGACGACGACGTTGTTTCTCTGTTCTGACCCAGCCATGTTCACGAGCCCTGGCCATACGTATGCGCGAGTAGGCGTTCGAGACCCCACCCGTATGTATGTACGTGGCCGTATTTTCTTTCTTGCACCCTGGCCATTGTACATACATGTACATGCTACATGCGCGCCTCTACTACGACACGTGTGCGCCTCTACTACGACATGCGCGTGCCTCTACATCCACCAGTATGTACGTACACGTTCGCGACCAGAATGACAACGCTACGTACGCTTCGACCAGGTGGGTCCCGACTGTCGGGCAATTCCTTGCGTGCGAAGATGTAGCTGGTGGGTCCCAGCAGTCAGGGGTGCGAATCGTTTTTTTGCCCGGACGCACTTTCTTGCGTGCGAAGGTGTAGCTGGTGGGTCCCAGCAGTCAGCTGGCGAATCGTTTTGTTTTTTTTTGCCCGGATGCACTTCCTTGCATGCGAAGGTGTAGCTGGTAGGTCCCAGTAGTCAGGGGGGAAACGTTTTTTTCGTGAAATACGGTGGCCCGTCCGGTGGGTCCCCGCTGTCAGGTGGAGGAATAATTATTTTGCGCGTAATAAGGAGGCACTTCCTTGCGGCCGCCGTGGACCCAGCGATCAGCCTCTCCACTTACAGTACTCTTCCGATGGAAGTCGGTCGTTGACCGCATTGACCATGCCGCGCCGAGAGCACCAGGGCGGTGGACGACGGCGAGGCCTAGGAAGGGGACGACGCGGAGCCGGGGAAGAGGCGGCAGTGGATGCCCACGCGGAGAGGAGTACGACTGTACGAGGGTTTACTGTTAGTCTGCCGTCACCGGAGAATAACAGCAGGTGTGGGCCAGTAGAGGGATGGCTAGGCCAGTGATGGGAGTACGGTGCGGGCGGTGAGGCCTGCGCGGCAGCACAGCCGGCCGCGGGAAGGAGGGAGCAGGCAGTCCCGCCGGCGCTTGTTTGAGCGGCTGGAGCAGGAAGAGCAGAGAGTGAAGAAGCACGACGGCCGTTGGATGGACATCCAAAGGTCACTGCTTGTGCGTCAACCTTCTTTTTAGGAAAGCATCAAATCTGTGGAAAACAGCATACAACCCATCTGCCATTATTTCTAATAATTTACAACCCATTTACTAATTCTTAAGGTTTTTTGGAGCCCATATTCTTTTTGTTAGCATTACAGCCCATATCGTGGCCACGGTTAAAAAATTATATGAAATTTTGCATATTTCGATGCAGTCCAAACTGTTTTTAATCCCAAAATTTCGAATCACATTCAAACTGATTTTAAAAATAAATGTATATCAATATAAAATCCAATAAATTCTCCATGCATAAAAATTAATGTAATTTAAAATCTCGAAATGAAAAAAAAGATATTTGAAACTAATTGTCGGTTTGATGTGTTTCAAAAATGTACAACCCATTTCACATTACTGATGGGCCATTTTCTCGGCCAGACGAATGAAAGATCTCCTCGTCTTGAAAGATTTGCAGCCCAACAGGCCTGACAAAGCAACTTACTTGGCAAATCACAAAAAACTGGGTTGTGGCTGTGGACCCAGCTATCAGCCTCTCCATGTACAGTACTCTTCCGATGGAATGTCGTTGACCACATTGACCATGTCGCACTGAGAGCACCAAGGCGGTGGACGACAGCGAGGCCTAGGAAGGGGACGACGCGGAGCTGGGGAAGACGCGGCAGTGGATGCCCACGTGGAGAGGAGTACGACCGTACGAGGGTTTACTGGTTTGTCTGCCGTCGCCGGAGAATAATAGCAGGTGTGGGTCAGTAGAGGGATGGCTAGGACAGCGATGGGAGTACGGTGGGGCGGTGAGGCCTGCGCGGCAGCACAGCCGGCCGCGGGGAGGAGGGAGCAGGCAGTCCCGCCGGCGCTTGTTTGAGCGGTTGGAGCATGAAGAGCAAAGTTTGAAGAAGCACGACAGCCATTGGATGGACATCCAACAGTCACTGCTCTCATGTGTTGACTAAGTTGACAGGGCGTTGCGTGTGTGTCAACCTTTTTTTTATGAAAGCATACGCGTCAACCTGTAGTAGGCGCACAAGTCAGCCTCAAATATATGGAAAACAGCAGACAACCCATCTGCCATTATTTCTAATAATGTACAGCCCATTTTCTAATTCTTAAGAAATTTTTTGGAGCCCATCTTCTTTTTGTTAGCATTACACCCCATATTGTGGCCACGGTTAAAAAGTATACAAAATTTTGCATATTTCGGTGCGGTTAACTGTTTTTAATCCAGAAATATCGATTCACATTCAAACTATTTTGAAAAATAATTTATATAAATATAAAATCCAAATAATTGTCCACGCATAAAAATCAATGGAATTTAAAATTTTGTAATGAAAAAAATTGAAACTAATTCCCGGTTTGATGTGTTTTAAAAATGTACAGCCCATTTCTGGGCAAACCGGATGAAACTCTCCTCGTCTTGAAAGATTTGCAGCCCAGCAGGGCCGATAAAGCAAGTAGGCCTTGTTTGGGTATTTCTTTAAAAAAATAGAAGTGGGCTAGCCATTTTCAGCAAGAAAAAAACACAGTCGGGCTCATGATGTGGTAAACATAAATAAAACCCTGGCTAGACGGGCCATGGCCCCCGCATAGCCCCGTTGCTACCCTGATCCGTCGCTAAAACTAGTATAAATAACAGTTGCTTGTTCCTCAAAAAAAACTGCGCGACCTGCTGGGTCCCTGGTGTCAGCCGCTTGTAGTGTAATTCTCTCGTTTATTAACTACGTTGACAATGGCGTGAGCCCCAGATGTCCAACCATTAGGAGGAACCATATTTTTGGGCTTGTAATACAGAGGCACTTGCTTGCGTACTGCCATTACGCTGGTGGGTCCCTACTGTCATCCTCTCCACATACAGTCATTTCCTTGTTCCTCTCGGTTGTTGACGATGTTGACAATGCAAGAGGGCGGCGCACCGGCACGGCGAGCGAACCAAGGCCGCAAGGCGGAGGACGAAGGCGAGGCCTCGGACGGAACGAACAGGAGCCCTGGAAGATGCGCTGGTCTAGTCACAGGCGGAGGGGAGTATGAGGGTTGACTGGTTCGGGTGCGGGTGCGTGTTGGGGCTGACGTCGCTGGAGAATAATAGGACGTGTGGGGGAATTGAGGGAGGGACTGGCCAACATTGGAGGGTACATACGGTCGCAGCCAGCCATGGGATGCGGGAGCAGGCGGAGCTGACGGGGTGGTTTGGTTTGGGCGGTTGGAGGAAGAAGACAAGAGATAGAAGATACACGACAGATGTTGGATGTCAATCCAACGACTGGTAGGCAGAATCGTTTGCTGACTAGCTAGGCTATTTCCTCGCGGTTCCCAAATGTCAGAATCCAAATCTGTCACGGTCATGCAGCCTTTCCTATGAAAATTTACAACCCATTTGATGTGCTAGTTCGAAATAAGTTTGTGGGTGCTGGTGGGGGCTAATCACTTGGCTTCTGTAATGCACAGTGAGCTCAAGCAGCCGGCGAGAGTGATGTTATGTCCCTTGGTTGGGATTTGTTACAATATTTCACTCTAAATTAAACGAATGGCAAGCCATGCCTTGTTTCAAAGAAAATATGACAGTCACAGCCGAGTTGAAAAGGGCAGGAACATCTAACTCCAGCTTACAAACTGTACAAAAGCACGAGGGTTAATTGTTCATCATGTTTACAAAAAAACCCAGGTTGAAAAGGGCAACAACATCTAACTCCAGCACTGTTTTCGGCAGTCACAGTCAAATGGATCGGTCAGGTCCATAGAATGAACATCCTGGGTCGTAAAATTTACTGGATTATGACCACAATATGTTGTAAACAGAAGCCCGACACGTTCAGATGCTCTTTTGCCCACCTGAAACTCCTTTTTTTGCTCTTCGACATACCCATCCGTCAAAACCATGCTGCTGATAAACTTAAGCCTGATGGACAATAGTAACCTCGCATTCAGCAGGAAGAATGTGACAAATCTAGTGTTTGCACGGTTGGCTACATATCGTTCTAGCGTTATTGTCTTCAATCGAATCTCATGAGAAGTGAGAAAATCCCGATGCTTACGAATCCACCGATTGGTTATAACTTTCTTACCCCGTCCTGTTGCCTAAATAGATATGAAGATTGAAAACAGTTAAGGTCTAAAAAAAGAGTGTTGAAAGAGCAACAACTGAACGGTTAATTCTAGTACACTATATGCGGGCTTCCAATGTGCGTGTGAAACTATCACCTTTATATACAACTTCTCCAGACATGGAAAGCATTGCAGCAAGCCAATAATCTTGTTCAGATCAAAACTAATCATTTGGATATATAAGATCTTGACAGAATCCAGCACCATTGATAGGCCATCCATGGAGAAACTCTTCATTGAGCATAGAACATAATATTAGTACAAAATGTGTACTCCAAGATGATATATAACTTATGTGCAGAAATTTAAAATGCAGCTTATGGTTACAAGTGTAGATGATAATATAAAGTAGCTAAAGAACTGTGGAGCCAAACACCATATTGAAATGAGCACAGAGATCATGTATTACACCCAAGGTCTCTAGTTTAGGCGCAGAGAGGACGGTTATTTGCAACGGTGAATAACTAGAATCAAGGATCAACCTTTGAAGTGAAGGGGCATCTTGGATGATGAGCTGCCTTCCGTTAAAAGAAATTTCAATTCTTACAAGGTTAGGCGACTTTATTTGGAGACAACCGATTCTAACTGTGAAAACAAGCACCAAGCACTCCAGGGCAGGGCAACTGGAGTGGATTATGTTGTGCAATGAGGCCTCCGATATACGAACCGGCACAAGTGAAAGTTTCTTGAGAAATGGGAGTCGAAGGTTTAGTACCAGATTGTCTGGTAGGTAGCACAGCGCAAAGGTGGCGGTGTGGAGAGAGGAGGAAAACCGGGAGATGGACATCGATGTTGAGGGCACAAGTTCATGGCGTTCGTTATGTGGTATGTGATTTCCAGGGGAATAGTAGAACTCAAGCAGCTGTAGTTCTGTGAATTCAGGGGATTTCAGCCAGGCATCCACCGTGCAGGGCATGGTATGCTTGCTCAGGTAGCATGACGGGATGCAGATGCTTTGAACGGAGCCCTGGTGGGAGGAGATGATGGCTCTGGGGATTTCAAAATCATTGAAGAGAGATAGCTGACGATAGTCAAGATTAAGGGGCACGGCACGCCATAGAGGGCTCCACCGAATTGAGAGGACTTGGGTGCGGCAGCAATCCTTGGTGGGGAGAAGCGAGATGATCTCCCCAAGGACAGCGTCCGGGAGATCGCTGATGCGGTCCACCCGAGATTCTACGGGTTACTGGGATCCGGTGGGGGCGGGGTCGCTGCTTCTCCCCGCGCTGCCGGTTGCAGGGTCTACAACAGGCGTCGCCGCTGGCGGGAGCCTCATCTTCTTGGCGCTGGGGTCAGCCGACTCCATTTTCCTCGAGGGCATCGCGTCGCGCTCACGGATTTGAGCAGAGTAATGAATGACGAGCCTAGTTGTAGAGCGAGTGAAGAAGAAGGAGGGCTGAGGTTTTTTCTGTAGTAGTGAGGAAGAAGGGGAGCTGGGGTTTTCTGTAGGAGTGAGGTGAGGAATTTGGGGGTACGAGTGGAGCGAGCTGACATGAGGTGGGTGCGAGCGAGGAGGAAGAAGAGCGCCCAGGTTTTTTTGGAGGCGGTGTGCTGGGTGTGGGTAGCGCCTCTCATTCAGTAAATATAGGGCTTTTGAATTGATTTTACTATTTACCTAGTGTGGATGGGTTGTTTTGTCTTGGGCCCAGTGAAACAATTACTACTAGTACAGTGAAGACACTCTACAGCTACCCAGAAAAACAATTACTACTAGTACAGTGGAGACACTCTACCGCTTCTGGCTCCTCCTAGGTCATTGAAATGTCTCCCTCTACTGAATGCCGTTATACTTTTGTTCACCGACATGCGGGCCATCCAGCGCGTGGGCCCAAATGCCATCCACCAAGTTAGAAGGCAGTATGCAGGCGGAGAGTAACCCCGGTCGTAGCACGGCAGTAATGAGCCGTCCTATCATTTCACTCTTCACTCTTCACTGCAGTCTAAGTTTGACGGACGAAGCAACCATCATTTCACTCTTCACTGAATCCCCTTCTCACCGTCTTCAAGAAAGGCAACACTCGCATCTGCCACTGTTCTTGTTTCCCAATGAAGGGAAGGTAAGCGGATCCGTGATGTTGGTATATTTTCGTTCAGAGAAAAAAAAAGAACTTTTGCAAAGCAGTAACCGATCCTCACTCTCTTTTTTGTTTCATTTTCATTGCGATTGTGTTTTCCTTTCAGTGGTCTCCTAGTATTCGTCAGTTTCATGATCGACCAAGGAGAACGAGGCAAAGAACTACTGATATTGGAGCAGACGTGGGAGGCTGATCCCCACGAGACAGAGAGCTCCAAGAAGATGGAGGCAGCTACCGAGCCGACCCCAGATACGCTCACGGCCACTACTGAGATGGTCAACACCCCGTTTGAGGTTACAGCCCCCGTGGCACTTCAGGAGCAGTTTCCCCCTTCGAGGATGTGTCCCCCCCCCCCCCCCCCGCTGAGCTGCCCAAGGTGATTTTCTTCTTTGCCGATCTCGATTGTGGTTTTTCATCTAAGTATGTAGTGATTAATAATGCAAAATTTTATTAGCTTTGATGCCATGCTATACATAGTGGTTTAAATAACTTGTGTTTCTTATACTGAAAAGTAATTCAGAATTTGTTGCTGTTTCAATTAGAACCCTGATGCAGACAAGGATTGTGCGGTTGTACATGTCACTCGCTATGAGGCGGATGACCTGAATATACGCACTGAGAAAACATAGTTCTTAGGCTATTGGATCCTGGAAGCCATTTGCGGTTATACCAATGAAGAGTTGTATTCCAGCCTCACTGTTGTCAGGCGTGTTGTCCAGGGTGTACTGAAGCACAAGAAGTTCAAAGCTACTCCTTCGTTTGTGAGGCAAACTGTTCTTGTCAAGCTTACGCAGGAAGATGATGTAGCATGCCTCCACAAACAAGTTTATCAGTGGCAAGGCCACAAGGTTGTCTTCATGAAGGTTCACAGGATTGAGCTGCTACGGGACGTCCTCGATGATGTTCATGGCAAGGTCCGTCTTGTGTCCAGCCCAAATTAGATCGAGGCATGAAATAGTTGCCCCAGCTAGTGTGTAATAGTAGTTTGGATTGTGTCTAATTATCCGAACCTTGCCTGTTATCGACCCCTCTGGGGCTAGTACATTGTTTGAATCCGTCTATGGGAACTGCTGCTACTTTTGTATGCCCATGAATCATGTGAGAACCATCATAATTGTTGCCGAAATAGATGCGTCCTCACTAGTTTTTTCATGAATATGGCATGGTAAGACATAAGTTGTCACGGTTTATCATACGAGCAGTGTGTGTTTTGATGAAATAGAGCACTCGTTCGAGAACTGTGCGCCAACATATACATAAGTACTTGTAAACACTGTTGGTGCTACCCCACTTGTAAGCAGTTGGGCAAAACATGGTACATTGGCTCAGCTTGCTTCAACACTAGGCTATCGACCAGCTAACAATCAACAATCTGCTGTCTGACATATAAGCAACTATGTATCTTGTTATAGTGGTTCATGCAGTTAATTGAGGCTACAATGTAATAAATTGCAAACGTTTACACACTAGTCCAGCGCTCATGTGGAACACTCACATTAAACTCGTCTTCATAAAAAACTTGAAAAGCATAAGTTAAGCAATTTTATACATCTCAATGATTCATAGAACATAATAAACATATACTAGTTCACAGCAAAAGACAAAGTTGTGAGAAGGTTGACAAATCAGGAAAAAACAAGTAAGGCTTCTCTGAGCAAAGGGCCTCCCGGCAGGCTTAAATTTCCTGGAGTTCACTCTGGTTTTTTCTTGTTGCCACCATCTGGGGTTAGGTTCTCTCATTCCAGAATAACCAATTATAATTGTGGTCTCAGCTGGAATGCTGAACTGAACCATGCAGTGTACTGACCAGTTGAAATGCTTGTGCATTCCACTAAATTTAAGCACCGTTATTTGCAGAAATAAGCAGACCACAATGGCTCTTGTCCGAGCACCTGTCCAAAAAACTGTCGTGCAGTCGTGCCAGCTAGTCCTCGGTCCGTGGAAGAACTGGAAGAAAGTGCATTCCGGACTAGGATGCAGTGGTTTTTGCTCGTCCCTGCACTGCAATCAGGATTTAAAACGTACGAATCAGCTTCTTTTAGATTGCGTTGGTCATTCTACCTTAGTTACTACCAATGTAGGAATACCTTGAAGACTGGAGGTTAGATGACGGCAACGAGGGATAGCCATCTCATTTTGCGCAGTTGTACTAAAACTAAGGTGTGTGCTTTTGATTGCGCGGATAGAAACGATACGGAGACAGACATCCTGAAACGATATGGAGACAGACATCACTGTTTGCGCAAATACGAAATATGGTTATTTAAACAATGACAGATATTTGCAATGGCGTATGATTAACAGCAACATCTATTGTGTTATAATTGGCACTAGATTGACAATATGAAGAGTCCTTAAGTAAGTAGCATCACATCACATCAACAATGCCACCAGATTAACATGCAGAACAATAGCATTAGTATTACTGTCATGAGAGTAGCACATGGTCAGTAAATGTGCAATCAAATCTAGACAGGCTCATTCTCATTTGCGTTGTCCCCCAACACCCGTCACTTTCTTTCCTTTTTCAACCAAGAGATAGGTCCACTTCCCCCCACCCTTCGCCATCCACCATGCTTTCTTCGTCTTTTCAACCAAGAGACCGGTTGGGTAGCTAGTATCTACTACTTTCCCCTGTTTCCTCTTAGAACCAAGTCCTAGATTCATGCTACAGCTTTCCCACTTTCTTCCCTGTTTGAACCAACTCTTAGAGTCGACTGTATGAACTAGCTTTACCTCAAATAATAGTAAAAGTCTAGGTGGCTTTGCAACAGCGGACGGAAGTAGAAAAAGATCCACACAAAGGGAGCTGGGCCAGTAGAGCAAGGCAGGTTTTGAAGGAATATATACCTGAGTGTCGTCGGCATGTGGCAAAGACGGTGTCGGCAGGCCGCATCTTGGCCACAATACCGCAGGTAGGAAGAAGGGGTCGGAGGCACTCCCGAGCCGGTGCTCTCTCGGAGAGAACGGCACGGCGGCCGACCGGGACGCGCGGGTAGCCGTTGGTCTCCTCCCTCGCCGCCGACGATAGCGTGAACGATGCACCTACACCCCTGCCCCGGTCGAGGTTGTCTGGTCAGATTTGTGACCAGCCGTGAGCTGTGAGAGAGTGTGGCCACCTATGTCTTGCTTAGATTTGGAGAGCATGAGAGAGTGAACGGGAGGAATCCTAGTAAAGCAAGCGCTAAGGCTCCTGCTTGTATATATAGTGGAGTGATTTTGTTGTACCAGCTTCAAAAAAATGCGCTCCTACATGTACCAGTGAGTGGGTGTGAGAGAACTAGTGCGTGCGTGCACCGCTTCTCTTCGTGAGAGTACAATATTCTATGCCCAAAGAACGTTCACCGCAAGAGTAATAATATAAGTGTGTGACATGTGAGCTAAAATAAAATGTGCGCGATGTATTTTGTTTTTTAGAAGTTCTGAGGGTAGGGTGTGAAGAGCAGATATGTGTGTGACGTCTACGTGCAGATAGACGCTGGGTGCGACGTGCGAGTCTGTGAGAGGACTCGGGAGAGTCGTGACTCGTGAGGGTGCTTGTGCGTGAGAGGGAGGGGGCACGTATCAATGCAATGCATGTGTCCGTAAATAATTATCCGACAAACATTCGCCACAAGCCTTTTCCTGACGAACGCTGTAAGAACCGTTAGATCGACATCCGACAGTGTCAGTTTTGCCATGTCATTTAACAGAACAGACACTCCTCCTACACACAAATCTTCCATGTGCGTGTTAGCAACTGCCGTATGCTCCCTCCATTCCGAAATGTAGTGCATATAGCTTTATTGAAAATTCAAACCTCGCAAACTTTTACCGAGTTTTCGTGTACCAAATTGCACATGTAGAATATCCTGTATATATCATTTCATTCATCTTCGAGAGGTAAGTATAAAGATGGGGGAGGAGTCTACAAAACAAGACCATCATATCACCCGCATCAATTTCAACCATCCTTTGGTGTGGAGGAATATCATAGGAACTCTATATGATATGATTTTTATAGGATTTTTTCCTTTAGAGCCAATTGGTTCATAGGAATAGATTCATATACTCCACATTTCAAAGGAAATAAACATGATATCGTTTCTATAGCTTTAGAGCCACTTGGTTCAAATGAATGGATTCCTATACTCCCTTCATTTCAAAGGAAAATAAACATTAGCGTATATTCAATAGAAAAGTTCCTATGATCTGAACCAAATTACATATCTTTTCTAATCCCTCCTCATAGGAATTGAGATACATGTCATCTCTAGATTCAATAGAAAAGTTCCTATGATGTGAACCAAATGACATCTCTTCTCCAATCCCTACTCATAGTAATTGAGATGCTCCATGTCATCTCTTTCCCTACAACTTTCATGTATACATCTTCTATTCCTAAATAGACAGTACAACCCACTAGTAGCTTTTTTCCAAAACATGCAACTATGACACAAGAACTATATAGTGTGCCAATAACTTTGAAAGATGGTAGCTGGATGAAGCTAATCCGACAGTGCGGAGATGGCGAATCCGAGCATACTGGCCGTTGGATATCATCAACATTCCACCAGATCTGCCACATGTACAATTTAGAAGACTCCATGGTTGAACTTAAGCATAATGCACAAACCTCAAAACACAAGCACTTCTCCTTTGTTCTAGAATCTTCTGTATCATAATTGTTTTTTTTTCTAAATGAATTGCCATTATTTGTTTTTCACTTTATGCTTTACAATGCACAACCCCATGAATCTTAATATTTTTATAAAACTAATTAATTTTGAATGAGATGAACTATAAGAACTAAATGAACATCTACATCATGCATATACGACTCAAAGATTTATATGCTATAGTGTGTATTTATTCATAATTTGGTTTCAAAATCTCATGCGTTCAATGTATCATTGCCTTTCGGTCGAACCTACGTCCACAATTTTTTGTACGTACTATATCTCCACTGATCCCCGAACCCAAAATGCTGCCTCGTTCCTGTAAAACCAAGCGGCCCACACATGCGTCGACTCGAATCCGTTTACTACGACGTGGCCCCGCACGCCGTAGTACTCCTACAAACCCTACCGCTGCACTCATCATCGATTTTATTTAAGAGGACGAGGGAGAAGCCGATTTGTAGTGGAGGTGCTTTCAAAAAAGGATATGTAGTGGAGACCCCTACCCTAGGGTGCCCTAGGTAGCTGCCGCACGCATCATTGTTTTCTATTTTCTTTATGCTCTTGCGCCCTAGAGTGAAATGATGGTTTCTTCGTCCATCCAGCTTAATGCGCGCCCTTGAGTGAAATGATGGTTGCTTCGTCCATCCAGCTTAATGCGGGAAAGGTGGGGCTTTGTGATTTGACCCCTCGTCACTCATTTTCTACTACTGCGGCGCTACGACCGGGGTGCCTCCAGTTCCAACCACTGCTCCGAACTGTAATTTGGTGCATCGCACGTGGAACAAGACGGTGGATGAGCCACATGTCGGCCAAAGGGGTCCTGTTAAGTGTGTCGCCATTTCGTGTGTGGACTGACCCTGCTTGAGTTGCTACGCCAACACGACAGGAGAAGCCTACCACTTGGTTTTGCTCCTTGGTGAATCCCGACTATATTGATCTAAAAAGATACGTGCTGAACTACCCTCTCCGTCTCGTTTTTTTATTTTTAGGCGTCTCGGTTTATAGGGCGTGCATGTAGTTCTAGGTCATCCATTTGACTAACTAAATATGAGTTACTAGTATGTCACAAAAAGTACTACTATATCATTGGATTCTTAAGCGGATGTAGTTGTATTTAAAAGTCAAGGGCGGGGCTTTTCCTGCGCGGTAGGTGGGGCAGTTCCGCCTAGTCGGTTTGACAGAGACGCGAGAATACGAGGGAGTAGACTGCTGCAAACGTAGGGCTGTGTGATTTGACAACGAGCTACTGCTAGACAGGTGGGGCCCCGTGCTTTGACTTGCCATTATCATTTTAACTGCGGCGCTACGACCGGCGGGAGTCTCCCGATTCCTGACCACCTCCATACAGGTGCCTCTCCCAATGCTCCACCATGTAGTAGAGGTTGGCTCTTGCATAAGAGCCCACTTCTCCACTTTTTCCTTGCTCTCTTTCCTTCACATATGCAAAAATGCCATGTAAAGCGCACTATTGTACTTACTTTTACTTGCTCCTACAGGTGCTAAGCTTGCCACATAGGCATAAAGTTTGATGTGGCAAGTTAATCAAGAAGAGAGAGACTAGTTTGGTGACCCAAGGAAGAAACGGTGGTAAGCACGTGTACCTAGGTGAAAAGACAATTTTGAGTCTATAGCTAATTAAATGAAGCAAACTTAGCAACACCATTTCATTGGAAGAGGTCACTCCTTGGCAAATGCAATAAATACTACTACTCGCTGTGTCCTAGTGTCAAAAACATTCTTATATTATGGGACGGATGGAGTACGAAGAAAGAGATAGAGAGGAGTAAAAAATAAATACACTTATAGCCAACCTTATAGATAACCTTGTTGTAGTATGAGTGACTAAGTGATGACTATGTATGACATGCCAACATCAGATAGCCTAACGCCCCGTGTTAAATCTCCAACGGCGTGACCGCGCGAGCGACGCGACGGTCGTGGTAGGCGCGACCATGATACGGGCTGCTGGCAGCCCTTGGATCTGAGATCAAACGATCGCATGCTAAGTTGCTGAAAATTTGCAGAATAACCCTCTAGGATAGGATATTCGCCCATAGGTCTAGAATCACGCCATGCAACCGTTCGATCTCAGATCCAAGGTCTCTCGGAAGCCCGTATCATGGGAGAATGGAAAGCCACTACCCTACCGTTCGCACGCTAGCAGTTCGCTCCTACTCGTCCCTGCACGTCCTTCAATACTACGGCGGTTCGCTCCTAGTCGTCCCGTCCATTCACATTACGGCAGTTCCACTAATCCTAACCCTCCTCCCAAATCCATGGCGTCCCAAATCTCCATGATCGGCGGTGAGTACAAGGTTAGAACCATCACCGGCGATGAGTTCGACGTCATCTACTCCCTTTCTTCTGCGACGGTGAAAGGATGCCTTTCTTGCTTCAGACGCATGTTCGAAGACTCAGATGATGAGCGGGTCGTTGGGCTAGATGTTGAGTACACCACAGTCCTGGGACGAGAGAAGGATCTAAAGAACGAAGAGAGGAAGAAGCCCGCCGTGATCCAGGTCTGCGTGCATGACTTATGCTTGGTCTACCACATATGCCATGCTGACGTTGAATGCCTGGATTTTAAGGACTTCCTTGAGAGCAACCTAGTCAAATTCGTTACTGTAGACTTTGGCAACGACAAAAAAGTCCTGGGTCGGATAGGCCTCGTTGTAGGCAACACCTTCGACCTCCAGAAGAATCGGCTGGTGTCCTCTCGTCAGCCTTCAATGCTGACCCTGGCAGGAGCCATGGTTCATCCTTCGTACGGTAAACTGGAGAAACCTCATTACACGTTTCATTGTTATGCATGGCAGCGGAATGTACTAGATATAGACCACATCCACTATGCTGCAATGGATGGCCACCTTTGTTTCAATATCTACAAGGGTTGGATGAAGAGCAAGAGCCAAGTGTGCGGTTCAAGCAAAGATGTATCGGCCAAGAGGTAGAGGGACAAGGACGAAGTCGAGGACGTGGACGAGGACTCCTCTGAGTGAGTAAGGTGTCAGTATCGTTGCTCATGGTGGTTCTAATGCGGTGTCTATCAGATTAGTTGCATAGTTTAATTTCAGGTGTGCTTAGTTGAATTTGAGGGGTGTGTTGTGCTGAGCCCCAGCAGAACTATGTTATGTTTCTTCTTGTTACTTTAACTCCTCAGTATGATACATACTACTAGTATTTCTTTAATAGAATTTAGCACCCCAATTAAGCACGTACTAGCTTTTTTAATAATACTATATGAATAATTTGGCAACGAGCGCTTTCTATATGCACCACCTTTTTTTTAATTTCAATTTTTGTTCCACGGCGCAATCCATCGATGGTACTACTGTACAAAAGTATACATTTTTTAAAAGGCTGGAGTACTGTTCACACTACTGGAATCTGGCACTTTGCCATTGGCAAAGGCATGGTCGGCGGATGGCAAAGGCTTTGCCATCTGCCAGCAGATGGCAAACAGTTTGTTTGAAACCCTGCCGGCAAACGCTTCTTTGCCGTCTGCTAGCTGATGGCAAAGAGCCTGTGCCTTTGCCATCAGCTAGCAGATGGCAAAGCCTCTTAACGGGGTTAGCCCCGTTAGAAGGCTAACGGCATACTTTGCCGTCTGCCAGCAGATGGCAAAGGCTGCATGCTTTGCCGTCTGCCAGCAGATGGCAAAGCTGCTGGCAGATGGCATAGGGCCCAAATAGGCCAGCCCAAATTTTACATGTAGATGACACGTGGCCTCTTTGCCATCTGCCAGCTGATGGCAAAGCTCTTTACCATCTGCCAGCAGATGGCAAAGTGCCTATATTGCCCCATTTAATTTTGTTTCTTCTTATATCAATTCATTTTCACAGAAAATCAAACACAAATATATTTATGTGACCAATATAGCATATTCAACACATATTACCAATAGTCATGAACACATATATATCGAACACATATCCAACACATGTTACCAATAGTAGCAAGTTTCATCCATACATATACATAGTTTCATCAATATTACACAGTTTCATCATAGGTAGCAAGTTTCACAAAGTCAAAACAAAAACTAAAGACAAGCACTCCATCAACCCAAGCTTCCGTGATCTAAAGCAAATCTACAAAATGGGAAAGAAGAAAGTTAGAAGAAGAAGACTAGAAGAAGAAGAATATTATGATGCAACTAAAATGTGAAGATTATTATGATGCAACTTATATCTGTAAAATAGGACTTGTGATATGTATTGACACAATGCAAATGCTTACTATCACCGGAGCAACATACACACATTCCTACTGAAAGTAAATTCCATATAGTATGAACTACAACGTGCATGGTTGCATACCCGGTTTGACAAAAGCTACTTGATTGAGAAGCACATATCCACTGCCTCTCTATTAGGAGACAACCATTTTAGTTTTATGGAGGTAAAACCAAAAACAACATATAGGCATCTTTGTATATGATTGAACTATTAACACACATTTCGACATGTTGTAATTAGAAGAAGAAAAATACAGTGGTAACTCATGTCAGGTAGTAAAATTGTAGACCCTCCCATTTAGTATGAGTTTTTTTTACCATTTTGAGAGAGAGAGAGAGAGAGAGAGAGAGAGTACCTCAGAAATCGCAGAACAACACGCAACATGGTGTGCACCGGCCGACGTTTGCGACATGGCAGATAGCAACAACAATCATATTAAAACTTTGAAAGCCATGAAATATAATTTTGAAAACTAATAAAGGGTTGCTTTTCGCAGTGAAAAAATACTACTACTACTATGCGATGTGTAGAATTTAGTATGTTGCTAAAGTGTCAGTTATGACCATCTCATCCTTCTTTATTAATCCACGTAGAAGGATGACTTTTGATACATACAACATCGGTATCGATGTGGTCAGAGTAACTTACTTAATATAGCTAAACCAAAATAGCATGTCAGACATGAAATGTTGCGTTGCCCCTACATTCTCGCCGATAATTAATTGTGCTTTAACAAATAAAAAAGGGGAATAATATAAAGAATTATTGTGTTTGAAAGAGCAGGTGAGAAAGATACACAGCCTTAGCGATTTTTGCTCTTCTCCATTTGGATGTTTTCTTGTAAACCATTGCGCCACCTTGGAGCCCTTCACTCCTAATGTCTGGCTATATGTTCAGGAAAAAAACAAATATATAGCAAACATAAATATTGGAAATTATAGCCTACATAAAAAAAGTATAAATTAGTTGTTAGCCTAGAATGAAGAACGGATGGAAACCTTAAAGCTAGCTACATCAAGTACTTAATAATAAACAAACAGACTGAACTGATCTACTCGGACGAATGGCGGAGAGCAGTAAGCAGCTTGCCTAAACAATCAAACCTCTGCAATGGTTATTTGTGGAACTATGGAATTGTATTCCTTTGTTGTTTACTAATTGGATTTCTTATTGCCTAAAGAAGTTTGATTGTTTTTGTTTACTTAGCTTTTCAATCTATAGCACAGCTATATATGCTTTTCACGATTCACAACAGTATG
The DNA here is from genome assembly GCF_018294505.1 of Triticum aestivum. NCBI lineage: Eukaryota > Viridiplantae > Streptophyta > Magnoliopsida > Poales > Poaceae > Triticum > Triticum aestivum. The sequence continues at coordinate 592,935,203 of NC_057804.1, read as the reverse complement.
CACGGTTCGTTGTAACACACAAAGGAAGAAAAGCATGATCAAGGCATATATGTACTAACTAGCAAGATGCCCGTGCTACGCCAACCAGCTTTTATTCAAGACATGCTTCAACAACAACAACAACAACAACAAAGCCTTTAGTCCCAAACAAGTTGGGGTAGGTTAGAGGTGAAACCCATAAGATCTCACAACCAACTCATGGCTCTGGCACATGGATAGCACTGTAGTATATTTAGACAAAGGAAAAAAACAATAGACATCACTTGCATACATTTTGTATGGGGCAATGAAACAAAATGCTAGTAAAAGATGTTCCTGAATCATATGTATATAGAAGGGGTGAGTGCGCATATACGTACGTACAAAACTATTAGTACTGGATTAATTGTAACTTTCTTACATATGGATGTAGCTTGAAAGATTGGATGTGGAGCTACCAAGCAAAGAAAGGCGCTGATGACAAACGGACTTGCTGTAGGCAGCCTCCGATTTTTTTTCAATCAGAGAGAGTAATAAAGACAGCTACTAAAAACAATTCAAACACACGTATGAATATTTTTACAAAAATAGTAAACGTGAATGCTAAAGCAAGTGTCTAAGTTGTCTTTCTGAAAGTCCTCTCCACTCGGAGCAGACATGCTTCTCCACATATGCACAATCTGAAGTCAATACAAGCAATGGACATAGAGAAACATAACATATAACTAACGCAGAAGTAACACTTTTCTCATAAAGGAAGGAATGCAGAATTAACAAAACAAACGCTGCAACCACAACATTTTTCAGTGACAATTTACTCGCTGCATCTATCAAGGATGAAAATGATACAATAGGCATATGGTACAACTACAGTCCGGTACACAGAGGTAAATGCTAATTATTTTCTCTCTAGGGCATAAGCCAACAATAATGAACGACAATAGTGCTGCTGTACTTGGGTGCTCGCGATGAAATTACATCTATTGGCAGCAAGGACACAAATAAATAGAACTTGCCGGAGTGCATTACTTGTATTAGGAATTTAAACAGAGATCATCCACCTAAATACTGAAAGTAAAGTGGCAGCTCTGAACTATTGGAAATGCTAGTTTACAGAATTTTGAAGCTCACCTTGCAGATAAAAAGAATAACCTGACGATATAATTACTCATGCATGAGCTTTTACATGGTCAAGCATGTCAAGCATACAAGCTTCCTCTAAAGGTATTTACAGATTTGTACTTCGGTTATCCGGAACTTTAATTATGTGCATGAAACTTATCTCCGTGCAACAATGAGCTGCTCGTATGTGTTGGAGCACAGAACAACAACAACCAACAATTATAGAAGAGAACCTAATGATCTATTTACTATTGTGATCCAAATTCTGAGCATAGGCAAGAAAAAATATAGAAGTATAAGCAGAGATCCATGCTGTTGTTCGACATATAGCTATAGATGAGTATCCGCTCATCGCATTCACTGAAGTAAGCAAGGAGGCGGACAACATTGTCGTGCCAGAGCCTAGCCATCACCTCCATTTCTCTTGCGAAATCACTATTGCATTTCCTGTCAGCAGACTGCCTAAGCCTCGTCAACCTTCGTTCTCCCTGTCTCCCATCAGCTAATTGGCCCTAGTGATTACAAGTTATTAAGCTACTGTATTGATTAGTCTATATCTCTAAAAAGAGCTGATTAAACTATTGCAGACCCGAAGTTGATCAAATAAGCAATATTGGCAGCACTAACATTGGGCACGGTGCGCCAATAGAGGCCAGTGCAGCTCCACGTCCTTGGCAACGACAGCCTGGACATCCCGCCAGGTGGCCGGGAGCGCACGCCAGGACGACGCGGCCATCGTTCTTGGTGGGATAATTTGGGATATCACTGAGGAAGAAACCTATTAGATTTAAGAAAAAAAGTGTATATGACCCCATAAGTATTACATTTTGGCCACATAGCCCCCTGAGGCCCTGACCTCTAAAACCGGGATCTTAATCCCCTCTACTTTCTAAAACCAGACAAATCAACCCCGATGCTCTGGTAGGTGGTTTTGCTCACGTGGTGGTGAGGTGAGATGGTAAAGCACCAATATGATAGCCATTCCGTCGAACACTTGAGGTGCCCCCATTAGCATGCTCCCAGCATACATGTCGACCGCATCTGCTCCAAGAAATGCCACAGGATGAACCTGGTGAGCACCGACGCACGACTAACTCTACAGACTACAACACATACACATGCCTCCACAAAGCCTACCTCAATGGAAGCCACTGGAGGACACAAGGAGACGACCGGCAGCACGCGTTCGAAACCGGCGGTACGAGCGTCTAGCTCACTTTCAACCCACTGTCGCATGAGATCCTCTACCACTCCAGCCTCCAGGGATTTCGGCTCTCATGAGCAGGGCCATTCAAGAAATTTCGGGGGCCCAGGGATTTCGGCTCTCGTGAGCAGGGCCAGTCAAGAAGTTTTTCACGGGTTGTTTTTAACAGTAACTAAAGCTAATTATTCAGAATTACAAGCAGTTGCATCTGTTCTAAAAAAGTGTCAATAGCTCATTTCTATGACTCCATCAAGTCATTAGCAGATGGATACATTCTAGATGACATCTTGGTAAATTAAGAGCAGTCTTGTTAGTTACTGGAGCAAGGCATGGAATTAGCACACAAACATATGATAGAAGAAACTAAGAACGCTGCTGATTGAACCAAAAAAATGCAAAGGAGTGCACGGAACCAGGCACCTGAATCACGTAGATGGCTAGAAAAGAAAATTAGAAATTGCAAGATCTTGTTGCTGCTTACAGTTCACGGACAAAAATCTGGGTTCCTCTTTTCTAACTCCAATCAACACGAGCAATCAGAGTGCCTGACACAGCGATGTAGGAGGATGACCTTCACGCAAGACCTCGCCTTCACGAACAAATGAACAATCAGAAAAGCCTGTAAAAGGAGAGACGGGATTTGCAAACTGCATTATGTTCTGGGGACCTTGCCTTCACGAGCAATCAGAGTACTAAGTGGGCGACTACTGCATTATGTTCTGGGGACCGTCCTTCCTCCACACAGCATCCGCCAGCAGCCTCATGGACGACTACAGTTGTCCGATCTGCTGCACACTACAGTCGATTCATCCGCTATGGGAGGGCTCCTTTGCCTAGCACCGCGTGCCCGCCCGCCTGCGCGTCGGGGAATCGTCGGATCCGCCCGGATCCAAGCGCAACGAGGGTCACCGGAGGAGCAGCGAGGCGAGCTCGGGACGGGCCTCCATGGCGGCCTCCTCGCCTCCTGGCGGTGGGGTATGTCTGCGGGGGAGAGAGATGGGTGAGGGAGTAGGGGAGGAGAGGAGAGAGGGCGGTGGCGGAGGGGCTCACCATAGCTTGGGGTGGCTGGCGGCGACCAGCGGGGAGGCGCAACTGGTCGGTCTCCTCCCTCGCAGTGGGGCAGGAATGGACCGGCGGGATGGCCTATCCTCCGGCCATGTAGGGGAAACCGACGGCGGCGGCGACCGGTGAGGGCGGCGCGACCGGTGAGGGTGGCAGGAACCCTATCCAGCACGCACGGGAGTGGGCTGAGACTATTCGGGGTGGCTGGGTTTTTTTTAGCGAGGCTGGGGGTTTTCTTTTCTTTAATTTTTCACTCTTTGCTTTTTTAGCAAGGAGGGAGATAGTCCCATCTCTTTGCCATCTGCCAGCAGATGGCAAAGAATCTTTGCCGTCTGCTGGCAGATGGCAAAGAGGTGGGGCTGGTATGCTGTTAGACTCTTGACGGCCACAAGATTTGCCAACCTCTTTGCCATCTGCTGGCAGACGGTAAAGATTATTTGCCATCCACTAGCAGATGGCAAAGAATTGGCTGATGGCAACCATGTTCTTTGCTGTCTGTCAGTTCTTTGCCATCTGTTTTTTATAAGCATATGGCAAAGACGTTCTTTGCCATCAGCTGGCAGATGGCAAAGAGCTGGCTGATGGCAAATTCCCTGTTTCCAGTAGTGTCATCACATATATACCCAGTTAAATTCTCAACCTAGAACGACGTCCATGCCATGTAGTAAACCGATACGGAGGAAGTATAGTAAAAATTAGGTTATTTTACCGAGCGATCGGCGGGGGAGCATGGCCTGTCATGCGGTCCCACGTGGCATGATGTACCAAGGTGATGCGCGTGTCCCTCTTGAGGCAGAAGCAATACTACGTGGTTTGAGATGATGGCGAACCGAAGTGTGAAACAATGGTTGCTTCGTCCGCCTGGGAAGGTGCGACATTGTAATTTGACGTCTCATTGCTCATTACTACTACTGGCTGGTACGAGTGGGGTGCGTCCCCCCTGCTGTTCTGCACTGTTATTTGGTGCTTGACACGTCGACCCGGTTGATATATGTCCCACATGCCGGCGACAGGAAGTACAGAATTCATGAAAGGGAGCGTCGACGGAGGAGTATACTACAAAATTCATGAAAGGGAGCGACTTAGTTTTGGAAAAATCCGTTTTTACGGAGTACATACCCACTAGGGTTTATATGGCTCATCTAAAAAACATTCGTTTTTCCGTTTGATAAGTCCCAATTCTACTATACTAATAGTAGTACCATTACATGTTGGATTTCGAGGTGTGTTAGATCACCCGACGCAAGCAATGTCAAGAGGAAACTAACCAATGCATGTACAAGTTCATGGAAATTTAGTGGTCATTCATGCATTCGTTCAAATTAATGCCTCGGTAAACAATGTCAAGAGAAAAACGAGCGTACTGATTACTTGTGCAAACTATGAAATTAATTCGACCACTCACCGTCTACCTTGGTTGGAGAGATTTTGAAATTGAGCCAAAGGCTGGTCATAGTGGGGAGTAACTTAGACTAGTAACATGCATATGTTACTAGTCTATGTTACTCCCTCCATCTAGGTGTGTAAGTCATCTTACGAAAACCAAATAATCCCAAAATACTAAGGCGCGGTGCATTAACTTTTACCTCGTTTTTTGTTTCTTCGCATATCAACCAATAATAGACAAGGGGTGTGCATGTTTTAATGACTTGAGACTACCAAACACGACATGCAGTGGTTAGTTCATTGCATGCAATGCTATTAATTAGCAAATAAATATTAATGTTTCTCGTTTTCCCCTCCTCCTTGGTCACGGTGCACAACCTAAGATGACTTACTCACCTAGACGGAGGGAGTACTACTTCTATAGTGCATAGTATCATAGATTAGTATCATATATGGTCTCATTTATTGTCATGCATGACACATGTTAGCATCACATTTATTATGTTACGGTATCTACCTATATTACTATAACCATCTCTCTCTTCTTTAATTGCCTTCCACATAAGCATGTTTGCGAGTCCCAAGTGCATGATACTACTTATGTTACCCCCACTATGGGCAGCCTAAACTGGAAAGGAGGGAGTAGTAACTTTTGTCTCGATTACTATTTGTGGCCTTGTATAGATGCAAAATGTATTATTTTTATAGTGGCCTTGTATAAGTAAATGGAGATAGTACTAACCAAGGTACGTAGTAGGGACGAGGCGTAAACGGAGGGAGTAGTACTCCCTTCGTCTAGGTGTGTGGTCATCTTACGAAAACCAAATAATCCCAAAACACTTAGGCGCGGTGCATTAAATTCTACCTCGTTCTTGTTTCTTGACATATCAACCAATAAGAGATGTGGGTGTGCATGCTTTTAATGACTTGAGACTACCAAACACGACATGCAGTGGTTAGTTCATTGCATGCAATGCTATTAATTAGCAAATGAACATTAATTCTCTCGTTTTCTCCTCCTCCTTGGTCACGGTGCACAACCTAAGATGACTTACTCATCACCTAGACGGAGGGAGTAAAATTTTCTCCTCGTGCTGCGAGCCACCGCTCGCGTGGGCGTGGGAGCGAGCGTAAGGCGTACAGTAGTAGGACTACTACTACTACTACTACTCGTAAGCAAGCTTCGCCTCATCCTGCGAGCCACCACGCTCGTGGGCGGGGGAGACGGCGTACTATGCAAGCTTCTCCTTGTTTACGAGTTGACGGGACACATCAAAAGTACTCCAGTGTATAGAGCCTTGCCTCTAAGGTAGGCCCCACATGGTTTCTCTCTTTTGTTAACATAACACGTCAAGTCGCAATTTGTTTGTTCACCCGTGGTAAACGATCCTCCCTCCACCAAGTGGACAACCAGTACACGTGCCAAATTACCATGTGGGCTGCCTTTTTCGTACAGAAATGAGATCCACCATGTACCCGCGCGGGTGTGGTTGGGAAAGAGACGGGAGTACGTGCGCTGTGCGTGCACCTCTTCACTTCGTGCATGTCCCCCACCTACGTAGTGTGTGTGAGAGAGATACAAACCTAGACATAATGCGCCGTCCATCCGCATGCCTCCGCCCAGTCCGACCACCAGTCACCACCACGCCCCACTCCTCCTCACCTTATCTCTCATCTTTCTCCCTCCATTTTTATATACAAGAGGCCACTATCAAAATTACAATTTGCAGATATACAAGGCCACTAACACTAATCGATGCAATATTAATGGTGTTTGCCTCGTGGTACTAGCAAAGGAGGACATTAATTATCCCTTGCATGCATGCGGGAGTTTGTAAAAAATGCATCTTGATGTTCCGTGCAATGCACGGGCATCTTGCTAGTCCATGAAAACAACACATGGCAAAATTCCACGGCGAACGAGGGATTTGAATCTGTTGGGAGGGGCTGTTTGGATCTTGCCCGGGGTAGACAAAATATTGGCGACCCTTTTGTCCACCGGTGCCTTTGCCACCGCTGAACGAGGAATGGCTCGGGTCCTCATGCTGTCATGCATCCTCCAGCGCGCATGTTGGAGACGAGCTCGCATGAGCTGTGTTTTTTTGTCCCACGACGCCACCCAAGTTGCCCACAGACCGATCGGCAACCCGCAAATTACGCCATCCAACCGGACGAAAATCACGCAAACACATAGACAAACTGATATTTCATATAAACAACGACAGAAATCATATAAAATACCGGATTTTCATACAAACATGACGGATTTCATTACATTCAAATGAACTACGCGGTGCTAGTTCTGACAGCATAGGTATATAATAGCTGGCTTAAATGGTCGCGTGCCGATCGATTTGTGTTCCTCATGTCCGGGAGCACGATCACCGGACTGTCGGGAGCCCCAGAGCTATATGCTTCAGTGCAAAGGACGGCTCGCTTCCCCACTGCCCAACTGATATCATTAGGTGGTACCGAAGATGATAGTGGCCGGTACTGGTTCGAGTTCATCACCGGCCACTACTTTGCCATAGCTGGCACCAGCTCGAATTCATCCTAACATTCCCCTCTTCTGTGGAGCCCATGCGGGGTCGACGAAGGTCCTCGCAACAAAAGGATCCGGCAAGACACCTGCTGTGTACGCCAGCGTCGCCTCCGCGGTGGCCTTCATGCGACCCAAGTGGCGGCGGCCTCCCGTGTTCTACTTCTCCTCGATGATGGCGACGGACGCAGAGGCGCTGGCCGCCGACTCGTCACTCTCCACGCACCCGGCTTCTGTCGCTGCTTGCATGGCGTGGCCGCCGACATGGGAGTCTCAGACACAGAAATGGGAGACGCGGTATGAGGCGGCGGCATGGACGGCAGCAACGACACCCATGCGCTGCTCCTCATCGAGTTGGCCTGGAGCGGGGAGTTGCTGAAGCGCGCCCCGGCTTGGGGCGGCAAGTGGCTCCGTTGGGCGAGGGGATGGAGGTGGATCAGCGAGCTGCATAGCTCGTATCCGGCGGGCTACCCAGCCGGCTTGGATGCGGAATAACTACTCTTCGTAAGCCATTGTAAGAGTGGACAAAATGGTGGAGGAGATAGGGGAGCGGCGGAGGTGTGCGATTCTTGGCCGGCGTTTGGCCTCGTTTAAATAGGAGATTAAATAGACGGCGAACGGGAGGAGCTCGGCCGGTGTTGCTTTAACGCCGGCCCAGTCATGAATGGACGTGTGTCCAGAGTGGGTTTCTCGGCTTCCACATGGGCAGGTTTCATGGAGGCGTTTGAATGCGACACGGAGGCGTGTTCAGCCGGGCGTGCAGCGAGTGGCGCCCTCGACTCTGACCTAGGACACCGCGTCGTTCTTCCACTGACGTGTGGGCTCTTTGGGTGCATGGCCTGCATGTCAGTGACCCAACGCAGGCAGCGCACAGCAGAGGAACCTTTGGTGGGCCAGGGCGGTCAGAAACGGGCATTTCATAAACCGATGATTGTTCATTGAGTGTGACGTCATCTTTTTCATGTAGATAAGCCTACTATGTTGATAGCACGTTCAATACGTTGTGATTCATAAAGACCGCTGCAAACATCAATGTTCTGCTTATCACAGATAAGATTGATTAATACCCGTAACAATCCATGTCCTTAACAAAGGGTGCATGCACGTATAGGTTGAGCGTGTGTCTTGCGTCGTGTGCATGCAGGCGTGCGAGTGTTGCGTGCGTGCATGGGTACGTTTCAGTGTGGCATGCATGGGTGCATACGTGCGTGTGTTCCTGAGTGCATGTGTACGTGTCGGTGTTGCATGCCAGCATGCGTGCGTGTGTATGTGTCAGTGTTGCACGCCTGCATGCGTGTGTGTCTTGCGTGCTTGCATGTGTACGTTATGTGTACGTGTCAGTGTTGCAAGCTTGCATGCGTGCATGTCTTGCGTGCGTGCATGTGTACATGTAGGGTGAGGCTACACGTCCGTCGACTGACTTTTTCATCTCTGGTCATTAGATTTTCTAGTCGTTGGATACGAAATCGAGGGCCTCCAGTTTATCATCAAACTCCACACCCCCTGAGCGGCCAGCCCCTGCCGCCCGCTGCCGGCCTGCCCTCCCCAAAACCACTCCCCCCCGCCGGTCCTCCACTGCATCGGCCATCCCTCTAGCAGCCCCCCCCCCCCCGCGCCGAGCTTTTTCTCCGGCGATCCCCACCCCACCGCCCAGTGAACGCCCCCCAACCGCCCGTGACTGCCAACCAGAGGTCTCACGACTTCGAATACCCACCGACCACTAATTTATTACCATTTGTGTCCTTCATATACGCGCTGATGGGTGGGCCCTATGGTAATGTGCGCTGCTGAATGTGGACCGTTTGACTGGTCAATTGATCGTGTTATCAACAAATTACGGAGCTGTATGGTGAGCCAGTGATCGTATGATCACCCTAAAATTCACTCCTATTTTATTAACAAAGTACGGACTCAAACTACCATTTCTTTCTTTCATATACGGGCTGACAGGTGGGCCCCACGGTTACGCGCCCCAATGGTGCAACACTAGTTGTGCCGCGTGGAACGTTTGACTGGTCAATTGATTGTGTCATCAACAAAATACGGAGTTGTACGGGTGAGCCAGTGACCGTATAATCATGACATGTATTGTTTAACACGGTACAGACGCAAGGGCTCATATATACGCACAAGCACTCACCGCTATAAGCGCACACACGCGAACCCTACCCCTATGAGCACCTTCGAGAGAGTGGGCCAGCATATATGATCTTGAGATTTTAGGAAGTCACCATAGGTGCCTCGTAGTCGAGTGGAACGTCTCCTCCCACTGAACGTGCATCGCCGGAAAATACTGAAATTAACACAAGATAAATGCGAGCACCGGGACTTTAACCTTGGTGGGCTCGAGAAACCACTGTCCTCCTAACCATCCAACCACATGTTGGTTAGCACGACAAAATGTATGTGGTGACCGTGATGAGCTTATTCTGAAGTCCAGTGACCATATCGTGCTTTCGCTTCAAATACAATGACCGTAAGTGTCGTCAACAAAATACGGAGCACGCATCAAATGCAAAGTCCGTCAGTGTCATCAACAAAATATGGAGACGTATCGTGAGCTAGATACCGTTGTACTATTGTATATGCTTATTTTCTTAGTGGCCGATTGCGTGTGTGGTGTGGTGGGCACATCATTTCTAGTTGTGGTGGGTCAACATGAAGACTCATGGGTCGGTTCCATCCTGCGCCACATATAGGTTGGACCGAGACGTGTTATACGAAGACCCATGTGGAGGACTCGGCGTACAACACGAAGCTACCAGAGTCGCGGAGGACTCTATCCCCACTGGTGATAAGCCGACTATATATGATTTGTAACCCTAGGCCCTTAGTATGTTATACAAGCTTGGGGGCTAGTTCGTCGATAGTATACACACACGCACAATGCCTGGTATTCACGTGTACTTTGTACACACCCCTATCACTAATATACAGTAACAGGAGTAGGCTCTTTCTTCAACTGCAAGGGTCCGATCCGAACTAGGGTAAAACTTTGCCTCGTATTACCATCCAGCCTAACAGCCAGGGATATCCTTCCGAATGATATGATGAAATCATATCTGCCAACTACTAAGAGAGAGGTGTGTCGGGGGGGGGCAATGTGTGCGAGAGAGGCCTAAAGATAATGTGCGTGCGGGAGACACGTAGGCACATATATGTGCGTATAGAGGGCTAGTAGAGACCGTGCGTGTGTATATATGCATGCGAGAGAAATAGTGTTTTCCAACTGAGATTAGTGAAAAGAGTGGTACATAGTAGTCAGAAAGAGAGAGAGAGAAACAGAGAGAGCATGTGCGTGAGACACCTCGACACCCTGAGAGAGATTGTGAGCATGTGTGAAAGAGAAATGCCGATGCATATAAAGTGTGTGCACTTATGCGTTAGATAGAGAGATATATAACGCGTTTGTGAGAACGGGGCGAGGCATAGTGCATCTACGTGTAAAAGGCGGTTCTACGCATTAAATTAAAATATAAATGGCATTATTATTTTTGGATGAGATCATGAATTTTGCAAATTGCGTATGGACGAAAATCGGTCTATCAGACACCCATACTCTATTGAATTCTAGCATGTGCATGTGTTTATTTCATATTATCGATCCATAGAGTGAGAGCGGTTTGAAATACAGGCAATGGATGCTTTTGCAATTCATATATAAACATTAATTAGTGCACTCCATGTTGTTAGTGTGAAGCACTTTATACATTTGTCACTTGCATGGATACATTCCAAATTGCTAGCTACGAAATAGAATACATGTCGAATTCAACATAAAGGGGGTTTCGAAGATTCGAATTCATAGGAAGTGCATTCATCTATTTGAACCCGAGATAATGGCATTTGTAAATCAGATGTAAAAGGGGGCATCAATCTTTGTTGTGAGTTTGAACATGCTATATATATTCATACGCATATCTAACTTTTTATTTTTTGCAACCAAGGAGATTATATCTGGAACCATGCATGAACTGAGGTAAGTTGCATATTTTTTAATATATACTCGTGTACAATGTATATTCAAATGTACCCCCTCCATTCCAAAATAATCGTAGCTTTAGGATTTTCAAGAGTAAAGATTTGTGAAGTTTGACAAATCCTGAAAGTTCAATTCAAGAGAACCGAAAACGTTAATGCTTCTGCTCCCAAATATTGAACGAAGCGCCAAATAGGCCTCTGGTCACCCGAAACCGCGCGAGACTAATGTTTGGTGGTAGGAAATTACTGTCCTGACTCTGGCCCGTGTAGCCTATCGGCCCGATGTCCAAAGGTCTAAACCGGGGTAGGTTTGTAACTTCACCAAGACGCCAGTCTCAGCCGCCTCCGAGAAGCATTCATACGCCATGGGCGCCTAAACACCCATGCGCTCGGCCGAAATCTATCCCGCCCACATTTGGGACACCTGACATGACTGTCCTACCCCCAACCCGCAATATGTCTGAAATTTTAGATGGGGGCAAAGTTTGTAACTTTCCCCAAATTTCAAACAAGCGCCTCTCAAACCGAAACATTGTTCCCCCTTAGTTCCCAGCCTCCCTCCGTTTCCCCATTCATACTCCATGGGCGCGAAAACGCCCTCTCCACCAGCCGCGAAACCACAGCCTCCTCCGTCCTCCACCCCATAGAGGCCAATCCACCGCCGCCCTCCTCCATCACGCCGGAGCCGGTACCCCGACGTCGTCGTCCAACGCAACCGCAACCGCAAGACCCTCAAGGACTTAGCAGCTGAAGCCGAGGCAGAGCTGCCTCCATGACGCTGATGCCGATGTGCGCCGTACCAGAACCACTCCGACCACGCCGTCCTGCGCCTCACTGCTGCGGCTCCACTGTCGCAACCGTCCACCGCACCGGAGCTGTTCCCGCTACGCCGTCGTTCGCCGCCTCGGATCTGCTTCCCCGCCGCCGACAGACGGCCACCGCACCACACTCAACAACTTGGCCATGGGTTCGTCCAAGGCTGCACCGTCCTCCACAACTTCTGGTTTCCGGCGAACAACAAGAAGATCGTCGGAAAAACAGAAGGAGGACACAACACTGCCAGCAGAAAGAGGTACTCCTCTTCCCTTATTCGTGCAAATCTTACGTCTCCGCTCACACCGTATTCATCCCACGAAAGAAACTAGTAGAGCGCTTCTTACTGCATCTTCTTCGTGATACTAAATGCACAAGGTTTCCTCCCTTTTACTATTTCACCTTTGCTAGAGGTCAGTAGCCCGCCTGGATTTCAATTCAGGGTCAGCCGAACCGCAATTAAAAGAAGCAGCACCCGCTTAGGCGCGCGGAGCACCTAGTCCGCCTGTTCCCCGGGGAAGCGGCGCATCGGTGTCTATCATAGGGGTGTGGGGCGCAGGAGCTGCTTGCGCCCGATCTGGAGGTCGGCGGGGCTTGAATGGATGGCCGGGGGCGGTGCCAAGCACGGCGGTGCGGTGAGGTCGAGGGGAGGGCGCAGGCAGGGGAGGAATACTGGGCCGGTGGTCGCTGGCGTTTCGAGGAAGATCGTCAACACTGACTGGCTGGAGGTAGATGAAGGCGATCTGCCCGTTCTTTGTACATCGGACGGTGCAGAAAAAATGGACTGACCTATTTGCTTTCAGTCGACTGTTATTTTCATAGAATCCTGTAGTAATTTAGTGTGCCGTGCATGTTGTAGAGCTATCATATGTCTCCCGTCATTTATTTCTCACCGACCTGCTATCTGCTACCTTTACACTGTACTAATTGTGCACACACTTCACCCATACTCACACTATTGTTTTTTTATGCATGGGTATTTCAGACTCTGACGCAGTGTTGATGAATGCAGAAAAGAAAAGACAGAAGTCGCTCCAGTGTAATTCGAAGATAAGCACTAAGCGTTTCAGCGCTCTAATGGGTGCAGTGTCAGCAGTTGGAGACAGTAAACGTAGCTCTGCAGTTGATGATCTCAATTGCCACACACAACCATCCCAGGTGCTTGCTTTAACTTCGCGCTGTCAAATGTGGTTGCATGTTGCATATGGTGTCTAGCTTGTATTGCTTCCAATTTGGTTAAATTGCATCTGCTTACTTTACACATTATACCTTTCATAATGACATGCCTTCCTGTTTTTGATACATACTACATATGTCTATTAACCATGTTCGTACATCAAACTAATGCTCTTTTGTATCCCTCGTCAATCACTTATGATGAGACAGTCACCCGGGTGGGTTACTGTGAGACGCCCTACTCGTTTAAAGAGTGCAGTGTCATCCTCCCCACATGATTCTCAAGAAACAGCAAGGCTAAATGAAGATAGTCAACGTAGCTCTCTAGTTGATCACCGCAATTCCCCCACACCACCATCGCAGGTGCTTGCTCTTACTTGGCAGTGTGATATGTGGTTGCATGTTGCATATGGTGTCTACCTTGTAATGCTTCTAATTAGGGTAAATTGCATCTGCTTAGTTAACACATTATACCTGTGAATATGACATGCCTTCCTGTTTTTGGTACATACTACGTCTTTCTATTAACCATGTTCTTACATCAAACTACTTTTCTTGTGTATCCCTCATCAATGCTCCTAATTTGTTAAATTGCATCTCCTTAGCTTACACATTATACATGTGAATATGACACGCCTTCCTGTTTTTGGTACATACTACATCTGCCTATCACACCATGTTCTTACATCAAACTACTGTTCTTGTGTATCCTGCATCTATCGCTTATGATGAGACAGTCACGCGCGTGGGTTAATATGAGACGCAATACTCTTATAAAGAATGCAATTTCATCCTCTCCACATGATTCTCAAGAAACAGCAAGCCTAAATGAAGATATTGAACGTAGCTCTGTACCTGAAGACCGCACTTCCCCTACACCACCATCACAGGTGCTTGCTCTAACTTCGCAGTGTGATATGTGGTTGCATGTTGCATACGGTGTCTAGCTTGTAATGCTTCTAATTAGGGTAAATTGCATCTGCTTAGTTTACACACTATACCTGTGAATATGACATGCCTTCCTATTTTTGGTACACACTGCATCTATGTGTTAACCTTGTTCTTACATGAAACTACCTCTCTTCTGTATCCTGCATCAATCACTTACGATGAGTCACCTTTATTCGTTGCATATTGCATATTATTTCTAGCCTGTTGCCATGTATTGCTTCTAATTTGGTCAAATACATTTGTTAGGGCACCCTTTTAATTTGGCAGAGTGATATTGGTTTCATCTTTCATATGGTTTCTAGCTTGCATCGATTCTAACAAGTTCAAGCACCTTGTGCTTAGTTTACACTTTATACATCATACATGTCAATATGTCACGCCGTCCTGTTTTTCATACATATTCCATCCTCCTATCATGCGGCTGCCTTACATGAAAGTAGTGTTCGTCAGTATCATGCATCAATGAGTTCTGAAGAGCAAATTTTATTCCTTTTTCTTGTGGGTTTGACTTGACAAGGCAAAATCAAGAAAGAGGAAGGAAAAGAGTAAGGAAGGCGATGATGGTGGTCCTCTGCAGCAACGTAAACGGAGCATCTGTACCGATTCTCCTTGTACTGATAGTGCATTACAAGGTCCAAGTCTCCGCTCCCCTACTCCACCATCCAAGGTGCTTGCTCTAACTTGGCAGTGTGATATCTGGTTGCATGTTGCATATGGTGTCTAGCTCGTATTGCTCCTAATTAGTGTAAACTGCATCTGCTTAGCTTACACATGATACATGTGAATATGACACGCTTTCCTGTTTTTGGTACATACTATATCTGTCTATCACACCATGTTCTTACATGAAACTACTCTTCTTGTGTATCCTGCATCAGTCACTTATGATGGGACACCTTTAAGTTGGCAGTGTGATATTGGTTTGCGTCTTGAATATGATTTCTAGCATGTATTGCTTCTAGTTTGATGAACGCCACCTATGACGAGACAGTTTTAACTTGGCAGAGTGATATTGATTGCACCTTCCATATGGTGTCTTGCAGTGTTTCTAATTTGTTGAAGTGCCTTCTGCTTAGTTACCACATCATAGGTGTGAATATGTCAAGCCGTCCATTTTTTCGTACATATTCCATCCTCGTATCATGACTTTGCCTTTCATCAGAGTAGTGTTTGTCAGTATCATGCATGAATGAGTTCTGAAGAGCGAATGATATTCCTTTTTCTTGTCGGTATGACCTCACAATGCAAAATCAATAAAGCTGAAGGAAATTGGCAAGGCATTGGATGATGGTGGTCCTTCCGAGCAACTGAAACGGAGGTTCTCTACAGATTCTACTCCGCCATCCTCCCAACAAGATTCGCAAGACAACGCAAGGCTAGACAGTCAACGTAGCTGTGTAGATGATGAGCACATCTCCCCTACTCCACCATCACAGGTGCTTGCTCTAACTTGGCACTATTATATGTGGTTGCATGTTGCGTATGATGTCTAGCTTGTATTGCTTCTAACTTGAATTGCATCTGCTTACTTTACACATAATGCCTGTGAATATGACACGTGTTCCTGTTTCTAGAACATACGTGTACATGATGAGCACATCTCCCCTACTCCACCATCACAGGTGCTTGCTCTTACTTGGAACTGTTATATGTGGTTGCGTTTTCCGTATGATGTCTAGTTTGTATTGCTTCTGATTATGTTGAATTGCATCTGCGTAGCTTACAACTTATACCTGCAACGATCACTTACCCATAAGACACATTTAACTTGGGACTGTGATGTAGGTTGCATCTTGCATTGTCTTCTAGCTTGTACTGCTTCTAATTTCTTGAAATGGCACTTACGACGAGACACTTTTTACCTGATAGAGTGATATTGGTTGCGTGTTCATATGGTGCCTAGCTTTCATTTCTTCTAATTTTGTTGAAATGCCTTCAGCTTACTGTTTTTTCATACATATTCCATCCTCCTATCGTACGTGTGAATATGAAACGCTGTCTTTTTTTGTATATATTCCATCCTCCTATCCTGCGCTTGCCTTACATCAAAGTAGTGTTCGTCTGTATCATGCATCAACCAGTTATGCAGAGCTAATTTTATTCATCTTCTTGTGGTTTTGACTTCATAAGGCAATATCAGAAAATAGGAAGGAAAAGAGTAAGTTAGGGGATGTTGGTGGTCCTCCGGACCAACGCAAACAGAGACTCTCTAGATTTGCCACTTCTACTGCTAATGAAGTTGAAGTCCCAAGTCTACATGATGAGTTCATCTCCCGTACTCCACCATCGCAGGTGCTTGCTCTAAGTTGACAGTGTGATAATTGGTTTCATGTTGCCTATGTTGTCTAGCCTGTATTTCTTCTATTTTGATTAAATTGCACCTGCCGAGTTTATACGTTATACATGTGCATATGACATGGCTTTCTGTGTCTAGAATACACTGCATCTATCTATCATACCATGTTCTTACATCAAAGTACTGCTGTTGTGTATCCCGCATCAGTCACTCATGATTGGACGCTTTTAACATGGCAGTTTGATAGTGGTTGCATCTTGCATTGATTTCTACGTTGTACTGCTTCTAATTTTTCGAATTGCCACTTATGACAAGACACTTTTAACTTGGCAGAGTAATATTGGTTGCATCTTTCATATGGTGTCTAGCTTGCATTACTTCTATTTTCTTGAAAATCCTTCTGCTTAGTTTGCACATCGTAGCTGTGAATATGTCATGTCGTCCTGTTTTTCTTACATATTCCATCCTCATACGGTTGTCTTACATCAAAGTATTGCTTGTCTGTATCATGCATCAATGAGTTCTGAAGAGTGATTTTATTCTTTTGTGTTGTGGGTACAGCTTGACATGGCAAAGTCAAAAAAGAGCAAGGAAAATAATATAGTAGGGAGTGCTGTTACTCGTCGGGTGAAACGGAAAAGGATCTGCCGTCGAGATTCTGCTGGTACTTATAGTGCAGTAGAAGGTCCAAGTCCACCGGCTAAATCTACAAACACAGTATCACCTGCTCCACCAGCTGCAGCATCCGCTTCAATTGTACCAGCATCTCAACCAGTTACTCGTTCGTTTGCTCCGGAACTGGCCAGTTCCCAAGCTGCCTTCACACCTAACACTACTTCTGAAGCACTGCTGACACAACAGGACTTGGCAAGATCAGATGAACCTCATGAGCATCAACACCAAGACGGTACCTGACCGAGTCAAGTTGCAGTTGCATGCTCCTTTATATGTACTCTCACAGTTTGATGTACACTAACACTTTCCATATTCGTTGTTGAACTAGCACCACGGCGCAAGCGGAAACAGACATCAGGGATAATGCTTGACAGATTAACAAAATCTAAAGGAGGAAGAATGGAGATCCATTTTGAGGCAGGTTTAAAAAGGCCACGTGATGCTACAGAGTCAGCCAAGTTAGTATCAGAGGCAGCCGTTGCCGTTAGGTGTCATGCACGTA
The DNA here is from genome assembly GCF_018294505.1 of Triticum aestivum. Classification (NCBI taxonomy): domain Eukaryota; kingdom Viridiplantae; phylum Streptophyta; class Magnoliopsida; order Poales; family Poaceae; genus Triticum; species Triticum aestivum. The sequence continues at coordinate 592,917,517 of NC_057804.1, read as the reverse complement.
TCCTCCCAACGTGGATCCAGTACAGGAATGAGAAAGACAATACCCAGTTTAACACCTTCCTTGACCATTTATCCGTAAGTAATGTTATTCATCGCAATTAGTAATATTGTCTTGCTCTGTCCCATACTTTCTAGCTTCCTCCTAATAAGACTCACATTCTTTTTTCAACAGATGAGGTTCAAGTTGGATCCGAAAGATGATGCAACTAAACAAGCATGCACTCATGTTTTTCAGTCTGCTCTGCGACAGTATCGGTACCACCTTAGAAAATCTCACTTTGAAGGCAAGGCTAACAATGAAATCGCCCAAACATCTCCAGTGGAATATATTACAGATGAAGACTGGACAGCCCTCGTTAAACACTGGTCTGATCCAAAGTATCAGGTAGGCTATATGTATTTGATCAGACCACATATTGAACTTGTATTTATGTATGTGCCTTACAAGTGTATCTTGTTCTAGGCTAACTGTTTGAAGAACAAAACCAACCGTTCTAAAGTGAAATTCCAACAGACAACAGGATCTCGTAGCTATATTGCACACTGCGAGGCTCTTGTAAATAGCTGCTACTTCCTTCTTTTTTGTGTGCCATATTATCGTATCTATATTGACTTGTTCCAAATACAGAGGAAAGCCCGTGCGGACCAAAAAGAACCTGAACCGAATGCAGTGCAAATCTTCAAGGATTGCCACACCAGCAAGATGAAGGGCATGAGCACACCAGTTCAAGCCGCTGTTGTAAGTCCTTACTCCTCCTGCCTTGAACTGATTGGTACTGCGATGTGTTCATTTAACTACTTGGTTTGCAGCCAATGTCAGTTACTCTGTTCACTTTTATACACAGTTGTCTTAACGTATCATTTCACCTTACATGGTTTAAAAGAGATGAAGGATATTCTTTTGGTCTTGATCTGTAATCTAGTTGTTATGTTCACGTGCGCACACAATGATAAAATAGCCTGTTTGTTTTATATCTGTTTGCCCATGATATGAATGATGTCATACTATGTTCATCCTACTTTAAACCATGTCTCTTTATCCTTAGATGTCAACGAATGTGAGGAAATAGACAATACAGTAGGCATGCTACATGGACATATGTTCCGAAAGTGATTTTATTATGTAGTTGGCACTACAATACATGCTAATGTATTACAGTAGTTCACCAAAATAAGTTATGTATAAACGTTTAACCTACTTTGTTTGTTTTTGTCTCATTAGTAAATTATCTGGTACACTAATCTACAAGTTCAAACTTTCAGGAAGCTATGGAACAAATGATTGAACAGCCACAACCACCTGAAGGTGACGAGGCTACGACAGGCACAATGTCACCTCTTGCTGCAGTGCGTCAGTATCTCTCCACTAACAGTGCAAAAAGCACCTTCCTGCGTAATTCTGGGTTGGTTGTCAAGGTAACCTCGTCCAAATCGCCTTCTGAACAAAATCTTCCTGCTAGACAGAGTGATATATCTGTGCTCCAGACACAAGTCCAATCCCTAATGGACGTTGTTTCGGAAACAAGAATAGTGGTTGAGAAATGTCGTCAAGATATGAATGGTTTTGAAACCAGACTATCAGACATTCGCTTCGTTGTTCAAGAGCAATGGCGGAAAAAAGGTGGAGATCGTGCTGCTCCATCAGATTCTACAGCCTGAAACATTAGCACTCAGGTCAAATGATCTGTGCTTCTATACATCTGATGGTGCTTTTATCTGGAAGGACTGTAAACTTTATGCCAACAGGCCTTTTGTTGTATGGTTGGAATTTATTTTGTTGTGATACAACATTTATGATGCTGCCACAGGCTGCAGTAATTACGACGCTATTTTTGTATAGTGTAGGTTTATCTTAGTAATGTATTCGGCCGAAAGCTTCGTAGGAGCCCAACATGCCAACATTCGTCGGGCCCATTCCAATTGGGCTAAAAACGATTACGGGCCGAAATTGGCATGTAGCCCACTAAAAATATCTGGGCCTAAATCAGCATAAGCTTTCATATTTTTCTGGTAAGCCTGTGCCCATAGTGGGCCTTTAACAGGCCTAAACATAATTTGGGCCCTCAGTAAAATGAGGCCTTTTACAGGTGTAAATATCTCGAGCCCATAAAAACATGGGCCTTTAATAGACCGAAAGTGAGATTGGGCCCTGATTGTGCCAAATAACCCACTGGACTTAGCAGGCCGAAATGGTGGCCCATTTACGATGCGGATCTTTGACAGGCCGAAATTCGGACGGGCCGTAAATGCGCCGACCTAATACACGGGCCTTTAACGGGCCGGAACTTCGGTCGGGCTAGATTATCGCCATTTTTATATGGGCCGTTAATGGGCCCGATATGACGTTGGGCCACATATGGCCCATGGTTTACGTCCGGCGTTAACAGGCCGGAAATGACAACAGGCCGAAAGTGGCCCAAATCTATAGTGGGCCTCTAACAGGCCGAATGTCAGACATGGCCGAATATGACCCAAATCCTTTACGGTCGTTTATGGGCCGAAAGTTTTGATGGCCTGTAAATGGGTCCAAATGAAGCCGGACCTTTAACAAGCCGGAAATACACCGGGCCGTAATTCGGCCCAATTACTTTGCGGACAGTTATCGGGCCAGAAGTGACCATGGGCCGCATTGATGACAAGTTTAGGACAGGCCGTTGACCGGCCGATTTGACAGAGAATGTTGGGCCATTAGCTGGGCCAGCCCATTATGGTCTGCAGAATCTTGTGGGCCTTTAGCTGGGCCGGCCCATTATGGTCCGCAAAATCTTGTGGGCCTTTAGCTGGGCCGGCCCATTATGGTCTGCAAATTCGTGTGGGCCTTTAGCTGGGCCGACCCATTATGGTCCGCTAAATTTTGTGGGTCTTTAGCTGGGCCGGCCCATTATGGCCCGCTAAATCTTATGGGCCTTCGGTTGGGCCGGCCCATTTAAACTTTGTGGGCCACTTTTGGGCCGGTCCACGTGTCAACATATCATAGTCATCTCGACCGTTGGATGAGTGACACCTGTGCCAACGCAGAGCTAACGCGTGGATCCGTCAGCCAATGAGAATTTTACATGTGGAAAATCGGCATTGGTCGTGGCTGTTATCGGGTTATCAGATCCAAAATCCGACCTGATAGCTTAACGATGTTCTGTTACGGTGGATGCCACGTGTCGGTCACCCTTGACTAAAGCACTTCTGTGACGCGCGATTTATCGTCATGGAAGTGGACACTTCCGTGATGATAATTTTGGTAATGTCATGGAACACTTCTACGACAGCACAGGTATGACTATCTTGATTCTGTCATAAATTTGTCATGGATGTACATGCATGACAGAAAACGCGACCTACTGTGACAAACAAGTATCATCAGGAAAGTGTATTTTTTTTGTAGTGTTACTTTATGCTTGAGTCAAGGGGATCCTCATCTTTCCCTTTTTATTTTTATCCTTTGGCAAGCTCCTCGTGTTTGAAAGATCATGATATATATATCCAATTGGATGTAAGTTAGCATGGGGTATTATTATTGACATCACCTAAAGGTGAATACATTGGGAGGCAACACAATAAGCCCCTATCTTTCTCAGTGTTCGGCTGAAACTCCATAACCACAAGTACTGCGTGAGTGTTAGAAATTGTAGAAGACTACGAGATAGTTGAGTATGTGAGCTTGCTGAAAAGCTCTATTGTTGACTCTTTTTGATGTTATGATAAATTGCAATTGCTTCAATGACTGAGATTATAGTTTATTAGTTCCCAATGAAGTTTTTGAACCATACTTGACATTGTGAATTGATTGTTACTTGAGCATGAGAAATCATATAACAAAAATCTATTTATGTGTTGTTATAAGAATGATCATGTTGCCCTCATGTCCATAATTTATTTTTATTGACACCTCTATCTCTAAACATGTGGACATATTTTTCGATTTCGGCTTCCGCTTGAAGACAAGCGAGGTCTAAGCTTGGGGGAGTTGATACGTCCATTTTGCATCATGCTTTTATATCAATATTTATTGCTTTATGGGCTGATATTACACGTTATACCTCAATACTTATGGCTATTTTCTCTTATTTTACAAGGTTTACCATGAAGAGGGGGAATGCCGGCAGCTGGAATTCTGGCTCGAAAAGGAGCAAACATTGGAAACCTATTCTGCACAACCCCAAAAGTCCTAAAACTCCACGAAACATCTTTTTGGATTTAATAAGAATTTTCGAGCGAAAGAAATACACCAGGGGGCCCACACCCTGTCCAGGAGAGAGGAGGGCGCCCCCCCTATAGGGCGCGACCCCTATCTCCTGGGCCCCCTGGTGGTCCTCCGGTGTCTATCTTCTGATATATTAGAGCTTTTACCCTAGAAAAAATCGTGGACAAGCTTACGGGACGAAACTCCGCCGCCACGAGGCGGAACCTTGGCAGAATCAATCTAGGGCTCTGGCGGAGCTGTTCTACTGGGGACACTTCCCTCCGGGAGGGGGAAATCATCACCAATGTCATCACCAACGATCCTCTCATCGGGAGAGGGTCAATCTCCATCAACATCTTCACCAGCACCATCTCCTCCCAAAACCCTACTTCATCTCTTGTATCAAAACCACAAATTGGTACCTGTGGGTTGCTAGTAGTGTTGATTACTCCTTGTAGTTGATGCTAATTGGTTTACTTGGTGGAAGATCATATGTTCAGATCCTTTATGCATATTATTACTCCTCTGATTATGAACATGAATATGCTTTGTGAGTAGTTACGTTTGTTCCTGAGGACATGGGTGAAGTCTTGCTATTAGTAGTCATGTGAATTTGGTATTCGTTCGATATTTTGATGAGATGTATGTTGCCTTTTCCTCTAGTGGTGTTATGTGAATGTCGACTACATGACACTTCGCCATTATTTGGGCCTATAGGAAGGCATCGGGAAGTAATATGTAGATGATGGGTTGCTAGAGTGACAGAAGCTTAAACCCTAGTTTATGCGTTGCTTCGTTAGGGGCTGATATGGATCCATATGTTTAATATTGTGGTTCGGTTTACCTTAATACTTCTTTTCTAGTTGCGGATGCTTGCAATAGGGGTTAATCATAAGTGGGCTGCTTGTCCAAGTAAGGGCAGTACCCAAGTACCGGTCCACCCACATATCAAATTATCAAAGTACCGAACGGGAATCATATGAGCATGATGAAAACTAGCTTGACGATAATTCCCATGTGTCCTCGGGAGCTCCTTCCTCATTATTAGAAATTGTCCAGGCTTATCCTTTGCTACATAAAGGATTGGGACACCTTGCTGCACTTTATTTACTTTGCTTATTTGTTACTCATTACTATTTATCTTATCACAAAACTATCTATCACCTACAATTTTAGTGCTTGCAGAAAACCTTACAGAAAACCGCTTATCATTTCCTTCTGCTCCTCGTTGGGTTCGACACTCTTACTTATCGAAAGGACTATGATAGATCCCCTACACTTGTGGGTCATCAGGCTTTTGTCCATTCGGCAATGAAGTCAGCCAGCACTTGCGACTTAATGGCCCGCCGTGGTTTGTATGTTATGTCGAACGGAAGGAGCTCAATAGCCCATTTAGCAATTTGGCCTGTTGCATCGCGGTTATTTATTATACCATTGAGTGGTACTTCAGAGGCCACCGTGATCGAACACTCTTGAAAGTAGTGTCATAGTTTTCGGGATGCCATGAAGACCGCGTACGCTATCTTTTGATAGTGTGGGTACCGAGATTTGCATGGAGTGAGGACAGTGGACACGTAATATACCGGCTTTTGGAGCGGGAACTTGTGTCTGTCTGCTTCTCGTTTGATGACGAGCACTGTGCTTACAACTTGGTTTGTTGCGGCTATGTATAATAGCATGGGTTCACCAGTATTTGGCGCAGTCAGGACTGGGTTGGTGGCCAAGAGTGCCTTTATTTCTTCCAGTCCGGCCGTGGCCGCATCCGTCCACTTGAAGTGTTTGGTGCGTCGAAAATGGCGATAAAGAGGTAGTGCCTTTTCTCCTAAGCGGGAGATAAAGCGGCTTAGGGCAGCCACACATCTAGTTAGTTTCTGGATCTGCTTGAGGTCTGTTGGGATAGCCAACTGTGATAGAGCTCAGATTTTTGCCGGATTTGCTTCAATTCCTCTATTGGAAATGATGAAGCCGAGCAATTTCCCGGAGGGTACACCGAAGACATATTTCTCCGGGTAGAGCTTGATGTCATATGTTTGGTGATTGTCGAACGTAAGCCTCAAGTCATCTATTAAAGTTTCAATGTGTCTTGTTTTGATGACCACGTCGTCTATGTAGGCCTCTACTGTCTTGCCGATTTGTTTTTCTAGGCATGTCTGAATCATGCGTTGATAGGTTGCGCCGGCGTTTTTGAGCCCGAAAGTCATGGTGTTGAAACAGAAGGGGCCGTATGGCGTAATGAAGGCCGTTGCGTCCTGGTCGGACTCCTCCATCTTGATTTGATGGTATCCGGAGTATTCATCGAGGAAACACAATGAGTCGTGTCCTGCGGTGGCGTCGATGATTTGGTCAATGCGGGGGAGGGGGAAGGGATCCTTAGGGCAAGCCTTATTGAGGTCCTTGAAATCGACACATAGGCACCAGGATTTGTCCTTCTTTGGTACCATTACCAAGTTTGCTAGCCAATCCGGATGTTTGATGTCTCTGATGAATCCGGCCTCGAGTAGCTTGGCTAGCTCGTCTCCCATGGCTTGCCGCTTAGGCTCTGAGAAGCGCCTAAGAGTCTGCTTGACTAGCGTGTATCCTTTCAGTATATTGAGGCTGTGTTCGGCCAGCCTGCGTGGGATGCCCGACATGTCTGAAGGGTGCCAGGCAAAGATATCCCAATTCTCATGTAGGAAATCTCGCAGTGCGACGTCTATTGTGGGGTTGAACAGTGTCCCAATGGAAGCTGTCTTTGTAGGGTCCATTGGGTGGACCTGTAATTTGACTATCTCGTCCGCGGGTTTGAAGGAGGTGGACTTAGGTCGCTTGTCGAGTATCACGTCGTTTCTATCCACTGTTGCTCGCAGCGTTGTTAGTTTTTTGGCCGCGAGGGCTTCTGATAAGGCCTCCAGGGTGAGGGCGGCGGTTTTATTTTCGGCGCGGAGTGCGACGTCTGGATGACTAGCTAGAGTGATGATTCCGTTGGGCCCGGGCATTTTGAGCTTTATGTACCCGTAATGGGGTATAGCCTGGAAACTCGTGAATGCGTCCCGCCCTAAGAGGGCGTGGTATCCGCTGCTGAACGGGGCCACTTGGAATGTAATTTCTTCGGACCTGTAATTCTTCGTCGTGCCGAATACCACATCTAGTGTGATTTTTCCTGTGCATCGCGCCTCCCGACTAGGGATACTTCCCCTGAAGGTCGTGCTGCTTTGCTCAATGCGGCTCTTGTCAATTTCCATCTTGTTAAGGGTTTCCTCATCGATGAGGTTTAGTCTGCTTCCGCTGTCCATGAGCACTTTAGTGAGCTGGAAGCCGTCCACAATTGGACTAAGGACCAAAGCGGCTGGTGTCCGGACTGTTCGGAATTGAGGTTCGTCACTGGCATAGTAAGTTATAGCCGTGTCGCCCCGTGGGTTTATTGTTGCCACGTGGCAAACTTCGGCGAGGCTGCATTGAGCTCGCTTGCGCCTATTATTTGAGGCGAAAGTCTCGAAGACTGTAAATACCGTATTGTTGTTTCTGGCGGGATGTTACTCTACTGTATGGTTTATGAGGAGATCCTCGCTGCTCTTTGCTACCTGCCGGAGTATCCAACATGCTCTAAGGCTATGAGTTGGCGTGGTATCCGGAGTGTTGTGAATTTTGCATGGCCCATTGAGCCATTCCTCCAATACGGTTCCGCGCCTTGTATCTGGCTTTGGTTTTTTGGTAAATGAATCGGGTAACTTACGAGAGTTTGCCATTTTAGTTTGGACGAAGGGTTTAGTGAGAGCAGGATTGTCCCAGAAGTTTGTTTGGGTTTTCCAAGCGCTTTCCATCGCGCAGTATTTCTGCACTATGGCCGCTAAGTCAGCAAAGCGTACTATGTCACGACGACTTATAGCATTGAGGATCCCTTTGTCCATGCAATTTTTGCAAAAGAGGGAGATTGCGTCCTCCTCGCGACAGTCCTTGAACCTATTTATCACAAGGAGGAACCTGGCCTAGTAATGATGTACTATATCTTGGGGATCTTGTCCAATATACGAGAGACTGAATAAATTTGGGTGGGTTGGTGGTTTCGAATCCGAATCGTGACCCAGTCTGAGACCCAGGGGCAAAGAAGCTTTCGAGCTTTACGGCTCGGGCTCTGGGATATTGCCCAATTTCTTCGGCCCACCACCCGATTCTGAATTCGGGTTTTGGGTCATGTCCTCCCGCAGGCGGGTGTCCGGCTCAGGGAGCTCAGAAATCCTGACATAGTTTGTCCTCAGAATAGAGGGAGAATTCTTATGATGCTCTTCCACTACCGCTACCTGATGGGTTACCGGCAGAGAATAAATCTCCCTTTGGTCGGGTTTAAGCCCGATCCTATCATTGTCCATAGCGATGCCTAGGGCGGCGATGTGATCTAAGAGCTCGTTAAGGGACGAGAGCTCCATTGGATCCATCTGTTCGGCGAGTTCCAAATCATCGTGGAGGCTGTTTTTGATGACCTGAGAAGTCATCGTCGGCACGGCAGCCGATCGGGTGGTCATGACGAAGACGCCCAGTCGAAGAGTTTGGCCTGGGGCCAGAGCTCCCCAGAGGTGATGTTGTCCTTGACAACGAGACGAGCCATCAAGCCTTATCACGGTGACACAGTGGAACTCTCAATGAAAGCACCAATGTCGGTGTCAAACCGGCGGATCTCGGGTAGGGGGTCCCGAACTATGCGTCTAAGGCTAATGGTAACAGGAGACTGGGGACACGATGTTTACCCAGGTTCAGGCCCTCTCGATGGAGGTAATACCCTACTTCCTGCTTGATTGATCTTGATGATATGAGTATTATAAGAGTTGATCTACCACGAGATCATAGAGGCAAAACCCTATAAGCTAGCCTATGATTATGATTGCCGTTTTTGTCCTATGGACTAAACCCTCCGGTTTATATAGACACCAGAGGGGGCTAGGGTTACACAGAGTCGGTTACAGAGAAGGAGATCTATCATCCGGATCGCCAAGCTTGCCTTCCATGAAAAGGAGAGTCCCATCCGGACACGGGACGAAGTCTTCAATCTTGTATCTTCATAGTCCAACAGTCCAGCCAAAGTATATAGTCCGGCTGTCCGGATACCCCCTTATCCAGGACTCCCTCAAGTGCCACCTAATTCCATTGGTTCATGGGAAAAATTAAAGGACCGGTTTGTTCAGAACTTTAAAGATACATGCAAGCAACCCATGTCGATTATGGACTCGACTAATTGCAAGCAAGAGGAAGGTGAATCCATGACCCATTGGGTGAGCCGGGTCAAGTCCATAATACATTCATATGATAAGACGGACGCCGGCTCTGCAGTCTTAATGTTGGAGAAAAGTTGCCATTTTGAGCCTCTGAAACAGAAGCTGGGGCGGCTCAAGCGCGGTTGTAAAGATATGGGCCAGCTGATGGCGGCTCTAGTCAAGTATGCCGACTCTGATAGTACCAAGGATCCCGAGTCCAATGATGACAAGACAGGGAAGGTAAAGAAGAACGGCAACGCTAAGGGCCCGCAGCATAACCCGGCGAGTCAAGGGGACAATAACAAACGTAAGGCTGATGGTAGCCCGGAGTTTGTGGCTAACACCAATGCGCAGGGCAACAATCAACGACGAAAGGGGAGGCCGCCTCCTCGGTTTGGCGGGTCACGTTGGGGCCGAAGAAGAAAGCAAGCGTGCCTCACCTTCCACCAAAGAGCCAAACCCATCGACATCATCCTCGAGCACTGCCTACACCTCAGGAAGCAGGGCGGCAGGGCTCTCCCTCGGGGCTGTCACCGTCGCCTTCTTCAAGGGATCGTCCCCGAAGAGCGACCGCTGAGCCTTGTGGAACCTCGCCTCGAGGGAAGCAAGGGCGCTACCCTCCATGGTGGCCGCTTTCTTGGTCTCGGCAAGGGACACCTGGGCCGCCTTGGCCTCCACCTTCAGCTTCGACAGGTGGTCGCACTCCGCTGCTTGCTCTAGGGCCGCCTTCTTCAGCTCGGCGTCTCGATCGACAACAGCAGCCTCCTGGGCCTTCAGCTTCTACTCACGCTCCTGGAGCTGGCTGGCCTGGGTGGCCTGCTGGTCCTAAAGGGCCTTCAGTTCAGCCTCCACCATGCGGCACCGACCTCGGCTTCCATGGCCTCCTTTCGCGCCAGGTCACCCTCGGTGGCAACCACCCCCAACACCTTCTAGGCTTCCTCCGTAGAGCCCCAGGCCGCTCGGACGGACACGTAGGTCTAGAGCCATCCAGAAATTAGCCCCAGGCGTCCCAATGATGTGCGCCGGTCCGGGCCCCGAAGTTCACCCTAGAGGAGGTCCAGTGCCGCCCATGCCTCCTCCAAGGCCCCGGAGGTGGCAGGAGCGCCATGGCCTGGCTTTTCAATGGGCAGAAGAGAAGACGTCCTCGGCGCCAGGACAGGAGGAGCCGTTGCAGCGGAAACGACTCTGGGCTCCGAAGGATGGGCGGTCTCAGCAGCCGCAGCAAGGACGGGTGCTGGAGGGGTTAGCCCTGCCGAAGGTGCTGGCACCTCCGGAGGGCGGGCTTCCACCCCCTGGGGGGATGACATCACCACCGGAGCTGCAGGGGCCGTGACACTGTCCTTCTCAAGGGCTGCGGCGGCCACTTCGACGCGCTCGACCACAACAACCTCTGCACCCTCCTTCTGCTTCTTCGACGACTGCTGCCTGATGACAGACTAAGATGCTAAGCATCGCATCAAGAATCAACAACAGAATCAGGGAGAAGACTTACTGGTCGGCGAAGACATAGCTCCTCTTTAGGCTTAGCAATGGGGGCCGAGCTGGGGCAGTCGGAGCCGCACTCTTGGGAGTGGGAGAACTCGCGGTCGGCGCCACCAAGGACACAGCTGGCGACGGCAGAGCGCTCCCCAGGGGCATCAGCGTAGTCCTATCCTTCCTCGCAGCCGTCCGCTTGGGATGCTTCTTGGAGGCCACCCCGGACCTCGTGGTGACCACGGAGGGGCGAGCCAGCTCCATCACCGGAGGCGCATCGTCTTCATCAATGTTAGGAAAGTCGCGGATGAGCTCCCTCTGCATCGCGGCAGAGGATTCCTCCACAACCTCGTCCTCTGTGGCCTCGGAGGATTGGTCGCCGGAGGACAGGTTCACCAAGGAAGTAGGCGGCGGGGGAGGCCCCGCCTGCACAAGCCCAAACTCATCGAAGACCGGCATGGCAACAACAACCTCCTCCCCGTTGAACCAGCAGTACAACGGGAGCCAATCCTTCGGAGGATTGCTCGGGTCCTTCCCAGTCAAGTAAAGCAACACCTTGCTCACCTCCTCCTTGGGAAGGGCATCATGGTGCACGCGGTTCTTGTTTTCAGCGCCCCAAGCTTCCACAGGGGGCGGGAGCGATCTTGGAGTGGTGCTAAGCACTGCGTCAGGAACTCCTTGATAAGCATGGGCCCCGTCAGCTTCTCACTCTTCAGGTCCTCCTCCATCTTCTTCACCAACGGCTTCACGGAAGGGCTGGTGATCTTCTTAGAAAACCACCCCTTCCCGGAGCTAGGGAACTCGGTCGGTAGCTCCAGCAAGCCCTACGAGCACTTGGCATCCATCAGAACCTACCTCTTCAGGGCATCCTCCACCTTCCCGGCGCGTGAGATCGCGTTACCCCCCCCCCCCCCGGGCTGCAATGAAGCCGACGCACGTAGTGTGACGGTCGCCGCCCATGCAGAGGAAGAAGAAGTGGCGGAGCATGGTGACGGAGGGCATCACCCCCATGAACGCCTCATAGTAGAAGGCGAAGATGGACAGGAGGAGGATAGAATTAGGGTGAATATGGAGCGCACGGAGGCCATAGTGGTGAAGAACTGCGTCGAAGAACCGGGAGAATGGGGGCACCAACCCCGAATAGATGTTGTGCAGAAAGAAAGGGTAGAAGATACTTCTCACGGGCTCCGGTATAGCAGCGGCGACCCGGAGCGCTGTCTCCTTCCACTCGTTGTCTTCGCTCGCTGTCAGGAGGAGCGGGGTCTGGAGCTTCTCCCCAGCCACGAAGGGCGCAAGCAGCACCGGCTCATACCAGACGAGGCCGGCAGCCGAGGCTGAAGCATTAGCCTTCTCAGCAGCCATGGAGCACAATATTGGAGGAAAAGTCCGCATATCTGGTGAGTTCTTCCGGCGTTGGGAGAAGGGGATCTGGAGCAAGATGAAGAGAAGGCAATGAAAGCCTGACGGCAGATGCCAGCCCTTTTGTTAGATGGAACAGTTGCCGAGGCAGTGTGGGGAAGCGGAGTTGCCCACGTTCCATCAATCGCCACACGTCATCAAGGCCGCAGGCGGTTAGGGCCTGCGGCGCTCCGCACTTGCCCTTTAGCTTCGGCTGTAAGCCAAGCCCGAGCACGCCTTGGGCCTGGGGGCTCCTGTCGGTGTTCTGGATATGGCGGTATCCAACCCTGCCTGCCTGCGGCCCACCACGTGGCTCCATCGACGGCCTGGTATGGCCCATCTTCACTAGCTCAAGACCCTCACGGGGGGCCAAGCCTCGCGAGGCGGACGACGCCAAGACCCCCGAGGGGATCGGCCTCCTCAGGCTGGCTCCCAAGGGGCGGAGAGCTCTATGCAAGGTTTACCTCACGAGGCTCGGCTGATGTGAGCCATGACGACCAAGGCCAGGCGGGCACCAGGCGCGCGCAGGGCGCATGTTTCCTCTTCGGTGCAATGGAGGCAAGCCACAGGCGCAGAGTCCCGAGGAACAACCAAAGGTTTCCATTCTGGTGCAACACAACCAAGACAGCCAGGACGGAGCTCATCACCGAGCCCACCGTAGCGTCACGACCAGAGGCTTTTCACAGGCGAAGACTACTTTTGTCAGGATAAGCTGTACTGCTTGTCCCCTTTCAAATTCGGCTGTTGTGGGATCCCTTCCCGCCAACATTTGGGAAGAGGACCAAGGCCACTATAAATAGGGCTTAGCCACCACCATAGAGAGGATCGAGTCCAGAGGACGTGATCCGATCTGATCCAGTCCAGCTCACATCCCCTCATCTCTTGAGGGAGTCCTGGTTAAGGGGTATCCGGACAGCCGGACTATATACTTTGGCTGGACTGTTGGACTATGAAGATACAAGATTGAAGACTCCATCCCGTGTCCGGATGGGACTCTCCTTTGCGTGGAAGGCAAGCTTGGCGATCCAGATGATAGATCTCCTTCTCTGTAACCGACTCTGTGTAACCCTAGCCCCTTTCGGTGTCTATATAATCCGGAGGGTTTTAGTCCATAGAACAACACAATCATAATCATAGGCTAGCTCCTAGGGTTTAGCCTCTACGATCTCGTGGTAGATCAACTCTTGTAATACTCATATCATCAAGATCAATCAGCAGGAAGTAGGGTATTACCTCCATCGAGGGGCCCGAACCTGGGTAAACATCGTGTCCCCAGTCTCCTGTTACCATTAGCCTTAGACGCACAGTTCGGGACCCCCTACCCGATATCCGCCGGTTTTGACACCGTCATTGGTGATTTCATTGAGATTTCCTCTGTGTCATCGTTGTAAGGCTCGATGGCTCCCCCAACCTTCAATAACACCGTCTGGGGTGAGACTTTTCTCCCCGGACGGATCGTCGTATTCGGCGGCTTTGCACTGCGAGCCAGCTTGCTTGGCCATCTGGTGCAGATCGACAGCTACGCCCCAGGCCATCAGGTCAGGTTCGGGAACCTAAACTACACTACCGACATCCGCGGAGACTTGATCTTCGACGGATTCGATACCACGTCAGGAGCGCCGAACGATCGTTACGCGCATGACTTAGATCTGCCGTCGGGTAGTATTCAGGATATCGCGCCTGCTACAGCTCCGGACTTCGATCTAGAGCAGATCGTGCCATGCGAGGACGGGTGGATGGACCCCGCCATGGAGGCCGCACACCTATAAGCGTTGGAGCCGAACACAGACTCCGCTCCTAAGGAAACTTGTGTCTCCGGACCCCCGGACTTGTGTTCGGTCGTAGGTTCCGGACCGCGTGCATCCATGCCCATCGAACCCGATTGGGCTCCGATCATGGAGTTCACTGCCGTGGATATCTTTCAGCACTCGCCCTTCAGAGACGTGCTAAATTCACTAAGGTCTCTCTCTCTGTCAGGAGATTCCTGGCCGAACTATGTTCGGCTCAAGTGGGAAGCAGGTGACGAAGAAATTGGTTACCCACCCACCACCCACTTAATAGCCACTGTCGATGATTTGACCGACGTGCTTAACTTTGACTCCGAAGACATCGACGGTATAGACGACGATGCTGGAGAAGAACAGGAACCACTGCCCACAGGGCGCTGGACAGCCACCTCTTCATATGATATATATATATATATATATATATATATGGTGGACACCCCCAAAGAGAACAATGGCGATGAGGCTACAGAAGATAACCCCTCAGGGAGGAAATCAAAGCACGGGCGTCATCAGTGCCGCTCTAAGCCCTGCCACAACAATATCAGCACAGGAGATGAAAACAATCCGGATGCTGCCGAAGATGAATACAACCCTGATCAACCTGCCTTTGAACAGGCCGAACAGGAGCACAGGCTGATCAGCCCAGAGGAACAGGCAACGGACGGATACGCGGAGGATGACAACTACATGCCTCCCTCTGAAGACGAGGTGAGCCTCGGTGACGATGAATTTGGCGTTCCTGAGGATCCCATAGAGCAGGAGCGCTTCAAGCGCAGGCTTATAGCCACTGCAAGAAGCCTGAAAATGAAGCAGCAGCAGCTACAAGCTGATCAAGATCTGCTCACAGACAAAGGGACCAAGGTTCTGGCGGCCGAGGAATACAGACTCGAGCGCCCAACCAAAGGTTACCCAAAGCACAAGTTGCTACCTCAGCTAGAGGAGGAGGCCGTAGAGCCTACACTACCAGGATAGGACGAGGCTGACCGTCCACCTCGTGTCCGGGATAAAACGGCATATCAGACCGAATACCAGCCCGCACCCCCACGCCAGTTCACTACGGCCCGGGGCAATATGCAGGACCCGCGAGATATATTGGAAAACAACGCAGGACAACCAAGATCGATCTACGGGTCACGAGGGCACGCCACAGCACATGATGACGACCGTCATGCCGGATACACTAATAATAAGTCCGGTCGGCCGAACATAACCGACCAGACTTAGTCGGACTACGTCGTAACATAGCCCGGCAAAGAGGCGCCGCACACCCCCTTTGCTTCACTGATGAAGTAGTGGATCATGAATTCCCAGAAGGGTTTAAACCCGTAAACATCGAGTCATACGATGGCACAACAGACCCCGCGGTGTGGATCAAAGATTTTCTTCTCCACATTCACATGGCCCGCGGTGATGACTTACATGCCATCAAGTACCTTCCCCTTAAACTCAAGCGCCCAGCTAGACATTGGCTGAATAGCCTGCCGGCGAACTCCATCATCAGCTGGGAAAATCTTGAGGACGCGTTCCTCAACAACTTCCAAGGCACTTGCGTGCGACCACCGGATGCTGATGACTTAAGTCACATTACCCAACAGCCCGGAGAGTCAGCCAGGAAATTCTGGACTCGGTTCTTAACTAAGAAGAACCAAATTGTCGACTGTCCGGATGCCGAGGCCCTGGCGGCCTTTAAGCATAATATCCGCGACGAGTGGCTCGCCCGACACCTCGGCCAAGAAAAACAGAAGTCCATGGCGGCCCTCACGACACTCATGACCCACTTTTGTGCGGGCGAGGACAGCTGGCTGGCTCGCAGTAGCACCACGCCAAGAAACTTCGGCACTTCAGATGTTCGCGATAGTAACGGAAAGCCATGGTGCAATAGACATAAGCATCGGAATAATGGTGACAACACCAAAGACACAGCAGTCAATGCCGGATTTAGCAACTCAAAATCCGGTCAGCGAAAAAACCATTCAAAAGAAACAATCCGGGATCGTCTAGTCTGGACCGCATACTCAACCACTCGTGCCAGATTCACGGCACCCCCGACAAACCAACCAATCACACTAATAGAGATTGCTGGCTGTTTAAATAGGCCGGCAAGTTGAATGCCGAAAACAAGGACAAGGGGCTACACAGCAATGATGACGAGGAGCCCCGGCGTCCGAACAATGGGGGACAGAAGAAATTCCCCCCCCCCCCCCAGGTGAAAATGGTAAACATGATCTACGCCACCCACATTCCCAAGAGGGAATGAAAGCGTGCACTGCAGGACGTCTATGGGATGGAGCCCGTCGCCCCAAAGTTCAACCCATGGTCATCCTGCCCGATCACATCCATCACGGTGGTTTAGCCTCATTGGTCCTAGACCCAATCATCGATGGATTCCACCTCACGCGAGTCCTCATGGACGGTGGTAGCAGCCTGAACCTGCTTTATCAGGACACAGTGCGCAAAATGGGCATCGATCCATCACGGATCAAACCCACCAAAACAACCTTCAAGGGTCTAATTCCAGGGGTAGAGGCCTGTTGTACGGGCTTAATAACACTAGAAGTGGTCTTCGGATCTTCGGATAACTTCTGAAGCGAGGAGTTAATCTTCGAAATCGTCCCTTTCTGTAGTGTCTATCATGCACTACTTGGACGAACCGCGTTTGCTCGATTCAACGCAGTGCCTCACTATGCATACCTTAAGCTCAAGATGCCAGGACCTCGCTGGGTTATAATAGTCAATGGAAACACAGATCGCTCCCTCCGTTCAGAAGAGCACACCGCGGCCCTCGCAGCAGAAGTACAAAGCAGCCTCCTTCGACAAACAGCCAATTTGGCAACAACAACCCCGAACACCATCAAGCAAGTCCGGAGCACCCTGCAGCAGGATCGTCAGGCATGCCAAGAGCTCGATTAGCAGTCCGGCCTCCAGCCCAGCCCCATTCAGGCGGCATTCATGCCACGCATACATAATTATGCACTTAAAATACCATGGCCATGGGTGGAGGCGAGATGACTATGCGGCCTACAGTGCGGATCAGCCGCCACGAGGCCCGCATACCCTTTTCTTCCTTTCTTTCAGGACCCCACGTTCGGGAAGCCCCTTCAGAGAGCCGGATCATCGGACTCACCACAGGAGGGAACACCAAGGAGGCAAGAGGCTTTGCACACAAGGGAATACCCAGGTGGTCTCTATTAATGATTGTTATACCTGTTTATATACCTGCACGCAGCCTGCCCTTGGATAGGACATGTCAAATAGTCCTATTGGTTTTCGCTTAATGCATTACTTATACACATACGCCTGGACGTATTGTCCAGATAACAATGGGAAATAGTATACAGCGTCAGCTAATTACTACTATCTCCATATTTTCCCTGGAATATTTAGTTAATATTGCACCCGTACACTTTGGTACGATCAGTTTTCCAGGGGCTTTTTTATTTTGATCCCCATAACATGGCAAGAAAAGACCGAACACTTTCGACAGTGCGGCACCCCGAACTTATAACATTATATGCATCAGCTCCGAATCATGTCTGGGGTCAATAGTTGGTTAGCCCGGCTCGCTTGTTTTGGTACCTTACGTTCCGTTACATCGCCTAAGGTAGCGCAGGGAGAACTACTGCGATTGTGTCCCGGTTCTTCTGGACGAGCACCTCAGTAGAGAAAGCCGAAAACTGACCGTCATGTTGCGGCGAGAGCTGGTCCCTGTTCGAGAGGTACTAATATCCTTAACGATTTTTTTCCGCTTAAGGCGAGGAACCGGCCTTGTACGATTTCGGCGTGCATAGTGCCCCAGTTCACTACAAAAAAAAGAGACATCTGTGACATTTTGGGCCGAATGAAATTTTTTTCTGTCATACATATGACACTTCTATGACGATAATTGTGACAAAACCGGGTATCATCATAGATGTGGTGGGCTCCTACTTCTATGACAAAAAATCATGAAAGAAAATGGGCTTTTCGTCCTGGGCGGGCCGAAGACGCATCTGCATGACATTCTTTGTGCCGTCCATGACGGAAAAAACCGTGGTAGAAGCGAGGGCGAGGAAAATTTTGGGGAGTTCTGGTTACGGTGGGAGGTCGGGGGCCGAGCGATGCGTGTTTCTCTCGTACACGTACACACGTGTGTGCGAGGCGTTGGCTCTAACTGAACCCGAGCGAGGTGTTGGGTTCTAACTGAACCTGAGTGATTGCACTGCAGGCTACACGTTACTGAACCCGAGCGATTGATTCCTTCGCTACTGCTGCTAATTGAAGTCGATCGATGCTGCCTCTCTAGATGAACAGTGAGCATTGCGGGGGGGGGGGGGGGGGGGGGGGGTTGGATGAACAATGAGCCGTGGGAGTGGATTAACAGGACCCGTGGCGTTGCCTCTGGATGAACAGGACCCCGTGGTGTGGAGGGCTGGACGAACAGGACAACCCCGTGGAGGGCTGGATGAACAGTAGACGGTGGAGGGGTGGATGAACAGTAGCCCGTGGAGGGGTGGTTGAACAGGAGCCCGTGGAGAGGGGTGGTTGAACAATAGCCGGTGGAGTAGCGCGCGGTGGAGGCTAGATGAACAGGAGCCTGTGGATGAACAGTCGCAGGTGGAGGTTGGAGGAGTTCGACGGTGGATGAACAGTAGCCCGTGGAGGCTGGAGGAGGTCGACGGTGGAGATGAACAGTATCCTGTGGAGTCCCGTTTTGTGGTACGCCACCCCCCTCCCGATGAACAGGACCTCGTTTGGACCTTAGCACTCCAACACAAGTCCGTTTCGTCTGTTTTGCGGTACGCCACTCCCCTCCTGATCAACAGGACCCCCGTTTCGATCGTAGGAGGTCCGTTTCGTCTGTTTTGCGGTACGCCACACCCCTCCCAATCAACAGGACCCCCGTTTCGACCGTAGGAGGTCCGTTTCCTCTGTTTTGCAGTACGCCACACCCCTCCAATCAACAGGACCCCCGTTTCGACCGTAGGAGGTCCATTTCCTCCGTTTTGTGGTAGGCCACACCCCTCCCGATCAACAGGACCCTGTTCCGAACGTAGGAGGTCCGTTTCCTCCGTTCTGCGGTACGCCAGGCCTCGTTTCCATCGCCTGTTCCGTCCAAGCCCTCCCGATGAACACGACCACGCATTCTGTTCCGACCCAGCCGATTGGCTCCCACGCGTTCCGTTGCCTCCTGATGAACACGACCCATTCTGTTGCCTCCCCATGAACACGACGACGATGCTGTTTCTCCGTTCCGACCCAGCCAATGTACACGAGCCCTGGCCGTACGTACATATGTGCGAGTAGGCGTTTGAGACCCAGCCCGTATGTACACATATGTGGCCATATTTTCTTTCTTGCACCCTGGCCGTTGTGCGTACATGTACATGCTACATTCGCGCCTGTACTATGACACGTGCGCGCCTCTACATCCACCAGTATATATGTACGTACACGATCGCGACCAGAATGACAACGCTACATACGCTTCGACCAGGTGGGTCCCGACTGTTAGGCACTTCCTTGCGTGCGCAGATGTAGCTGGTGGGTCCCATCAGTCAGGAGGAAACATTTTTTTTTGTGAAATACGGTGGCCCGTCCAGTGGGTCCCCGCTGTCTGGTGGAGGAATAATTATTTTGCACGTAATAAGGAGGCACTTCCTTGCCGTGGCCGTGGACCCAGCTGTCAGCCTCTCCACGTATAGTCCATGTCCGATGGAAGCCGTTCCTTGACCATGTTGACCACGCCGCGCCGAGAGCACCAGGGCAGTGGACGACGGCGAGGCCTAGGAAGGGGAGGATGCGGAGCTTGGGAAGACGCGGTAGTGGATGCCCACGCGTAGAGGAGTATGAGGGTTCACTGGTTCGCTGCGGTGGGAGGCTGCCGTCGCCGCAGAATAACAGGGGGTGTGCGTGAGTACAAGGATGGCCTGGCCAGCGGTGGGAGTAGTAGGGGGAGGTGAGGCCTCCGCGGCATCACAGCCATCCATGGGAGGCAGGAGCATGCAGCATGACCGGCGCTGCTTTGGGCGGCTGGAGCACGAAGACCAGAGGTTGAAGAAGCACTACGGCCGTTGGATGGACATCGTATGGTCACTGGAGCTAGAATCGTTCATATTGACTAAGTTGACAAAGCCCTCCGTCCCCGTAAACTTAGTAGGCCCACAAGTCAGCCTCCCACCAAGGTGAGTCCCAGTTAGCAGAGGGAGTATTCATTTTTTTCTGCGTAATAAGGAGGCATTTCCGGTGGGTCCGAGCTGACAGCGGGGGGAATTTTTTTCGTGAAATACAGAGACCCTTCCGGTGGGTCCCAGCTATCAGGTGGAGGAATCATTATTTTGCACATAATAAGGAGGCATTTTCCTGTGTGGGCCCCTACTGTCAGCCTCTTCCGATGGTTGTTGTTTGTTAACCATGTTGACCTCGCCGCGCCGAGAGCACAAACACGGCGGACGAGGGCGAGGCCCAGGAAGAGAACCACCCGGAGGCGAAGCCACCGCAGCGGATGCCCACGCTGAGGGGAGAATGAGCGCTGACTGGTCGACTGCGGGGTGAGGCTGATGTCGCCGAAAAATAACAGGATGTGTGGGTGGTTAGAGGGATGGCCTGGCGGCAGCACAGCCAGCCACGGGAGGAGGGACCAGGCAGTCCCGCCGCTCGCTGTTTTGGGTGGCTGGAGTAGGAAGATCAGAGATTTAAGAAGCACGGCGGCCGTTGGATGGACATCCAATAGTCACTGCTGTGTGTTGACTAAGTTGACAAAGCCTTGCGTACGCGTCAAAAACAAATTAGGACAACGTCATCGTCAACCTAGTAGGCCCAGATGTCAACCTCCAAATCTGTGGAAAATAGCATACAACCCATTAGCCATTATTTTCAATAATTTACAGCCCATTTCCTAATTCTTAAGGATATTCGAAGCCCATATTATTTTTATTAGCATTACAGACCATATATTCTGGGCACTGCTAAAAAATTGAACGAAATTTTGGATATTTCGGTGGGGTCTGAACGCTTTTAATCACGAAATTTCGAGTCACGTTAAAAATAATTTTCAAAAAATTATATCAATTTAAAATTCAAAAAACAATTCTCCGCAAAAAAATGAAAGAAATTTATAATCTTAACTAGCAAGATGCCCATTCGTTGCACGGAACATGAAGATGCATTTGTATGAGTAGTTTATCTTGTGGGAGAAAAGATGATATTTTAATGTAATTGCCAGTTGGCTTTGGTTTTTATAAGAGTAGAGAGTAGAGAAATCCTGAAAAAAAAACGATATTGTAATGCAATTGCCGGTTGGCTTTGTTTTAAAAATTTACAGCCCATTTCTTACAACTTATAGCCCGTTTTCTGGGGAAGCCCATTTCATACTACTTACATCCCTCCTCGTCTTGAAAGATTTGCAGCCCAGCAGGGCTGAGAAAAGCAAGTAGGCCGTGGTTTTGGTATTCTCCAAAAAAAAGAACTGGGCTAGCCAATTTCAGAAAGAAAAAATATATCAACTGGTCTTGTCATGTGCTTAATAAAAGCATAAGCGTGGGCTAGACGGGCCACAGCCCCCTCATAGCGTGCAGTTGAGCTCCGTCTCTGAAACTGAAAAACAACTGGGCGAGCTGCTGGGTCCCTGGTGTTATCCGCTCGTTATGTAATTTTCTCGTTTATTGACTACATTGACAATGGCCTGGAACCTAGTTGTCAAACAATTAGGAGGAAGTATTTTTTTGGCTTGTAATAATGAGGCACCTGCTTGCGAAATGCAATGACCCTGGTGGGTCCCTACTGTCAGCCTCTCCATGTACAGTCATCTCCTGATTCCTCTTGGTTGTTGACCATGTTGACAACGCCCGACGGCGGCGGGCACAGCAAGCTAACCAAGGCGGAGAACGACAGCAAGGCCTCGGACGGGAACGAACAGAAGCCATGGAAGATGCGGCAGTGTAGTGGCAGGTGGAGGGGAGTACGAGGGCAACAACATGCAAGTCAAGCATACAAATGGTACAGAAAACCCAAGGATTAATTGTTCATCAAATTTTTAGACAAATCCCAGATTGAACATGACAGTAACATCTAACCCACCCACTCTTTTTGGAGTCACAAACAAATGGATCGGTCCGATCCATAAAATCAACATCCTATGCAAAAAAATATTATTTCAGGATGTCTACAACTTATTGTAAATAGAAGCCAAGCACATTTAGAAGCCCATTTGTCCACCTGAAACTTCTTTTTTTGCTGTTCAACAGTTCGCCCATGAGAAATCTCTTGCTGCAAAAATTAAGCCTCATGGACAATAGTAACCTCGCATTCAATAGGAAGAATGTGACAAAGCTTCTGTTTGCCTGGTTGGATGCATATCGTCCCATCGTTATTGTCCTCAAACGAATGTCATGAGAACTGAGAAAATCCTTGTGCTTATTACACCAACGATTGGTTACATGTTTTTCTCCATGTGGTTCTGCCTAAGTAGACATGAAGATTGAAAACAGTTAAGGTCTGAAAAAGGAGTAAGTCGAAATAACGATAGCTGAACAGTTAATTCTAGTACAATATATACGGGCTTTCAATATGCATGAAATCATCACCTCTATGTATAAATTCTCCATAGGTCGAAACCATCGCGGCAAGCCAATAATTATGTCCAGACCAAAACTATACATTCTGATATATATGATCTTGACAGAATCCAGCAGCATTGATAGGCTATCAATGGACGAACTCTTCATTGAGCATATAACATAATATTAGTACCCAAAGTGTACTCCAAGATGATATAAAACTTATGCGCACAAATGAAAAATGCAGCATATGATTACAAATGTGTAAATGATAATATATGGTACCTGAAAAAGTGAGGAGCCAAACACCCACTCCTTGTCATTATTAAACGGGTGACGAATTACACCCAAGGTCTCCAGTTTGGGCGCAGAGACGACAGTTATTTCTGAAGGTGTATAACAATTATGAAGGAGCAACCTTTCAAGTGAAGGGGCATCTTCGATGATGAGCTGCTGTCCTTTAAAACAAATTCCAATGCTTTTAAGGTGAGGCGACTTTATTTGGAGACAACTGATACCGATTTCTATTCCCAAAACAATCAGCAAGCGCTCCAGGGCAAGGCAACTGGAGTGGATGATGCTGTGTAGTGAGGCCTCCGACAGATAAACCACCACAAGTGAAAGTTTTTTTAGCAGTGGGAGTCGAAGCATTTGTACCAGATCGTCTGGTAGATGGCACCGGGCGAAGGTGGCGGTGTGGAGAGAGGAGGAAAACCGCGAGATGGACAATGGTGGTGTGGGCACGAATTCTCGGTATGTTCGTGGTATGAAAATTTCGTGGTAATGGTAGAACTCAAACTGCTGGAGTTTTCCAAATTCAGGGGATGTCAGCCAAGCATCCACCTTGCCGGGTATGGACAACAGGTAGCTTGTTGGGATGCAGAGGCATTGAACGGGGCCCTGCTGGTGAGAAGAGACGATGGCTCTAAGGAGATCAAAATCAGGAAAGACAGATATCTGACGACAGTCGAGATTGAGGGGCGCGGTGCGCCATAGAGGGCGCCACCGAGTTGAGAGGACTTGTGTGCGGCAGCAATCCTTGGTGGGGAGAAGCGAGATGATCTCCTCAAGGATGACGCCCGGGAGATCGCTGATGCGGTCCACC